>NC_141695.1:792650034-793155034 GCF_964263255.1 Lissotriton vulgaris
GAAGGTGTGTCTGAATGAACCATGTGCGTCTCCTGTAGAATCAGAATATCAACTTTATGTCTTGCTGCATATTGTAAAACCTGCTTCCGTTTCCGGGTGGAATTCAAGCCCCGGACATTCCAAGTCATCAACGTTAGACTAGAAGGGCCAGTCTGCAAACCTACCCGGGCCATAGGGTCAAATCTAAAATCGTGGGTAAGAAGTGATCATCGAACAAACCAGTGCCATGTGTCTCACGATCAGGATAAAAGGGAAGAAAATAACACAAAGAATACAAACAACCCCGCCACCACCCAGCCTCCCACCACCCCGTGAGAGGCAGAACCCCCCCATTCGCAAATCTGAAAAGCATAACAGCAAGTGCAATGTAGGAAAAGCATACAGAAATGGTCGCACAACACAATCTAGGAAACCCCAGAAGAAGTAGCAAAACATATCAGCCCGTGCTTGGGGGGGAGGCAACGCTAGCCCCCGAGCGGGCAGTCTAACGGAACTTTGAGAATGTCAGAAACGGATAAGTGTGTAAGGAACGTTAGCCACTCCCGCAAGAAAGGAAGGAACCAAGACTGGAGCGGAGTGTACATTCAGCCCTGTCCAGCTTCTGTAAACAAATCAGCGCTGGCCTGCGTGTCTGGCTGCGGGGGAGAAGTGGGCCTAGAGCCGGGGGCCGATCCAGGCCCTGTCTTATACGTGTGACAGAAGTCCTGAACCTCAGCTGGAGAGTCAAAAATGCGATACCGGCCATTAATGTCCACTTTCAGTCGAGCTGGGTAGAGCATATTCTATTTTAGGCCCAGGTTTCGGAGAGCCGCCTTGATGCTGGTGTATTTCCTTCGAGCCTCTTGCACCATGACCGTATAGTCCGGAAAGAAGGACAGCCTGCTCCCCTGCCATCGCACCTCACCCATTTCTCGCGCTGCCCGAAGCGCGGTGTCACGGTCTCTAAAGTTCATAATCCTGGCGATGATGGGCCGGGGTAACTGTCCCGAGCGCGGCTTAGGCCCCAATGACCTATGAGCTCTCTCCACAACAAAACCAGCTGTAAACGTGTCTTTACCAAACAATTTGATGAGGAGATTTTCCACAAAAGTGTGAAACCGGCCAGTGGCAGTAGTCTCCGCTACGCCGAGGATTCTGATGTTATTTCGCTGCTACGCGCCTCCAAATCCTCGTTTTTAATGGCGACCTCCTTAAGAATTTTCTCCACCCTCTCGAGTCTCTTTCGGGTTTTGGAGGAGTCATCTTCAAGGTCGGATATTCTAGACTCCGCCAAGTCCAGACGCCGATCGTGGGCTTGTACGGTTGAGTTGATGGCAGACAGCTTCTGTTCCAGACTGTCGAACCTCGTGTCCAGGGCTTTGAAACCTGCCCGCATCTCCCCCATCATGGCACACTATGGGAGGCGTTTAAAGTGGTTATCAGAGGAAATTGCATGGCGCTTAAAACAGTGGTACTTAGGGATATTTGTAACACATTGTATAGGTTGGAACATGAAATAAGGGAACTAGAACGGTCAATCCAACACTCACCATCACCTACCTCCGTAGCCCGGCTTCCATCTAAATTAACAGACTATCAGTCAGAGGCGGAACGGGAAACGGTATATCTGCATAAATATACACAGGCAAGGCGATACGGGGAAGGGGACAGAGCAGGGAAAACTTTGGCTGCCATGCTCAGAACTCCGAGGGGGCCAATTACATCACGGAAGTGCAAACAGAGAGTGGCGAGATTATAACGGCACCTAGCGACATTCTACACACAATGACTTCCTTTTACAAACGACTGTACGCCTCCCAAGTGCACCCCTCTCAGAAAACGCTTGAAGACTACCCGGACACGGTAGCGTTAGCATGGTTTAACAGGTGTGCTCAGGAATATATGGACTTACCAATTACAATAGAGGACGTGAGACAGGTAATAAACGGAATGCCAGCTGATAAATCCCCAGGTGCAGATGGATTGACAGTGGCTTTTTATAAGGAATATGCTGACGTGCTTGCTCCTCATTTACTACAGGTCTATCTAGAGGCTATGGACACCTGCATTCTGCCTCCCACCCTTAGAGAAGCCACTATAATCACGTTATTGAAACCAGATAAAGACCCCACCAGTCCGGATTCCTATAGGCCACTGTCGTTAATCAACCTGGATGCCAAGATTTATGCCAAGTTACTCACGAACAGACTGCAGCCGATGCTTCCACAAATTGCGCTACCAGACCAATCCGGGTTCATCCCGGGCCGCTCGACGGCGCATAACCTACTTACTATATTCGGACTGTTACACTATCTGGCCCCTCATGTTCAGGCAGTGGCCGCATTACTGGACGCTACAAAAGCGTTTGACTCCCTGGAGGGGAAATTCTTTTTCACTTTGGTACCGCAAATGTAACTGAACCCAGGGTTTGTGAAACAAATGCAAACAATCTATAATACCCTGATGGCGAGAGTGAGGACGAACGGGCAGATATTGGATCCATTCATCATAACGAGAGGGACTCAGAAGGGATGTCTGCTCTCCCTACTATTATTTGCAATCGCCACTGAACCTCTGGCGGACAGACTACGCCAGCACCACACACAGCGGAATATAGGTTTCACATCTAGGGGCTTATTGATTTCAATGTACGCAGACGATATGACAATCTATCTAGTGAACCTCAAGGAGAACGTTGAGGTAATTGTGAGAGAAATTATGAGGTTTGACGGTTTAACGGGAATTCAAATCAATTGGGAGAAGTCTGTAATGATGCCACTGACCCATGCGTAACGGAATTTCTCATTTAATGGGCGACTGGTAAAAAATGATGTCTCGGCTTTTGGATAAGTAGATCCGTACAAGAAATATGGCTGGCCAACTACGGGAGAGTGATGGACTGGATTGACAGTAAGGTGCAAGGCTGGAAACAGCTTCCATTGTCCCAAACGGGCTGTATAGCCATCACAATAAAAGTAATACTCCCAAAACTTTTATATTTATTTGAGAATATACCAATGCCACTGAACACTCATTTTTATAAACGTCTCCGAACAAGTATTATTGGGTTTACATGGGCAGGCAGACAACCTCGGGCTTCCTGGAACTCATTAACATTGCCTTTCTCTCAGGGTGGGTTGGGGGCACCGGACTTTGAACTCTACGCATATAGTGCTCAAGCACTGTATCTACATTTCTGGCACCACCCTACGCCCTACCAACCGCATGTGGCAATAGAAATTGATAGATTTGCGCCTACTCCACTTAACGCGGCAGTATACCACCCTTACAAGATACCTAATATGGAAATAGATGCAGTGGAGACAACGCGTTGGGCATGGAGAAATATAGCCAAGAGGGCAGGTCACAGTGAACTCTATGCCCCCTCTATGCCAATTGGGGGTAACCCACTACGGGAACCATTGACAGACCGAGCAAACACACAGAGAGCGAAGGCACATGATTTGATGAAGGGCAGCTATCTATACCCAGATGACACGTTTCTTTCTCTCCAGCAAATGCGCAAACAACAGTGACCCTCGGCATCAGAGATGTTGCAATATTACCAAATCAGAGCTGCAAGCAGAGCAAGATACACTACATTCCCACAAGTGCCCCCCACTTTGGCGGCACTAGAAAATGTATTGTAAAACTCATCTCCCCGTAAATTGATAACCCGTATCTACAGCATAGCACAAGAAAAGTCCCCCATTATCACAAGTTCATCCAAAGAGTTCTGGGAGGGAGACAATCAATCAATCAATCAATCAATCAATCAGTGACACTTATAAAGCGCGCTACATACCCGTAGGGTCTCAAGGCGCTGGGGGGGGGGAGCCGCTACTGCTCGAACAGCCAGGTCTTCAGCTTCTTCCTGAAGGAGAGGTGGTCTTGGGTCAGGCGCAGGTCGGTCGGGAGGGAGTTCTAGGTCTTGGCGGCCAGGTAGGAGAAGGACCTTCCTCCTGTAGTCGCTCTTCGGATGCGGGGGACGGCGGCAAGGGCGTGGTTGGCTGATCGGAGGTGGCGTTTGGGAGCGTAGAAGTTGACTCGGCTGTTGAGGTAGCTCGGGCCTTGGTCGTGTAGGGCTTTGTGTGCGTGGGTGAGGAGGCGGAAGGTGATTCTTTTGTTGACGGGGAGCCAGTGAAGGTCTCTCAGATGTCCGGAGATGTGGCTGGTTCGTGGGATGTCAAGGATGAGTCTGGCTGAGGCGTTCTGGATCCGCTGGAGTCTCTTCTGGAGCTTGGCGGTGGTACCGGCGTAGAGGGCGTTGCCGTAGTCCAGTCGGCTGGTGACGAGGGCCTGGGTGACGGTCTTCCTGGTCTCGGTGGGGATCCACCAGAAGATCTTCCGTAGCATGCGTAGGATGTTGAAGCATGCCGAGGAGACGTTGTTGACTTGCCTGGTCATGGAGAGGGAGGAGTCCAGGATGAAGCCCAGGTTGCGTGCATGGTCTGTCGGTTTGGGTGTGGTGCCCAGGGCGGGAGGCCACCAGGAGTCGTCCCAGGCGGAGGGAGAGGAGCCCAGGATGAGGACCTCCGTCTTGTCCGAGTTCAGTTTCAGGCGGCTGGTCGTCATCCACTCGGCTACCTCTTTCATCCCTTCGTGCAGGTTGGCTCTGGCGGCGGCGGGGTCGTTGGTCAGGGAGAGGATCAGCTGGGTGTCGTCGGCGTAGGAGATTATGCTGAGGTTGTGTTTGCGTACGATGGCCGCGAGGGGGCTCATGTAGACGTTGAAGAGGGTGGGGCTCAGAGATGATCCTTGGGGGACGCCGCAGATGACTTCGGTGGCCTCTGACTTGTACGGTGGTAGGCGGACTCTCTGTGTTCTCCCGTCGAGGAAGGAGATGATCCATTCCAGCGCCTTGTCCTGGATTCCGACGTTGCTGAGGCGCCGTACTAGGGTGCGGTGGCAGACCGTGTCGAATGCCGCGGAGAGGTCTAGGAGGATGAGGGCCGCTGTTTCTCCGTTGTCCATCAGGGCTCGGATGTCATCGGTGGCGGCGATGAGGGCGGTCTCGGTGCTGTGGTTGGCTCGGAAGCCGGACTGTGAGGGGTCGAGGGATCCGTTCGTCTCGAGGAAAGCGGCCATCTGCTTGTTGACGGTCTTCTCGATGACTTTGGCTGGAAACGGGAGGAGCGAGATGGGGCGGTAATTCTTGAGGTCGGTGGGGTCCGCTGTTGGTTTCTTGAGTAGAGCGCTGAGTTCGGTGTTTCCAGCTCTCGGGGAAGATGGTGGTGTCGAAGGATGTGTTGATGATGTCTCGCAGGTGGGGTGCGATGACAGCGTCGGCCTTGTTGAAGACGTGGTGAGGGCAGGGGTCGGTCGGTGATCCGGAGTGGATGGAGTTCATCGTGCGGATGGTGTCTTCGGTGCTGATCGGGGTCCAGGCGTGGAGGGTGGTGGTGGGGGGTGGTTGTTCGGTCATGGTGTGCGTTGGTTGGTTGTTGAAGCTGTTGTGTATGTCCGCGATCTTGTTGTGGAAGTATGAAGCCAGGGAGTTGCAGAGGTCTTGCGATGGGGTGATGTCGTTTTTTCCTGCGCTGGGGTTGGAAAGCTCTTTGACGATGTTGAAGAGTTCCTTGCAGTTGTGTGCGTTGTTGTCCAACCGGTCCTTGAATGCTGTTTTCTTGGCGGCGCGGATCAGCTGGTGGTGTTTCCGGGTGGCAAGTTTGAAGGAGGTCCTGTTGTCCGGTGTCGGTTCCCTTCTCCAGACTTTCTCGAGGGCTCGGCAGTTCTTCTTGGAGCTCTTGAGTTCGTCGGTGAACCATGGGGCTTTCTTGCTGCCGGGTCTGCTGGGCGGGGTCCTCAGTGGGGCGAGTTCGTCCGCGCAGTTGCTGATCCACTTCGTGAGGTTGTCGGCGGCCTGGCTGGGGTTCGCTGAGCTGGCAGGAGGGTGCTGGCTCAGGGAGGTGGCGAGCTGGTCTGCTGTGATCTTGTTCCAGCTTCTGCGGGCGGCCTGTTGCTGGTGGTGGTGGGTCGTTGTTTTCTTGAAGGTGAAGTGGACGCAGCTGTGGTCCGTCCATTGAAGCTCTGTGGCGTGGCTGAAGTCGATGTCCTTGCTGGATGAGAAGACAGCGTCGAGTGTGTGTCCGGCGAGGTGGGTGGGGGTGGACACCAGTTGCTTGAGTCCCAGGTTGGCGAGGTTGTCGAGCAGGGTGCTGGTGTTGCGGTCGTTGTTGTTCTCCAGATGGAAGTTGAGGTCTCCCAGGAGGATGTAGTCAGCGGAGGGGAGGGCATGTGGGCTGACGAAGTCGGCGATGTCCTCGCTGAATTGTGTGCGTGGTCGAGGGGGTCGGTAGATCAGGGTGCCTCTGAGGGTGGTGTTCGGGTTGGTGTGGATCTGGAAATGCAGGTGTTCGGCGGTGGTCAGGGAGTTGTCGGTGCTGGTTGTGAGACGGATGGTGCTCCTGTGGATGATGGCGATGCCTCCTCCCATCTGGTTGGCGTTTCGGTCCCTCCGGACGATCTTGTAGCCCTCTGGGATGGCGATGGCGATGTCGGGAGCTGAAGAGGCGTTCATCCAGGTCTCCGTGAGGAAGGCAACGTCTGGAGCTGTGGTGTCGAGGAGGTTCCAGAGTTCGATGGCATGTCTGTGGACGGAGCGGGTGTTGAGCAGGATGCACTTGAGGTGGGTGCTGCTGGTGTTCGGCTTGGTGGGTGCTGGTGCGAGGCAGGTCCGGATGCAGGTGAACTTGCAGGCGTGGCAGCTGAAGGGTCCGTGGGTGCGTCGTGGAGAGGCTTGATGGCATTCTGGGAGTCGGCCGGTGTTGAGAGCGTTGAGGGTGGCGGCGGAGTACGTCAGGCGGGTCGGTCGGGGTCTTCGTGGGCCAGGGGTCCTGGCACTGGGCGCGGTCCAGGCGCGGACGGGCGTAGACGGGCTTACCTTTGGCGCGCCTTCGGCGCACAATCGGCGCGCCCGCTGCGCGTGACCGCTGCGCGTTCGCACGGTCGCCATTTAAGACGAAGTGCGCGGGTGGGCGGAGCAGCTGGGAGGCGAAAGCGGGGAGGGTACAGAATAGAAAAAAGGGGCGGGGAAAAGCGGCGGTGGCGGGAAGGGAGGGCGGAGGGCGGCGAGGTAGGCGGACAACAAGGAAGGAAACCACAACACGGGGGAAAGAAAAATTAAACAGAACGGGCACAAATTCTCAACAAAACAAGGAAAACAAGGAAAAAACCAAAGTTATCTAAAACAGGCACAAATGTTAGACAAAACAAGGGCAAAAACAACCGCAGCGGCGCCCGCCGGCAATCGGCAAAACGAGGCAGCAGCGAGGCAGAGGGCAGGCAAGGGGCACACGCAGCAGCTGGTGGCCGTGCGGCGCGGGGGTGTCCCACAAGTGGGTCACCCCCACTGACACTGACACTGACACTACAATCTCCGACCAACAATGGCAATTCTGCTGCACACAGCTAGAACACCTCTCACCAAATTATAGGCTCCGGCTCATACATTTCAAGTTCTTGTTTAGAATATACCTAACGCCACTACAATTATATCGCATGGGCCTGCAACCTGACGCGAGGTGCTGGAGGTGCGGAGCACAGGACGCAACGTTTGCAAATCTGGCCTGGTACTTCTGAACAATAGCACAATACTGGGTTGAAGTAGGTAGACACATTGGAGACATCATTGAAATACAGCTACACCTAACCCCACTGGTGGAACTCATGGTATATGAGTTAGACATTCCAAAGGGAGCCCGCAAACTAACAGCTATGTTACTATTAATGGCAAAGCGTCAAGTTGCGATGCATTGAAAGAAACAACGCCCCCCCCCCCACAATAGCGTGCTGGGTACACTCAGTTACGTACTGTAGGGATCAATTAACAAACTACTGGGAACTAATGCCTGCCAGATCTAGGCCGCTGGACATAAGGGGACCGTTCGAAAGATGGCTGGAATCGGGAGGTGTGGACCTCGGGGACGATGATTAAATTGTCTATCCTGGGACTGGGAGGGAGGCGGGGACTGAGTCACCCTAGGTCTTTGCTGACACAATGGCTAACCAGATGTGATAAGCAGAGCAAACACTGGACAATACACGGGCAGAGGGGGCGGGAGAACGCAACAGCAACATAGGTGTAGCACAGAAATATATGTAACACCGTGCGGCGCTTGAGGAATGGCAGGGAGGTTGGGGCGGGGACGAGTTGTTGACATTTATTTGGATTCAATCGTTCATGTGACCAAGTAAGAATAGCCTACGGAGTTTTAATTGCATATTGATGTATTTTACTATATCGTAACATCAAATCGCTGCCGAGCCTCAGGGATGTCGGCCTGATAGCTGTGTGAACTGCATCAACACTACATTCAGTATGCCGCCGGCCTCCTGGTTGTAGGCGTACAGCTATGTACACTGTTCGTACTGTAATAAAAAAATATTTTTTAAAAAAAAATGAAAGTACACTAATAAAAAAAATCAACAAGCTAATAGGCGATTGATCTCCAAAATTCCTATCCTAGTGTGGGAGAGTGGAAACCTTAAAAATGATGATTACTCCACAGATCAGTTATTTATTCAGCCTGCTCCCCTCAACCCTTTGTAACGACTTCCTCAACAAGATTGATAATATCTTTAATTCCTTCCTTTGGCAAGCGAAAAAGCCAAGAATATAGCTTAAGAAACTTCAAATAGCTAAAAAGAATGGTGGTTTGAGATGTCCCAGTTTCAGGAATTATCAAACAGCATATCTCTGTAAACAGGGATTCTTTTGGTTCGCAGATGATCGTGACTACTTGAAGATAGAGAAATCACTTCTAGACAACATCTCACTTCCTGCAATCTTAAAAATGAACATCACTCGCTTACCACACTCCAAATATATCATCCAAAATACGAAACAAGCGCTCCTGCGACTAGACCACTTATCACGTATAAAAATCGAAAAGTCCAGCCTGATTTCTCTATGGTACAATCCCACTCTGAAAATAGACAGAAAAATGACATACTGGCAAAAATGGTCGGTTCATGGTATCAATTTAGTCAAAGACCTCTTTGAGGACAAAAACCCAATACCCTTCTCTACTTTACAAGCTCTTTTTAGTTTAGATCCACTGGACTTTTATTGGTTTTTAAAATTAAAAACCCAACTGACGAAACTCTCATCCCTTCCCTTACATCCATCCATTCTCACACTGAGTGGCCTGCTCTTAAAATCTGGACATATAGTTTCTACGATATATAAACTAATTCTACCCAGCCCAAGAAAATCCCACTTCTGTAATGAGCTGAAATGGGAATCAGAGCCACATTGGAAAAATATACTATTTGATTGGAAAAATATACACAAAACACCCTTCTCAAACAAAATCTCATCATCACTTGCACAGACAAAATACCTGATCATTAATAGAACCTACTGGACACCTTCTGGAATTTTTAAACTCAATCTCTCACAGAGTCTGACTTGCTAGAACTGCCAACTTCATGAAGGGGATTTGCGCAGTAGGCTCCTCCATTACCCCGCTATACAAAGCTACTGGGACAACATATTTAACTGTATAAAAAACACTTTCAATATTGAGCCCTCCAGAGAATTCTCCTATATCCTTCTAGGTTATCTTGATCCTCAGCTACACAACGAAGGTGACTGATGTCTCCTGGACTAAATGATTATGCTTGCCTATAAGCTAATTCTTAATCATTGGAAAACAACTAAGATGGACAACTAGGATGTGGCAAGAATGGCTCTCCTTTCTTAAAGGAGCAGATAATTTATCTCTACAACTTTCGCCTTGGCCTTCACCAAATAGAATGATGTGGGATTCACTAGATGCAACTTCCTACAGTTATGATCCGCCATAATTAGCCACACATACATAGTCTACTTCTGGGGTCGGGTTGGTCCTAATGATAACTAAGCGATATATAGACCGGCGTAGAGCCTATCATTAGGTGGGTCAGACACATATAATTCAATGCTGACAACTTTTCTTTCATCATATCTTACATTTCTACCAAAGTTTGAGTTTTCTTATCCTGTACATCACCATTCACTTTAATCTAATACATCTCACTAGAAGCATGTCTTTGTACGGAACTATGTTTAATTTCCTTCTGTCGTGAGTTTATACTTTTGTATGTATTTTGTTTCTTATTTTTTTAAATTTTAATACAAATTATTTTAAATTAAAAAAAGAATCAGTTGTAATTTCAGTGTCAACAGAACTATAATATACTATCCGAGAAGACAAACAATCTCCATTTTACTTACTCGTGAGTTTGTTGGCTCACAAATGAGAAGCAAATCCTGCGGCATGTTCCTAGCACAGAAACCGATTGACATCTAACAAGCAGTTTAAATAGCCCTCTCAATTTAACCCACCTGATGTGGATATTGTAATCCACTTTATGTATTGCCACTACATAGCCGCCATCTTTTGTAGGTTAAATATACAAGGGTGGTATAGGGAAGATAACATTTATCGCCCATATTTGTCTAGAAAAAATAACCACGCTAGAATGTTTTGAAGTTTTTGTTTTTGTCTAGATATTCCTATATATGAGAATCTGATTCTTCAACATTAGACCGTAAATCACACTGAAGGCATACGCATGCGTGCTAGATCATATCTGAATTCTTGTGGGATACAAGCGGCTTAGACTTCCTTTATATGCCATTATAATGAAATAAAATTAAAAATGGTAGTTAAGTTCTATTATGTCATATCCCGATTTGCGATATATGCAAATATATAAAAAGGGGACTGTTTTGGAACTGAGTTCCCTTTTCCGATCACTGTAAATAAAGCCATGTTATGTATTACCACTATTTGGTCACAATCTTTTAAAGATGAAATATACTTGAAAAGAATCAGTGAGAGCCCTTCTTCAGCCAGTTCTTACCTGAAAATCATGATAACCCTTGGATTTGTAAAAGTATCTTTGCATCCATATGTTTCTAAAAATTAAAATTATGTTCTTCAACATTATACCACAAATTGCACTCAAGGCGCACACATCAACAATAGATTGTGTTCCGATTTTTGTATGATACAAACCACTGTGGCTGCCATCTTAAACTTCAGTTCTATGACATTCAATGAAATAAAGTTAACAGGCTCCATCTAAACATTTCAGTAAAAAATTAGAAAAGCCCGAACTGGAGGACGCCGTTTTTCGGTCACTGTGGCCACCTCCTGGAATGCTTTGCCATTTCACCTTCGTTCTGAGTCCAATCTTCTGAAATTCCGCAAGCTTCTAAAAACCCATCTCTTCCCGCAATAACTTCCTCCCTTTCCCTGTCTTCACCCTCAGAAGTTCTGCAATTTCAGCGCTGGGACGCTCACGGGCAGCCATGCGCTATATAAGACCTAAATTTCATTTCATTTCATTTCATTTCATTGTAGGAAGGGAGGATCCTTCCAGCATGATTACCCCCACTTTTTACCTAGTGTCAGTATGCTTTTGACTAGTCTGACTGGGATTCTACTAATCAGGACCCCAGTCGCTGTGCTTTCTCCCTAAATTGACCCTGGAAAGTTCTTCTGTACTTCCATAATTGGCTACTGGTGTACTCTTGTAGGTCCCTAGTATGTGGTACTGAAGTACCCAGGGTAGGTACACCAGGGGTCTTCCATGGGCTGCAGCAGGTATTGTGCCATCCATGGGAGCACACTTAAACTGTGACTACAGCCCTGCCATTGCAGCAGAGTGAGTTGGTACTTGCAACTCTTATGGCAGATAAACGTTTTCTTATATTTGCAGTCACTACACTTAAAACCTATAAGTCCCCCTACTGCAGGTTCTTCAGACCTGAGGGCAGGATGTTTGGCAATAAGTGGGAGGGTGCCCTTGCATGAGCGGGACACCCCTACAAACCCCTAAGTCGATTCTCCAGGCTTTATAAGTGTGGTCAGCCATTTTCATACATATAGTGGACATCAGTCATTATGAGATGTCTAACTCTATAGTGGCTGCACCAAACCCAGCCATGTTTGGTACCAAACATGTTGGAATTATACCCCAACACTGATTCCACTGTTGGAAGTACGATCCCTTGTACTGGGGGGCTCCCTTGGGGTACCCTCCTGTTGCTAAGCCAAGCTCGAGCAGGGGAAGTTAGAACAACAGGTGTTCTGACGCAGGGAGGTGTGACCACCTCCCAGACAGGACTTAGTGTATTGGGCTGGGTGGGGGCACTTGACCTGCGCCTCCAGACTGCTTTTAAGGGCACAGTTGGTTCCCTCCTTGCATACTACAGTTTGGGCCTGTTCAAGGAGCCCTTGGCTTCTGCTCTGGCACGAAAGTGGACAAAGGACATGGGGTTATCCTCCCCTCTGTCCAGCCCCTCCTCTGGGAGGGAACCCTAAGTTGTTCCAACTTTTTCTCTAGGATACTTAAGGGCTTACCTGTGGGTGGCTCTTCAGATTCGTTGTTGGACAAGACTCAAGCCTAAAACCACGTCACTCTTTAAGCTTCTGGACACTTGGACTTCCCTAGAATCAAGACTGCATTAAGAAAGATGCCTGCTGCTCCTGGTCTCACTGTTCTGCAAGTCTTCTTCATCACCTGTGTCTGTGCTTCTTCCAGAATCATCACCAGACCTCTGGGAATCAAGGACACAAAAGTAATCTCCCTTGGAGTGAAGGCGTCACTCCCCTGAATCTGCAGGCACCACAACAAAGCTAACCGGTCTGCTGCTCCTGACATCCCACAGACTTCAAAAGGCTCAGTAACACAGGTGGTGGTTCTGCAACTTACTTGAGGCTTGACCTGTCTTCTCTGCGATCTTGTGGCCAGTATCCATCATAGGAACTGCTGGGACCGAACCTCTGTGCACTGCTTCGACTTGCCGCTGCAAGGCTTGTTTGCTCTGCTCTCCAACCATATTCAGGCTACAAGAAGATCCAGCCTCCAGCATCTGTTCCTGCCAAGTACAGCGTTCTCACTGCATCCTCTGCACAGTTGGCCTTCCTTCTTGGTGAGCTGCTTGAGGTCCTCTTGCGACTCCTGTGGCTTTAGCCTGTCGGTCCTCCTGAGCATCTTTTTCTGCTTCAGTGGGCTCCCCTGCTTGCTCGGGGCCTGCTCTGACTCTCCTGCTTGTGGTGAGCCCCTTGGACCTAGCAGGGTCCAACGTTCCTCCTTCTTCGCTCTCCACACCGGTTGCAGCTGCGATGGCTTGTTGGTGCTCCTGCCGGACACTAACCCCCTGGTTCTCACTTCCGGCGTGGGACAGCTTGTGCACGGCTCCTGGTCTTCCTCAGCATCGAATGGTCCTCAAATCTACAGCAACTAAGGTCACCGTCAACACTTCTGAACCACCTGATATCCGTGGGCTTTGCTCTTCTGTGCCTCTTGGTCACTTCAGAGTGGCATAGACTCTGTCCCCTCTGCTTACAGGTTCTCCTCCTAAAGAATCCACCCTTCGATTCCACCGGACTCTTGCACAGTCTTCTCCAGCAGCATCTTCTTTGAAATCCTTCACTGTGGTCTACAGCGGTGTCAAATGTCACTTCACACCTATACACCCGGCTTCCCTGGTGTAGGTATCCTGGTTTCTGAGGTATCCATGGGTGGGGTGACTCCCCAACCTTCTGTTTTCCACAAAGCTTCTTCAGGGTCCTCTGGGAAGGGTCTTGACTTCGATTAGACATGCAGCTTTTTTTCCACTCTGCGCACAGCCGCTGTAGGGTTGCTGGGTACTTACCTTGGGTAGTTCCTTGTGTCCCCAGCTACTCTGATTCTCCTGGTCCAAGTTCCACCTTTGGTCGCAGTTCGCATTTCACTTTTTTAGTATATGGTTTGGTCTCTCCCTGGACTTTGTGCTTAATTACCTGATTGCAATTGAAGTATTGTTGTGTATATTTGTTGATATCTCCGGGTAGCAGATCTACCAATGTGTTAGTGAGTGTTATGTAATCAATAGACATATTTGTATATGTGTGAATCATTTTCGTTTAACCTACACTACATGATTAAACTGGTAAGCTGCTTAACACTCCTTCAAGATAAGCCTGAAGGATGTCCTCCACAGCTACCACTTTGAGAAATTTCTATGGTTATCACAGACCACTAAAATCACCATAAGGCCAAGGGTTGCCTGGATTAGTGCAAGGTGCATCACTTAAATGAGTGTGCACTATATACTGAGCCAGCCTCCTACAATGATATTCCATGGAATTAGGTTAACAAAGAAAGTTATATTTTACAATGTCACATCACAATTTACAATATGTAAATAAGGAAGTGTTTGTATTTAAACTTCCTCCATAAATCACTGTCAGCCAAACCAGTAAGGATAAAAACAGTAAATAGAGCCCACCATTGGCCTGCGAACACCCATCTGTACTTAAAATTGTTACAAACACATCTGGATAAGTAACAGTTGTTCATTGTTTACAAAAAGTAGTGAAATTCTTTATTGGTATGAAGGCCATTGGAAACTGTCCTCAAGCGACAGATCGATCTGGCTTCCGCTTGCCTTGAAGCCAATTCCCTATCTCGAACTCTTTCTTTAGAATGTATTTGTTCGATTGCATGGAACCAGATGTGTGTGTCAGTAGGGTGGGCCTGATGTATGTGTGTGGCCACTGGTTATTTTTCATCTTTGTGCCTAATTTCCCTAACATGTCCCTGTATTCGATCTTTTAAACATTGAATGCTGCGACCAATGTAAATTTTGAGACGGGCACAACCCACATTATAAATAGCGTAAGTAGTTTTATAGTTTATGATGAAATCTACAGATATTTGATGGAAGTGTTGTATCTGAATCTGGTAGTCTTGTTATGTCCCAAATAACATACAGAACATATGCTTCAGGTGTAGAATCCAAGTGGCTTCTCTAGATATTCCCGTTTTGGGACTCTCTTTCATGCTCCTTATATAACTGGGTCACAGTAGTTTTTAAGGATATTAACTCTATGGTATACCACTAGGGGCTTTCGTGGTACAATCCCACCTGGCAGTGTACTAGAATTGAGTATGTTCCCATTTTTTCTTAAAATAGTGTAAACATGATTGCTGTAAGCATTGTACTGAGTAATAAACATAATCTCTTTTGCCTGTGCTTTTTTGTCTACATATATGTCAGAACCCTCGTTCCGCAAGTCGCTGCAATAACCCATTTGCGGAGTTGTGAAGTTAAAATTAAACCAACTGTGGGTTCCTGGTCTGAAAGTGTTAAAAACCTGAACCTTAAGATGCCCGCCGGTTTGGGCCGAGGTCAGCAGTCCAGTGTTTAACTAATCAAGCAGAGTCCAGGTGGGGGGGGCGCGATGACAGAAGACTGCGCACTTCACTAACGGCATTTTCGGAAGAAGGAGTGTTTCTTTGGAGCTCGGAGTTTTAGTGAGGAGAATGGGGTCCTGGGGGGGGCGGCCGACCGAAGGGAGGCCTACCCCGCCCGGGGGAATTTGGGGGCCGGGGAAAGGGGGGGGGGTGGAGCTGGCGCCGACTGGGGGCGGGTTGGGCGTTTTCTGGTAGCTTTGGGCTGGGGGTGGGGCTTTGTTGGGCTGGTTTTGGTAGGGCTTTGGTCCCGCCCGGCCACGCGGCAGAGACGCCATTACAAGTGTGGTGTCTCGGCCGCCGGGCGGGGGGTGGTGGGTAGACAAAATTTTTGATTTTCTTCGTTGGCAAGGATTGAGATAGCTCACCGCTTGGAGTATGGTGGTAACAGCGGTTCGAGTTATCTATGTTGGAGCACACGGCGCGGGTAGATGGCCTGCAGGACAGTGGGCGGACAATGGACATTGCAGGCTGGGGTGCAGCGGGATTCTCGGCAGGCTGGACACTTCATTGGTGCGGACAATGGACATTGCAGGCTGGGGTGCAGCGGGATTCCCGGCAGGCTGGACACTTCATCGGTGCAGGGACGGGCCGCGGCTGGAGGTCTGCTGGACACATCGCTGGACGTGGGAAGAGCTCGGGAGAGCAGCATGCGGCTCCACGCGGCCGAGCGGATGGGCCGGCTCTGCCTGGTGCGGGCGGTCGGCTCCCTCGTGGGACTAGGTGAGGCCCAGCTGCCCCTACCCGAAGGGTCCTTGCGGCCGCCGGGGTTATGGGGGCAGGGGAGTAAAGACTGATGTGCTTTGGGCCACATGAACGCTTTTGCCATTCAAGGTGGGACACGGGGATTACCGGCATACTTGTCAGGATGTCTGAGGGGGTCGTTAAGGGCATGGTGCACATAACGGGTGTGTCGCTTTTATATGCGTCATGGAAGGGCTGTTTTTCCCGTTTCAATTCATGAAAGGTGAGCGTGGTTTTGGGGTGGTGGGTTTCAGTTGGCACGGGTTATGGAGTGGGTTTTGGTGTTGTGCTTCAACATTACCTATTGACTTGGACACAGGGTGACATTAGGGCACGCGCTTTCACGTAGCTCTCGCGTTGGATGTGTGCATGTGGCGTGCATGGGTTTGGCATGGATAATGAGCACCGCGAAAACAGGTACATTTGGTGAGGGTATGGACTCTTGGTGGTGGAGGGGGATGGGGGGAGGGGGTAGGGACCTGTGTCAGTAGCTATGCAGGTGTATGCGAGATTCGGACGGGCTTAGCTGCTGCTTCCAATTGGGGAGGGGCATTTCATGTACACGGAGGCTAATCACGGGTGCGGTGAAGGTTGCCACCCTTGATAGTGGTAGGAACCCTCTGGCCAGGTCAGGGTCGCAATTTTGGGGACACAGCAACTGTTTTGGACAAATGATTTGGGATCTCGGCTGACATGACCGATAATATGTTTTGGTCAGGGTTCTACTGTACAGGAATGCTAGTACTTTGTCAGAAATCCAATGGCGGGTCTAATATTCCTGCTAGTATTCACCTAGAGCTCAGGGCGCAGGACTTACATTCCAAACTTATCGAGCACACTTTCACAGAGTATTAAAATATCCCTCTTCGGGTCCTTTATTGGTTGCTCCCAAAATTTTGCAGTCACCACTCATTCTTATTGGTTCAGTAAACAATTCTGGCGAACCACAACTGGATTTCAGTATAGAAAATGCCAGCTGAATGCTTGTAACAATGCGAACGTTGGCGCACCTGTCCTTAGAGATTAATGTAGAAATAATGCCCCTTTTCAGCATTCCATGATGAAGTTGCAGGGCGGGTAATATAGAAGTAATGCCCCCTTTTAAGCATACCAGGATTAATTTGCAATGCATATATGGGCCAGAATGTATGTATGGGTTTCTGCATTTAGTTCGTCGGTGGTTAAAGTACTGAAAAATAGCAGGCATGAAGTTAAATAGTTTTCGGGGGTTTAAAACAATGGTAAAGCAACCTCTAATTACGTACTTACGAAGAGGTTGGTCACTAAGATAGAATAGGGACGAATGGGAGCGTATCATCGGGCAATTAAGACGAGCTAAAGCAGTACCTCACAGATTCATTCCAAATGTATGAAGTAGGAAGGCAAACGAGGAATCCGCGTGCAGGGCTATAAATGTCTAAAGGCACGATTTGAAGTTGCAAGGCTCTAGGAAAACGAGTTAAGGACTGAGGCCGATCGGACGGGCATAGGCAGGGGGTAGGGGAAACCTCAGGACAGCAAGGGGATGGTTCGTAACAGGACTGATATGCACTGGTAGAGGATAGAAGGATGGGGGAAGCCACTACAGGAGAAACAGTAACCATCTTCACTCCATCCCATTTGCCCTCGGATTCGAATTTGCAAACATCTTCCGGGTTAGGTGCCAGGGGGAGGGACTATGGAGATTGGTATTGCTGATATTAAGCTACTTGGGCGTCTCATTTATACAGGAGTGGGGTTTCTCTATTGGTGGCATGACGGTCTGGCTACATCAGACCGGGAGTCTTTCCAGGCAATGAGGGGGGGCTTCCCTGGACTGTGAGGCCAGGCAATCTAAAGGGACAGGTTGATTTCTGCAGCGCAGCTCTGTAGGTGAGGGGCATTGATTTGTTATAGGGATTAACTGCAGATGGTTCAGTATAATCAAATTCCGAATGTAAACAAAGACTCTAGCCAGAAAGTTACATGTTCTAACTCTATTTTGCACCGGTTCTTGCGGATTCACAGCCGCCCCTAGGGGACGGCATATGAACTCTGATGGGTCAGTCCATCATTGATTTTATTCGGTTTTGTTTGGAGGACCATAAAAGTTGCACGGATACGATGCATACAAACAGTTCGGTATTACCACAATTTGAAAGAAAAGGCCGGTACCGCACGGTGAAACAGCTAAGACATGGCCGGATAAGCTGACTTTACATGTCCGTACAATACCTTAATTTTATTGGTTTGCAGTTGTAGTGTGACACTAGCCGTGCTTTCCCTGAGCATCGAAGACGTGGTCAATTAATTTTGAGGGGCAAGGGCGAATATTTGAATGGCGCGGAAACACTGTGCCTTGGCTGATGCGGACACGCAATCCCTGCTTCCTGAGCTACAAAGTTGATAGCTCTAGCCAGTCGCAACATCCACGCGCGCAAGACTCACAGCGTTTTCAGTGGTAGGCAACGAGGCATGGGGTTCTGGAGGCCTGTAGTAGAGTAGCTTACCCAACTGACAACCTTTGACACAGCCAATAGTCCTGGCTTGTTGTAGGGTGTTAGTTGTATCAGGTAAGTGGCGTGGTGGAGCGGTACGTTCTTTGCAGTGGGCTTTTTCCTGGCGGACAGGCTCTGGGGGGTGACACACGGTGTGGAGGACTTCTCCCTGGGCCAGTTAGGAGGCACGGTCCCGTGCGGTCATTTCCCGTAGTGAGCTCGACTCCATTGGTCAGGGAGCACGCCCGCCGGAGGACAGGGGGGTCGCAACACTCGGTGGGGTCTGACACGGAACGTTGGCGTAGCCATCTCGGGGGGGGGGGCAGCGAAGTAGGGTAGGTGACGGGGTGTGGGGGGCACTGCGGCAGGGGTTTCTTCCTGGCGGACGGGCTCCGGTGTGGAACGCGCCATCCGGAGGGCTCCTCTCTGGTGGGACGGCCGGTTTCGGCGGACTGCCTGCAGGCGCTGGGCGGCTTCCCGGGCCTTGTGTTGACAAGGGGGGGCCCTGGGCGCCAGGGAGAGGGTACGGCCCCGGTTTCAGTGCGGTCCTACTTCGAGGGAGCTCAATTCCGCGGCCTGGAAGCACGCCCCGGGGGTGACGTTGACTGAGGGCATGGCCCTATACCTTTAGTGATGACGAGGGCATGGCCCTATACGTTGGGGACGGAGGGCATGGCACTATGCATTGGTGTTGGGGGGCATGGCCCTCTGCAGTGGTGACGGAGGGCGTAGCACTATGCATTGGCGACGGAGGGCGTGGCCCTATACATTGGTGACGGAGGGCATGGCCCGATACATTGGTGACAGAGGGCATGGCCCATACGTTGGTGACGGAGGGCATGGCCCTACTCGGGGGTGACGGAGGGCATGGCCCTGTACATGTGTGATGGAGGGCATAGCCCTATACCTTGGTGGATGGGGGGCATGGCCCTATACGTTGGTGGACGGAGGGCATGGCCCTAGACGTGGTGACGGGGGGCATGGCCCTAGACGTGGTGACGGAGGGCATGGCCCTATACATTGGGACGGAGGGCTTGGCCCTATACATTGGGATGGAGGGCATGGCCCTATGAATGGGGGGGAGGACCGGTCAGGGTACGAGGGCAGTGATCTGACAGCGCTGTGTTTGAGGGGGGCCCGCAGCTCGCATGGTTGGGGGATGTGGGCCTGCCGGCTGGGTCAGGCGGCAAATCCCGGGTTGTAAGGGATAGGGAGTCCTGGGGGGGGGTCGAGGACCGTTAGCACGTCCCTCGAGTGGCGGTTCTTCCTAATATGTGGGGGAAGAGAAGGAAAATTGTTTGGATTGTCGGGGGGTAGGTCAAGCACAATAAAGTATTTAGCCAGGTGGAGAGGCAAATTGACGTTATGCAAATTGTTACTGTTTGTGGATTGTGGGAATCAGCTAGGGGAGGAGGTGGGGGTGAGTCAGGAAATTACATATTTGTGAGGTTTAGATTGTGCGGCGCAGGCCAAGGATGTTATTGTGTAGGATGCACCTGCTTCCAATAAAGCGGCCTTTGTCACACCAACATTGAATCTCGGGTCGGTGCTTTCCTTCCCCCCCCCCTCCCTTTCCTCAATGGGCCCCAATATAGTTATTGTTTAAGAAACGGAACTTCAGTAAAGTCCCTGAATCCGTTTCTTAGTTTCCCGGTAGTGCGTGTTTGCCCAAATTCCTAAGGAAGTAATTACTTGTAATATTTCCCGGAGCATAAGCGTCTGACAGGAAAGGCTCGGAAACGTCAGCCGTTTTTGGCAGCAGGAGAGAACAATTTCCAGAGTGGCTGAATAAATAACCAGAGGTCGTCGGAGCCACAACTGAATCTCTGAAAAGAAAGGAAAAACAGAAGACGAAGATAAGTGACAATTGTGTATAATAGTTACAGTGAAAGATTAACGTGTCGAAGACCGAGATTATATACTTACCTAGACATATCTGAACAAGCATTTGCAATGCAATAGGTCTCGCATTAGGAAAGTTTGAGCTATTGGTATTGAAAAATAACAATTTTTTAATTAATGTGTTGGTTTTGAAAATAGCGAAATTAATAGCTTTGTCGTTGACAATGCCAATAGTTTTAACTTTCGCAAATGTGACCCCTAAAGCATTTGTACTGCAATATGTGTTGTATTTATGTGACTTAGATGTATTGATATTACAAATAACAATGGCTTTTAATTTTTTTAAATAATTAATACTTAAATGAAAGTGTTAAGTAACCCCGCAGTTGGATTACTTTAGTATCTTTATTTAAGATGAAGATAGGAAGAACAGGTAGTGCCAGGAACACATCTGGAAGGCTTCACAGTCAGTCAGCAACTGCCTGTTAACCTGGAACACACTTGTATGATACATTCTAATGCTCTAGTACACGCGCCTTAAAGAGCAAGATACAATAATAAAAGCAACAACATAACACATCCCCCCCTTTACAAAATACAAAGAACTAAAGGAAAATAAAAAAAATAAACTAACAAAAAGATAATAACACCTAGAACAGTCATTCCAAAAGGCTCACATGACATAGTCATTTAACCACATAGGTGGCGTCCTCTTTCTCTTGGTACAAACACCAGGCTGCATGTTCCCATTAGCGCCACAAACACCATCCTCCAAGGTTTGGTTCACACCACCATCCTTATCCACCGACTCTTCCCCTTCCTCTAATTGAGAAGGCACAGCCGAGACATCCCTACTACAAGGGCCAAATTGAGACTGTACATCATGTCTCACCTCCAAAGCCAAACGAGATTGCAAATCACTATTTTCGAAATAATCCCCCACCCAATCAGAGTCCTTTACCACATCGTCACTTGATTCTACTCTATCATGGTCCAAACTGATATCAAATGCAATATCCTTGAGATTCCATACTTGCCCGTCATCCAACCTAACTGAGTTCCTAAAAACTTCAACTACCTGTTTAGCCACATCAAATTTGTTCTCACCCTTCTGAACTCTAAAAGGCTTCTTAACACGAATCCAATCTCCAATTTTGACTTGAGTATCTTTGGTACTATGAAGTTTGTCATAATAAACTTTGCTTCTGGAATGTACATTCTCTAAATTCTTCTTTACTTCATCAATAGACCAATTTTCCAACTTACCTTCAAACATCCATCCCGGGCTAAACTTAAACCTTGGTGACCTGCCTCTCAAAATCACGAAAGGAGATAACCCTGTACTATTATGCACAGTAACCCTGTAAGACCATACAGCCTTCTGTATTTGTACCTTCCAATCTAACTTCTTGTTAATTGCAGCTTGCAAAATTCCTTTAATTACTCTATTGAACCGTTCCACAGTGCCGTTACCACTAGGATTGTACAGAGCTGTGGTCTTATGTTTAATTCCACATCTTCCAAAATATTCTTTTGCCAAATTCGATAAAAATTGCACACAATTGTCCGTCAAGATGTTAACTGGTAACCCTTCCATTATAAAAAGCTTGTCCAAAAACTGGTATCAACTTTCTCTACAAATTTAACCACTGGCCATTTTGAAAAAAGATCAATAGCAACCAATCCATACTCTCTGAGTTCCCCCACCGGACCAAAAATGTCCACAGCAACTGTCTCCCAAGGAAAACTAGGAATTTAGCCTTCACTCATCATAGGTTTCAAAGTCCTCAAAGACTTGTCAGCAGAGGTACAAACCAAACACGCCCTCACAAAATCCTCTACCTCCTTATCTACCTCGGGCCACCAAAACAGCTTTTTAACTGCAACTTTAGTCCTGACTATCCCAAAATGCCCTTCATGACACATTTGTATATTCCTTTTCCGTAAGCTTACCGGTGGAACAATCCTGTCACCTCTGAGTAATACATCTTTCTCAAAGGACAACTCCAAGCGTACTTCCCAAAATGGTCTCAATTCATTGGTAATAAACTTCTCCTTAGGCCAACCTTTGCAAATAAACTTAGATATATCAACTAAGATCTTATCTTTACCATGCTCTTTAGCCCAATCCTCCTTACTGATAGCAGGGACACCAGAATCCTGAACTAGAGACACACTAAAACTTCCCCATGGATCATCTACACATTCCTCCAAGGGCGTAGGTAACCTGGATAAACAATCTGCTACTACGTTATCCCTGCCTGGCATGTAACTTAACTTGTAAATATACTCTTTCATACGCATCGAAATTCTTGCAAGTCTGGCTGATGCTGTTGCAGTCCCTTCTGTAGATAAGATATGAACCAATGGTTTGTGGTCCGTTCGAATATGTACCAACTTGCCCCACACAAAAGCACGAAAATGCTCTAAAGCCCAGGCACAAGCCAGTGCTTCTCTTTCTATGATAGGATATCTTCCCTCAGCTGGTGACAAAGCTCTGGATGCAAACAGAATAATCCTTTCTCTACCATCATCACCAATTTGCGAAAGTACTGCACCCAAACCCTTATCGCTTGCGTCAGTAGTCAGTAAACAATCCAATTTGGGGCCAAAACTTGAAAGTGAATTCACTTTCTGCAAATCCATCTTTATTTCAACAAACTCCCTTTCACACTGCTCGGTCCATTCAAATCTCGCATTTTTCTTAAGCAAGGATCTAATGTTATAAACTTTCGAAGCAAAATTTTTAATGAATTTTGCGCAATATTCCGCCATCCCTAAAAATGATTTAATCTCATCCTTAGATTTAGGGGCTGGCGCAGCCAAGATATTCTCAACCAAGGAGACTTTAGGTCTGACACCATCCTCACTGATCACATGACCCAAGTAAGAAAAACTTCTTTCACCAAATTTACATTTTGTTAACTCCACAGTCAAACCGGCAGAGCTCAAAACCTCAAACACTCTCATCAACTTAGCGTCGTGATCCTCCTTGTTATTTCCAGTAATGAGAACATCGTCCTGGAAAAAACATACACCCTCCATTTCACCAAATAACTTGTGCATCAAACGCTGAAAAACAGCTGCCGCTGACGCCAAGCCAAAAGGCATCCTCTTAAATTGATAGCACCCAAATGGCGTAATGAACGCCGTAAGATGTCTTGATTCTGGTTCTAAAACTACCTGATGATAGGCAGCAGAGAGGTTGATCGTAGAGAACCATGTTGCCCCTCTTAAAGATGAAACCATCTCATTTATTTTTGGTAAGGGGAACCTCTCTACAACAATGTTTTTATTTAGATGGCGTAAATCGATGCACAAACAAATTTTTCCGTTGGGCTTCCTTGCGACCACAATCGGAGAAATCCATTCTGACGTGTCCACATCCTCTATGACCCCCTTAGACAACAGTCCCTGAATTTCCTTCTTCACTTCCTCCCTTACTAACATTGGAATAGGTCTGACCTTGTGTACTTTTGGTTGAGCATCTGTCTTAAGTATAATCCTGTGTTCAAATCCTTTCAATTCCCCCAATTTTTGACTAACAACATTGGCAAACTTATTCTTAAGAGATCTTCTATTTTACTGCCTTCATCTAGTACCAGCACCTTGTCTTTACTATTTGGATCTAGGATGATGTGAAGGTTTTTCTGATCATACCATCCTAATACAGATGGCCCCTTCTTTGCTATATATAATTTTCCTCTTGTCATCCTTCCTTTAAATAAAAACGATAGCCATCTGAATCCTAACAAATTTATCCTCTCGCCTGTGTATCCTACTGGACTCACATCAGATGCATTCAAATGATCTCCTATTTTGTGTACAACTTTCTTTTTCCACACCTCTTCGTTTACAATGGTATACGGGGAACCAGAATCAGCATACACCTTGACCGTTACACCACCCAAAGACACATCACACATTGGTTTCCCCTCCATTGCCTCATCGGTAATATTGAGCATATAGTTTCCTCTTATATTCTTTATACACTCATCATCATCACAATCACTTTCTCCTGCATTCGATTCTTCACTCCAAATACATTTGACGTTACTACGTCTGCGACACATTTTACTAAAATGTGCAACTAATCCACATATGCCACACTTCTTCCTTAAAGCAGGACACATCTTGCTGAAAGCCAAATGTTCCCGGCTGTCACAACGGTAACATCTCCTTTCCTCTGTATTCCTATCTCTTCCTTGACTCTTGAATGGTAGGCTAGTTGATTTCCCTTGGAACTGTCTGTTTGTGTTTTTTTAAACATTCTGGATCTTAAACACTGCTGAAGTTGTTTTTTCGGTATCCTTCACTGTGTCTTTAATTACATTTGCACATCTACCTGACATTTCAGATTTTCTCATAATGGCAAGTATGTCATCCAACGGTGCGTCACCATTCACCCATAATCGGTCTTGTATAGGTGAATTGTCATTGTGCATGACCAGTTGGTCCCTGATAAGATCATCATGAAGATTACCAAATTTGCAGTCAATAGCTAATTTTTTTAAATCATCTAGCCACTCATCTACTAATTCCTCCTTCTTTTGCTTCCTTTGGAAGAATTTATGTCTCACAACACCGATGCACACCTTAGGTGCAAAATACCTGTCCATATCACTCAAGGCATTTTCAAAGTCACTTAAATCTGCATTCACCACTTTTTGCATACGTGAAAAAGTCTTTAAACCCTTAGGACCAAGTGAATGTAATAATATTCTCTTCTTTTATTCAGCCTTCATTTTCCCTGCTTCATCGATAGCACAAATGTAATTAGTGAAATATTCCTTCCATTCCACCCACTTGATCTCTGGTTGTGATCCCGTGGACCAGAAAGGCTGTGGAGGACTAATGGTAAAACTGTGTTGAGCCATTGTCTCTTCAGTTTCAGCCCCTGTCTGATCACCTCCGTCCATAGAACAAGTTTCCAATAAAGCCAAGTCTCTAGGCTGCTTCCCTTAATATTTCCTTTTCTTTATCTTTTTCTTTTTTTTTTAAAAGGTCACAAAAAAAATTATTAATTTTACAATTCATTTTTTTAAGAAAGTGTCCCGACTTCCTCACCTGTTCTTCCCGTATACTTATGTATTACATTCGGTAAATTATCCTCCAAGTATAAAGTTTCCACACTCTAATCCAGCTTTGAAAAGATCGTGTCCGTGAATATTTCTCTTCCGATGTAAAATACAATTTCCTCTGCCTAAAATGGCCGCCACTCAAAGGTCACGCTACGTGACCTTGCGCCATGACATCACCACGCAAGTCGATCTCTCAATGTCCGTGATGCGAAGGCTGCCAACACTCGCGCAGGAATTGTTTACTTCGCGCCGGAGGCTGTTCACACTCGCGCTATGATAACTTCAAAAGATGCAGGTCAGTTCAATTGACCTGAAAAATATACAAAATAGTTTTTCCTACCTAGCGAGTGTCATAGCCGGTGCGCGCAAAGATTAGTAAAGGCTATGATGAAATTCTTGAAGGAAAACTCAGTTTTCTTTAATTTCTTTAAATTCTTCGTTTCCTCTGGAAAAACTCCGTTTCGTTTTTCTTTTAAAATCCTTTGCTTCCAAATAAATCCCGGTTTCCCTCGTCGCCACTTGTTAAGTAACCACGCAGTTGGATTACTTTAGTATCTTTATTTAAGATGAAGATAGGAAGAACAGGCAGTGCCAGGAACACATCTGGAAGGCTTCACAGTCAGTCAGCAACTGCCTGTTAACCTGGAACACACTTGTATGATACATTCTAATGCTCTAGTACACGAGCCTTAAAGAGCAAGATACAATAATAAAAGCAACAACATAACAGAAAGTTATTGTAATTTATAATGGCAATAGCTTAAACTTTTGTAAATGACTTTTGTGAAGATTATGTTCAGTGTATTTTATTGTGACGAAAATCCAAGAACAGAAGTGAAATATTAACATCTTTTTGTGACATTTGTAATAAAGCTCGAAACATTGAGAGAGCATATTTGAACTGGTTGTTGTTGAATGGTTGCACAGATTGATGTTGTGGTGGCGACGAGTGATGCTGTGGCGTTCAGTGATGCTGTGGTAGCGCATAGTGATGTTGTGGTGGTGCAGAGTGATGCTGTGGTGATGCGATAGAGTGAGGGCGATAGATAGAGGGAGGGAGGGCGATAGAGGGAGGGCGATAGATAGAGTGAGGGCGATAGATAGAGGGAGGGCGATAGATAGAGGGAGGGCGATAGATAGAGGGAGGGCGATAGAGTGAGGGAGGGCGATAGAGTGAGGGCGATAGAGTGAGGCGATAGAGTGAGGGCGATAGAGTGAGGGCGATAGAGTGTGGGCGATAGAGTGTGGGCGATAGAGCTAGGGCGATAGAGTGAGGGCGATAGAGTGTGGGCGATGGACAGATAGAGTGAGGGCGATGGACAGATAGAGTGAGGGCAATGGACAGATAGAGTGAGGGCGATGGACAGATAGAGTGAGGGCGATGGACAGATAGATAGATGGTTGTGTGTGTGGTTGTGTGTGTTGTGGTTGTGTGTGTGGGGGGTTGTGTGTGTTGTGTTTGGGGTTGTGTGCGTGGTTGTGTGTTGTTTGGGGTTGTGTCTGGTTGTTGGGTTGTTTGTGTGGTTGCGTGTGTGTGTGGTTGTGTTTGTGGGGGATTGTGTGTGTGTGGGGGGGGTTGTGTGTGTGAATGGGTTGTGTGTGTGTGGGGGGATTGTGTTTGTGTGGGGGGATTGTGTGTGTGTGTGTGGGGTTGTGTGTGTGGGGAGGTGTGGGTTGTGTGTGTGTCTGTGTGGGGTTGTGTGTGTGTGTGGGGGCAGTTGTGTGTGGGTTTGTGTGTGTGTGGGGGCGGTTGTGTGTGGGGTTGTGTGTGTGTGGGGTTGAATTATCCTTTAACTTGCAACCGGGCAGCTTCTGTTCACAAGCTTGAAAGCAGCAGTTACATAAATCGGGAGCTGCAGCAGCAACATGCACTGGCTCACCAGTGCATGTTGCAAATGAAATGAAGCATAATGTGTTTGGATTGCATTACAAAGAAAGGCAATAACAAGGGGGTAGTAAGAGGGGGATGGGAGTCAGAAGAAATGGAGAGAGCCAGGTGGAGCGGACGTGGGTGGGAGCACAGAAGGAAAGTATTAGACTTTGTGAGAACGAGATGAAAAGTGAACGGCAGAGCAGGAAGGTGCGACTCGGGGGCGGGACGAGGCACAGCAGTAGCCCAACTCGGGGAAGCATTTATTAAAAATAAAACAGTAAATCTGTCTCACTCTCGCTCCTCCTGTCTGTTTGTCTACCTCTTTCTGTCTGTCTGTCTACCCGCCTCTCACTGCGCATCGAAGTGCCTGCCACTCAGGGACACGCGTACCTCTCTTTTTGGCAAATAACGCTTGTGTGGCAGCCTTTGAAGTCTGATGCAGAGGCACAGACAAATGGTGGTGTGTGATGTGTGATGTGGCTGGCGATGATGTGCACGCGCCTGGCTCGCATGATCCGCAGCTAGGTAGCTAGGTAGACTTTTCGGACCGCTTACTATAATCTCGCCTATCAATCCCTATTGGACAGAATAAGCGAGACCTAATAAATTAGGGTTTAGATGGAGAACTGGAGGTCCATGTTTTAAAGGGGTCATTATGTTGTCACGGAACACCATAGTGTGGACATTTTCCCAGTCACCAAAATTGTTCTTGCAAAGAGTGAGCAATTGTGAGCGTGAAAATGAAAGAAGCCAATATTTTTCACTCCTTTTTAAAGAATTATTTTTGAACTCGACCCAAAAGTGAAAAGGGGATTTGAAATAATGTGCTAATAATTAGCTGGTCAGTAGCCATAATAGTCTAAAGTAATGGATAGAAAAGGGATTGGTCTATTGTGACCATCTGTGAGTGATGGTAGAATGGGCTGGTTCTTCAATACTGACTTGTGGATATAAATGCTAAACAACGAGAAATGAAAACATAAGATGATGTAAGGAGATGTACAGGAGGGGAATAAGCAAGTTCTAGAATGAAATTTACTAACCAGCAGGCATGCAAGTGTAGTTATCATAATGTATAGTGGATGTAGTAACATCCAGTCAGTCCTTAGTATGCCGAAGAGTAGGAGATGACCTGCTGCACAAAAAAGGGTGTGTGGAAAAATATGAATCCTGGTGATCAAGTACTTAATTATAGATCTGGATAAATTATTAAAAATGAGTGATTCCCTCCAAAACATGGACATAGACATGCCCATTAGCTGGAATGATGATGGAATCGCCGGCACATGGTTCCAAGGGTGCAACAGATGGTCTAGAGTTACAGTAAGAAGGTATGTTGAAAAATGATTTTGCATAATCCTGGCAGTAGGACCAAGGTCAAAAGAGATGTGAGTAATGGTATGAATAAAAATAACAAATCATAAGTTGTGGTTAGACATGCATTGCAACACTCACTGCTAGGCCAATCTGTGTGAGTGTGTGGAAGTGTTGAAACACGAAGGCAGTGGCCGCTCATTAACTCAAATGCTAACCTGATTGTTGCGAAGTGTGCGTTGGCCATTTGCAGACATAAATCTCAGATTAGTGAGTGAGAATTTGTACCGTGTTAGCAATAGGAAGACGATATAACCAATGGCATTACGCTTAAGAAGAACCTGCCATAGCTAAATTAATGTAAGCAGAAAAATAAATTAATTGCATAATTTCCAAAAAGCATAGAAACCGGTTATGGCAAAATAGAAGATTGAAGTTGTAGTTCAGAAAACACTGATGTCATGCGAAAGACTGGGCATAACCCTTCAAGTAAGAAAGTGTATATATTTGCTAAACTTTTTAAACACTCCCGAATAAGATGTTTCCATAACTGGTCTCAGAGGTATAACAAAGCAGTGTATTAAATGTTGTAGAATAATAGAAATGTCTCTGTGCAGTCCAGCCCGTAAGAAGAACCAGAGCTCGCGCCACCGGCCTGCGACCAGGAAGTCAGGCAGGCCGGGCGGGACAACCGGAAACAGGAAGTAGGAGGGCGGGAGCCTACCCCGCCTCCCACGGAAGAGCCGCGGCGGTTTTGAGCAACGGAGCAGGCAGGAGCCTACCCTGCGCCCCGGTGCCGAAGGAGGGAGGAAGAGTCCTGCTGCTGGGCCCTGCAGCTGCCGATGAGAGGAGAGCCGCCGCACCAAGGAAGCCGGTGAGTGGGGCTTCGCCTTGTTGCTGAGCTGCGAGGGCGGGGGGAGCCATGTGTGTGTGTGTGCGCGCGCGTGCGGCGGGGAGGGGGGGCTATGTATGTGTGTGAGCGTGTGTGCGCGAGGGAATGTGTGTGCGCGAGGGAATGTGTGTGCGCATGCGTGACTGTGTGTGAATGAGAGAGAATGCGAGGCAGGGGATAGCACGGCGACGTGTGCGCCCTCGAGGAGGAATCTGAGACAGCGAAGCTCGTGCTTGAACGCTGTTTCACATTCCTCCAGACACGCCAGCAAAAGATGTCTTCGCAGACAAAGCAGGCTTCGCCTGCTTTTTAGGTCTGCTCGACCTAAAAAACGAAAAAGAACAGAGAGAGAGAAAGGCAAACAGGCTGGAGCAGGCAGTGAGAGAAATCGTAAAGGAAAAGGAAGAAAGAAAACAGAAGTTAGTCTAAACCAAATAGGAGGACTAAACAAGGAATAAAACGGGTGGCAATGAGTAAGTTAGAATTCTTTAGACATAACACATATTAAAATACTATTAGACTAGGGAGGCAAATCAGATAATAACAATAGTGTACTTGTATTTACTGTTCGCAGAAGAATCCCAGGAAAGCAGAGAAAGGCACCTAGGATAGTGGAGCAGGACAGGCAAGAAGTGAGTGAGAGGAGTTAGAGTTTGAATATAAAGGCTAGTAGAGAGTACAGAGAAACTAACAAGAAATGCAATTGTGAATTACAGGAAAATTAAACTAGAAAGAAGCTAAGCCACGTCCTGAGCCTACAAAAGGAAATAGAAGAGAGGGCAAGACTCTTGGAAGTAATGGTAGGTGAGAATTAGAACAGATAATAAGAAAAAGTAGAGATGGGGTAGAAGTATAAGGTTAACTGTGATTTTTTTCCCTCAGGGTTCAAGCCAGTAGCGGTCTGCAGGTCGGACTGACGAGTGGAGCCATCCAAGAGGATCTCTTCTTGTTGTTTGTTATTTTATCCAAATTCCCCCTTCCCTCTGGGGTAGTAGATTGGAGTCTCGATGTATATGCGCTCTAGGCTACTGCCCTTGGGTGGATTCGGGAGCAAGCATCTCTGATCCCGTGCAGCTACGAAAAGAGTATCCTTTGAAAGTCTGACAATATACTTGATTGGTGACATGAGTTTGTTTTCTATCCAATTTCCTGACCCTGTTTTCTGCTCTTATCAAACACACATCGAGCACCATTTGGCCATAAGGAATGGCTTCTATTGTTGGCTTAAGGTGGGCGCTGGTAATATGGAGTACGCTGCACAATGTTTGTTTTCTAAAGATGTCTCTCTGTATGCCATTCTGGTGTACATACAGCTTCAGATTAAGGAAATCAATCTCCTGTTTGTCATATTTGATGATCAGTTTTAAATTGAATCGATTCTCATTGAGGTATCTATGGTATGTCAAAAGATCATCAAGGGTGCCATTCCAGATCAACAAGATATCATTTCTATAGCGCCCGTAAAACATAATATTGCTAGTCAATTGTGTGAGCCATAGCCACAGGCATGCTCCATCTCATACAAATCCATAATGATATTTGATTAGTTATATTATGTTATGTTATTCTGAATTTGTTAAGCGCACGGCACCCAGAGGTTTCATGGCGCTAGTGGTGAGGAGAGATGACAAAACAGTTAACCTAACCGGACGCCAGGTCTTCAGTGCGCCCCTGAATTCCATGAGATTAGTGCATCTCCTGAGCAACACGGGGAATGAGTTCCAGACCTTTGGAGCCAGGTGAGCGAATCGACACCCGCCAAGACGTTTCCTTTTGAAGGAGGGCAGAGTGAGGAGGGACAGATGGGCAGAGCGGAGATTGCGGGTTGGCTCATGTTTGATTATAAAGTTGTTAATAAACATAGGGCTTTTCCCGTGGAGAGCCTTAAAGGCCAAGCAACCTACCTTGAATGTTACCCGTTGGGCTATGTGTAGCCAGTGAAGAGTGGCCAGCAGTGGTTTTGCCGAACTCCTACTGTGGCTTTTGAAGATTAATCTGGCCGCCTGATTTTGCACGATTTGCAAGCGTTTAGACAAAAACAGGGGAAGGCCTAAATAGATAGAGTTAGAAAAATCTAATCGGGAGAGGACCAAGGCGATAACCACCTGAATGAGGGCAGGGTGCGTGAGTAGATGGGCAATTTTCTTAATCTTACGTAACTGAAGAAAGCTGGACGAGATCACCGCTCCCACCTGGCTTTTCAGAGAGAGATCGGAGTTGATGGTGATCCCGAGGCTTTTCACCGAGAGAGAGAGAGGGAGAGGGAGGAGATCCCATTGATGACGGTCAGAAATGAGGACCCAAGCTGGTCGAACTTTTACCCGGGAGTACCAGCTCAGTCTTCCCAGGGTTGAGTTTTAAGTGGTTCAGCTCCATCCACCCTTGAATGTGCAGCATGGTAGCCTGAAATTCCGCGACGGAGTCTGTTGAGTCCTGTGGGAAAATTAGCTGCAGGTCGTCCGCATAGTTGGAAATCGTAACCCTCCTGTTTTTTAAAGAGTGTAATAAGGGTTTAAGGTACAAATTAAACAGGAGGGAGGACAATGACGAGCCTTGCGGGACGCCACAGATGGTGGATAATTTGGGCGCTGTGAAGTTCCCGAGCTTAACTGCCTGGGATCGGTCGCTCAGGAAGGATTTCACCCAGCCGAGGGCCGAGCCTCGTAGGCCGGCTTGTTCGACACGGTGTAGTAAGATGGTGTGGTCCACCGTGTCGAACGCTGCCGACAGGTCCAGGAGCACCAAGGCCTGATGTATGCCCCTATCGGCATTGGACCTCATTGTGTCCAGGACAGCGAGGATCACTGCCTCGGTTGAGTGCGCCTGGCGGAAGCCAGCTTGGTTGGGCTCCAGGTAATCCGATGTTTCAATGAAATTGGAAATGCAGTTGGCCACATGGGCTTCCAGAATCTTCGCTCCAAAAGGGAGGAGGGATATGGGCCGGTAGTTCGACAGATTAGATGAATCGGCACCCGGTTTTTTAATTAATGGGACCAGCGTTGCATTTTTGAACGAGTTGGGAACTATTCCCTGCGCTAGGGACTTATTCAAGAGAGGAAGTATGCCGAGCGGAAGTACTGAATAAACTTCCTTCAGTACATGCGGGGGGCAGGGGTCATTGGGAGAGCCGGACTTCACACGGTTCATCAGTTCTGCTAACCTTAATTGGTCTATTGGGGGGAAAGCCTCGAATTCGGACGGGTTTCTGCAGATGTCCTCTCTGTCCGCCGTGATAGAATTAATCGGGATGCTTTCTTTTATGATGGCAATCTTGTCCTTGAAGAAATTATTGAGCTGATTGCACAGCTGTTGGGTGGGGGTTTGAGAGGGGGAAGTTCTGGCATCATTACATAGGTCATTCACAACCCTGAAGATTTCTCTAGATTTATTTTGGGCATTCGAGATTTTTTCGGAGAAGAAAGCTACCTTAGCTTAGGATGGAGTTCTTGTAATTCCTGCGGGCAGTTGTATATGATGTTCTGTCCTCGACTGAGTACCCGTGTCTCCATTTTCTCTCCGATTGACGCAATTCTAATTTTTGTTTTTATAGATCTGCCGTAAACCACCTGTGGGCGTCCATGCGGCGGGCAAGTGAAAATTTGGAGAGTGGGACATGCTCGTTGCAGGCAGCTAAGAGCCAGTTAGTGAGATCTTTTTCCATAAGATTAATGTCTAGGGAGGGTGCTGGGATAGAATTAGCCAAGGTGGACAGAAAATCTTGGTTGTTTAATGATCTCCATTTCCTTACTACCCCTCCGACGGGAGCGGGGGCCTTCGTATGGCCGTGAAGAGTGTAGGAGAATTGCAGTAAACGGTGATCAAACCATATGCAAGGCGTTGTCGTCGGGGTGGACAATGGGGCATTGTAAGACCAGATCTGGTCCAGAATATGTCCCTTATCGTGAGTGGGGGTCAAGACTGATTGAAAAAAGTTCAAATGGGAGAGGAGCTCAAAGAGTTCCAAGGCCTGAGGCCCTGCTGCCGGGTCGTTGTACCAGTAATTTAAGTCCCCAATCAGCATTACCTTGTCATAGTGGACAGCTAAGCTGGCCATTTGCTCGCTCAGAGAGACCGGGACGGTGGACATAGCTTTAGATGGACGATAGATCAGTACCAATACCATAGATCCCTTGTCTGTGTCGGATTTAATTACAAGGTTTTCGGTATCTGGTAGATCCAAGGAGGGTAATGTGGTGAACTTATGATCTTTGTGGATGATGGCGGCGACGCCACCCCCAGGCTTTCCTGGTTCTCTGTTCACTGATAGTATGTAGTAGTCTGCCGGGAGAGCTGCAAGGACATCCGGTAGAGAGTCCTCGGTAAGCCAGGTTTCGGTGATAAGTAGCATGTTTGGTCTATCAGAGTTGAGCAGTAAGAAGATATCTAGTTGATGTTTTACCATAGACCTAGTGTTTAAGTATAGGCAGCGAAGTGTAAGGTCATTAGGCCTTGGAGTATTACTAGTAGAGTAAGAGCCTTGATGAGTTGTATCAGAGGTGGCCTGGATTAACTGGGGATGGCAGATGTTATTAGCCGTTAGGCAGGAGCGTGTGGCGGAGTTGAGGCAGGGAGGCGAGAGTGTTGTAGAGAGCAGAGTTCAAGGGAGGTATAGCTGTAATTTTCCCCATTCTGCCTAGTCCCTAGGCCGGACCTGGTGCAGACGGGCGCAGACGGGCTTGCCTTAGGCGCGCCTTTGGCACGCAGACGGCGCGCCCGCTGCGCTCGTCCGCTGCGCGTCCTGGAAATGCACATAGATATAGGGGGAGAAGGGGCCTGGCCTGGCAATAGTGGGCGTGGCCTGGGCGTGGCCCGGGGAGATGGCGGCAAAGAGAAATGTGACCTGCGGCAGTGCTAAAATCCGCTGTGCGGGGAAGCCCAGATCGTGCGTGACCTGTCAAAGTTTCAATTACCAGGGAGAGGGGAGTGGTGAGTAAAAACACACAGTATCACAAGCAACATGGTTAAAATATTAGCAGCGTTTCTCCCAGCTTCCGCCTCAGGAGTTAGGTATCCTCTGAACGCGCTCATTATCAGCGCGACTTAAGTACAATTAGGACAGAGAAAACTTGGAACCCATTGCGATACCCTGCTTTTGCAGGAACCAAGTGCAAATGCAGAAAAGCATTCTGAGTCAAGTTGATCCATGACATTTCCAACAGCATTCAAGTGTATTCTAAGTGTCTTGAGTTACATTTGTAAAGGTAGTGTTTAAGAGCCTTCTAAGCCACATTCCTTCCTAATGCAGGTGTAGAGACTCTCTACGTCCATAGTCACAAACATAAGATCTACACTGTCCCACTGTAAATCTTCAAGTTTGCACAATATATCTTTATTGTCTCAAAATACGAAGAGAGATTTCTCACAAATTGTTGTAAGAAACCATCAACGTTTTCAGCAATGCGTTCAGTAGGTGCACCATTGCCGGAAATAATTGGTCTTCTAAGTTTAAATGGACCCCCTTTATGAATCTTTCGCAATATGTAAATGCACAGATACCTAGAGCATTGCGCTTGTAAATATTTATTCTCCAAGTCAGTAAAAAGACGTGACTAATACCAATGTACAACTCTGGCATTTATGTGTCTCTCGATAAGGGAAATAGGATTGTCCTTCAGTTTCTCATAATATGTGCCACCGTGTAAGTGTGTGTTAATCTCACCCAGATAATCGCATAGGTCCATAAGAGCAATGTTTGCTCCCTTGTCTGCCTCTCGTATTACTATATTTGGATCTTCCAAAACGTGTTGACTACATTTGAAGTAAAGAAGAGAATTAAAAAAAAAAAGAAGAAGAATATGAATATAGAAGTCTCTTCTAGGCAAACATGACAGAGTCTGTGCATCATGTACAACAATTGTGCTAAACTGTTATGAATGGAGTTTTAACATGCTAACTGAATTGTGTTGGGCAATTTGAATTTGTAAATGGACCATAAAAGTTGTTAAACGCTTTTTGGATTTTGGTGCCTCTTGCTGGGTTTCTGTGTCTCATTAAAACGTTCCAAGTCACAAATCGATTGAGCTCATAGAATCTATTTGGGGCTTACCAAACGACAGAGAGTGAAGTCTTAACCTGTAAAGGTTTATTTTCACATTTTAAGTCATACAGGATTTGTATTAAATAGTCAGACTCAATTAAATAAATCAGAGTGCAAAGCTCAGTTAAAGTAAAGAATCAATCAATGAGCTCAGTAAAGTTCAGGTCATCAAAATACTGAGAATAAAATTGGAGAGCAGTCTGGCATGGATTAGCCTCAATAGTCGGTGTGAAAATGCCTGCCATTGTGTATGATATCGATAAGACAGCGAGGTGTAAGCTTGAACAGGAACATTTGTACTAAGCAGCATTTGATTTTGTGGTGAAGGTTATCATCTTGCCCTTGAAAAGCACATACATACATTTTTCTACTGAGACATGAAAATATAAGTTTGTGATGCAAGTCACTTGGCAGTAAACTTCACATACCAGATAGAGTATGAGGCCTACAATTCCTAAGTTAGCTAGAATTAAGTTTTCATTAGTAAAATGTGTTGACATTTCAGAAAAACAACTCTATCAATCTTCATAATGTTATTGCCCAACAATTACTGATTTTTGCTTGTGCTGGACAGTGCTCACAAACACACATTTACCCATGAACAGACAAACAACATTTATTTTTGCTCACCTTACTTCCTTTGCTGGCAACTCGGGTTCTCTATGGCAGTAGCAGAACAGAAATCTAGGGCTGGATGTTTGAACCTGCAAGCCATGATTCCCAACGAGGAGCCAGATAGAGCAGCAGAGCCAGACTTAAAAAGGAGAAGATTCACCGACACCCTCTCCCCGCTTCTTGATAAGACTGGAAGCACAGCTGTCTAAAAAGCTTGGACAGAGCCGGGGATCCTGCCACTGACAATCTGCCACTCCTACCATTGACGCTCTGTGTGCCCTCAGGGATGCTCTAATGTACAGCCTGACAGTCCCATTTTAGTAGCTATACTGTGGTGCCTGAGGTATTAAATATGTGTTTGCTAAATAAAATGGATTGTGCTTGTGTGAGGAAACATAGTTGAACTACACTCCTTAGATGTGAAATCCAGATATTCGCCTACAGATTGCTGTAAAATAACACTCTGTAGATGGATCATGCCTCAGATCCCTTCCTCCCCCTGTCATCAGCAGCCTGGAATGAGGCAGAGAGGTCTGATCGGCACACACACAGTGTTCATGAAAACACAAAAGTTATGTTTTTATGACTACAGCTCACTTAAATCATTAGCAGTAGTGGGCAAATGCAAAGGGCAGTACGTGGTGCCTTACAGGAGTAGGGTTACACCCTGAAGCCCTTGTTAAGAAGCTGCACTTTAGCAACACTGTCTTTCTACCTCATAGATTAAAACACTTTGAGCAAAACATTCATAATGTTGCACACAAACCTTCATGTTTGCTGATCTTGTTGTAAAAGGTTTTCCTATTTCATTCTGCACATCCCAATTATGGGGGTCATTAGGATGGCGGACTGACCTGCGTCCGTCCGCCACCCCCGAGGTAGAGGGACCGTCCACATGGGCAGCGGCGGTCTCTCCATGCAAATTAGGATGTGACCGCCACCCTGGCGGTCACATCCCGTATCTTTAACCTTGCGGCGGGTGCTGCTCCCGCCGCAAGGTTAAAAATGCATGTATTGCATTTACATGCACAAAGCGGAGGGCACCGCGCGGTGCCTGCCGCTTTATTCATGTAAATGCAGGGGGGTACCATAGGTACCCCCCATGTGCACCCCCCAACCCCTGACACCCTGGGGGCCCGCAAACTGAAAAGACCACATGCTTTTCCGCGGCGGAAAAGCCACCGTGGAAAAGCATGTTTCCTGCCCCATCCTAATATGGCTGGCGGTGTCTGATAGACACTGCCACCATATTAGAGCTTTTCCGCCACAGTCGGAAGGCGACAGTGGCGGAAAAGCGGGGGACGGTTTTCCCGTCCGCCAATGACCCCCCAGCCATCCTAATCTGGCGGGGGGTCTTTGGAGGCACTGCTGCAGTGATTTCGCATCCTCTGGGCCGGCGGTGGCTTCCGCCGGCCCGGAGGATACGGAATCACCGCAATCCTAATCGGCCCCTTAATTTGTGTTCTCTGTTTCAGATTTTTTTTGCGTTCACACTATAGTGCCTTAATAAGAACCACTTCCTATTAAGGTGCCTCGCTCCAAAACAGTATAGTATATGACGTATGCGCAGGCGTCTACAAATACACATTTCCGCTGCTGCCTAGATTTTTGCATAATTATGGATTTAACAATTCTTCAAAATAATCCACCATCCGCTGTAGAATTTTCAGAAGTGAGCAAAAACATTTTCCTACCTCAAAAATACAAATGCTTGCTGAAGAAAATTCAGCATATCCAGTGCCACACAGTGCCTATCCTAGGAATTTACTTTGCAAAGCGGATTCACTACCATATCCTGGCCCGCTTTATCTTTACACATCACGATCGAGTGACTCCACCCTGAGTTCCATTTTTCATCCAGACCTACAAACTCTTCCTCCGACCACATCGTGATCGCTGGTTCACACCCTCACCAGGGAACCCGGCTGGGTTTCCCTGTGATTATTTTTTCTTCTTAATTCACTCACGGTTGGCACAAAACACCATAGCTTGGCAATTTGCAATTCAGTTGTCCCTGCTATCATAGGTCCTGATGAGACTCCACATTCTGAGAGGGTCGAAACGCGCCGTCGACACGATTGATGAAAGGGAACCAGTCACACAGCACTTATTATATATAGCTGCTGCATATATTGTGTGAAATAGTTCAGATATGGTCGCTTTCAATAAAACAAAATTTGTGAAACCTTGTAAATACTGTCACACTATTTCACTCAACTGTTAGGTTCATATTACACTTGGGACACTTTTCACCAATAACTTTTTTTTACAAACTTTCTATACCGTGTGAATAATACATACTTATGTGCTAAAGAACCATTGGTGTTTCTGGTCCTCTCTCTTTGACATCAGTATAACCCTCGCATCGCGATTGCGCATGTAAATATATTTACATACAGATATTTACTATTCCACAGGAACCATTGTTTTCTTGTCAAAGTTACTTACCCTGGTTCCGTAGTGAGTAGGGTTCCCTTGTTTTCCCCCTCTGGCCAATGGGTACAGCGGTGCCAGGACCAAAGTACTCTGGCCCTATGTCAAAAATATTGAGATCCACAATAACGACTAAGTAAATATAGTTAAAACAAGTAATACCTAGCCATAAAAAATACCAACTACATAAATTGTTTATGAAAAAAACATAAAAAAATCCCACAATAACTAAGTTTTCTGAACACAATATAATATTTTACTTAACAAAGAAAATACATTTAAAATATATCAACATTTAACTCCTCTAAATTATAAATTACACACATGTCTAACCCACTAAAATATAACATATATTTGCACATCATATTATTTTTAACATAAAATAAATTACTATAATATTAAATAAAATAAGTGATCTCCAAATGCAGTGTAAAACACATTAATTGTAGTTTTACAAATAAGGACATAGCAGACAAATTAATTAAAATTATGCTAAAACAACAAATACTGTGAAATGACACAAAAGTATAACTAACAAAATAGTTTTACTAATGAAATAAACAATATAAAAGGCACAGTCATTTCATTTAAATGTACCTCAAAAACACCAAACACTTGAAGAGGAGGAAACTCCGCAGGATGTTCTCTGCAGACTAGAAGCCTTCAACATATACGTCCATACATTAACTTGTCCAAGTAAGTAAAATTTAAGCTTAAAGTAAATAGTAAAATAACTTTACTTTTAAACAACAATTCCTAATAAACAATTACTAACCCAATTTGTATTGTTTATCCTTTTAAACAGATTATTCCACCTTCAAACAAACTTCACCAAGAAGCACACAGCAAAAATGACAAAAAATGTACATATATCTAAGAAACGACTTTAAATGTGGTAAAACAGCAACAGTTAAAACTCCGATTAACCTAAACCTCCTTAAACATTAAAAATACAATATGTATAATAAATAATACTACCTTTTGTCTTTCAACATAAAAAAGCACCTGTTTTAAGACGAAGATTACGGAAGAAACAGAGAATGTCTAAAAACAAGATACAAGTAAGTTTTCAAAGAAACAAACATTTATATTAAACTGTAGATTATTTAATAACTATTTTTCTACATTCATTTAATTACAGTACATAAAGAGATAATTACAGAAGGTGCAAAATGTATAACCTCACAAAAGGGGAACGTTTTACTGTGTTACATATGATACACGTGCCACTTGGGAAGTTGATTGTGATTTTTAAAAAAAGGAACGTTTGCTAAGCTTTTAATCACCCATTTGCACATTCTGTTATTGTCTTTTAAAATGCTCATTTGCACTTACTGCCATTCCTAACCTCGCCTCCCCGGTCCGTCACAGCTTTTGGGGGCCGCTTGTACGGAGGGACGCGACTCCTCCCCCAACTACCCCACGTCCTGCCGGAGGCCTGTAAATATTGCAGGGGGCTCGGACGCGACACACTGTGAAACGCGCGCAGCTTAGGAAGTTGATTGTGATTTTTTTAAAAAGGAACGTTTGCTAAGCTTTTAATCAAGTATTTGCACATTCTGCTATTGTCTTTTAAAATGCTCATTTGCACTTACTGCCATTCCTAACCTCGCCTCCCCGGTCCGTCACGGCTTTTGGGTGCCGCTTGTACGGAGGGACGCGACTCCTCCCCCAACTACCCCACGTCCTGCCGGAGGCCTGTAAATACACATGGAGGCTCGGACGTGCGCAGCGGGCGCGCAGCTGGCGCGCAAGCTCGTCTGCGCCTGACCGCGTCCGGAAGGGTCCAGGGGCCAGAACCCCTGCCCCTCACGCCGTCCAGCTGAGACAGTATGGCTCTGAAGAATTGCGCTTCCTAGCAGGCTCAATTCCTAGAACTTGCAAACATTCCATCCTGCCCTCAAGTGAGGAGCATTTATGTTTGTCCTGCCGTTATCATCCAATGACAAATCCACTGCCTGCCCCTATTAAATCACAGAGTCTTAAGTTGCTTGCGTTAAACTGCAGATCACTGCCCAAACACACAGCGGAAATTTCTATCCTCCTTGAGGAGGAATCGCCGGAGGTCTTGTTTCTTACTGAAACATGGCTTATGCCCAGCTCCGACCCCGACCTTATTCAGGCCCTGCCTAGCTCTTATTCCGTTTCGAGGCTAGACCGGCCTTCAGGGAAGGGGGGAGGGATAGCCATTATATACAAGCACGGCCTAACATGTCGTTTGATGGGCAGCCCAGTTCCAGACTGTGAGAACATTGTCTTTTCTATTGAACAGCAGATCCTTCCAAGCTTTTGACAAGGAAGTCACGTCCAAACGGACACCCCTTCGTTGTGGAGTGCCACAGGGATCTTCTTTAAGTCCCACTTTGTTTAATGTTTATACCGGCACGCTTGCAGAGGCAGTTTTACCCTTTGGAGTCTACATAGTTACCTATGCGGACGATACACAATTGCTGATTGGGCTCAATAAAGCGGAAAGCTCTCCTTCCTGTCTTCCTCCTTGCATGGAAGAAATTGCAAGAGGGATGAGTGATCCTTTCTAAAATTGAATGGGGAAAAGAGTGAAATCATGTTTTTGGGTAACCACTCCCCCCTTGATTTGACTGAAATCTGGCCTAGATCCATGGGCTCCTGCCCCACTCCCAAAACTCAGTTAAAGAGTCTGGGCGTGTGGATGGACCATGAACTTACATTTAAATCTCAGGCCCGGAAGACATCTGCCTCATACTACTGGATCCTTAAAATGATCTGAAAAATCCTCCCCCTCCTCCCCTTCTAGGCCAGAAAAATTATGGTCCAAGCGCTGGTGTTATCCAGATTGGATTACGCTAATGCCCTCTACTTGGGTTCCCCTGCTGCCACCATCGCCAATTTACAGACAACTCAAAATTGGGCAGCAAGACTTCTTCTGGGCATTCCCAACCATCATTCGGCTAAACCCGCCCTTAAGTCACTCCATTGGCTGCCAGTCCAGGAGAGAGTTATGTTCAAAGCCATTTCTCATAAGTCTATGTTTAAAATCGGACCCTCTATTCTTCAGGGCATTATCCAGCCTTATGGGCCCAAGAGATCCCTTCGCTCCAAAACCCAGAACTTGGCCATTATTCCTAGAATTAGGAAGGAAAGAAGCGGAGGTTGATCTTTCTCATTTAACGCTGCCCGACTCTGGAACTCCCTTCCTCTTTACCTCCGCATAGAATCCAACCACTTTTCCTTTAGTAGATCCCTGAAAACATTCCTCTTTACAAACTGAGCAACATCCCCCTGTTTTTCACTGTAAGCGCTGGGATGCCTCCGGGTAGCCATGCGCTATATAAATGCCTCTTACAATAACAATTACAATTACAAGTACAAATACAGTCAAGAAAATGCTTCTTCTCAGCATATCAATTGGAAACTATTATTTGAATGCTTGTTATGGGAGGGCAACTACCAGAAAACTGTAGTAATTAGTGTTGGGGAACATAACCGCCCACACAATGTAACAGAAGTAGAAGTAAGAGAAGTATTAGAAAATATAAGAAAAGTAAGTGCTAACTCCCAAGAACCTACAGCACAAGTCCTTAAAGCTATACTGATGGAGCAAGGTTTCATACGTAAAGAAACTTGCTTGGATTCAATTCTCTCGAAATAACATGTAATGAATAAACCAACATGTTTTGTGAACACTAGTAAGTGCACCACACGACATTTCAGTATCTAGGGGAAGCTTTCCTATGTGCTGTACTAACCAGTAACCCGAGTGTATTAATATGGCCGCCGAAAAAGCGGGAACCCTTCTGCGCATGCGTCTACTACATCTACGTAGTGTGATGTTCTTTTGCTTTTGGTGGGAATTCTTTGCAGCTACGCGGTAGTGCCAAAGATGGCCACTTCAAACTTCAAATGCTAATGCACATGCCTTGCATGAACTAAACCTTGTGTGTTGTGCTAAACCATTAATGCTATAGTTAAAATAAAGTAATGGGGCTAGAGTAGAAATAAGTGGTATACAGTGCATTCATTTATTTCCGTATTCTAACATGTCTTTCTTTGACTTTATTAATAGCTCGTATTTGGGCATGAATGGTGTCGCAATCTCCATTTTGAAAAGGTTGCGCGTACGCATACGAACATTGAAAGCCTTGAACTGTAGCCAAATCCCATGTTTCCCGCGATGTGCCTGAGAACATCATCTTATGACCCGGAGAAGGACAGAAACTGAATGAAAAAGTTATACATTATATATAAAATGAAATTAAATAATGTTGGGTGGAATAAAATCATGGGAAAGTAAAGTATGGGCGGGAACCTGTATCAATTAGAATCAATGGGAAATGACCTCATACTGGTGTGGTGTGATGACCACTCCTCGTCTTTCTGAACAATCAAATGAAGGGAATACACACATTTGCAACACTGGGGGTGGTAGATGCTCTGGAAAATGGTATAACTAAGGTAGGTTTAGTCAGTTAGATTGTCAGATTTGTCACAGACCTGTCACTGACCCAATGTATGCTGAAGGAGATCGCGAATGCCGCAGACATCAGAGGGCTGGTCAAAGAAGATTCAGAAGAAGAGTTTGTCATCTAGAAGGGGAACGAGAGTAGCTGCAGAGAGGGGTGTGACGCTGGCGTTGCATTTAGCGGAGGTTACCTATCCTGTCCTGCACCTGTCCTGACCTGTTGGCACCTGATTAGTCGGGAGCCCTTCTTTTCATCCCAGCCCTTGGCCAGGGGTTGGTCCTCGCACCATTCTAGATAAATATAATCTGTGTGGTATGTCTTTGTACCATTTCCCTTTCTCACCATTTCCAGGTACCAATGTCGAGAAATTTTACTAAATCTCTAAAGATTTTCATTTTGATTGTTATATTCCTGCTTGAAAAGTCATTAACTGCAATGGTTTGGTACTTGACTAACAAAATATTGCATAGATATAGTGTTTAAAACTGTCCCGAGTCGGTGGTTATTTATGAAATAAGGTATAGTGTTATTTCTACCTATTATTCTAACTCCTTGATCCAATTTCCCAAAGAATTAGATTTAATGTGACAAGGAATTAGTAAGTCTTGGTGTAAAGGTATAAATCATAATGTGTGAATTATAACTCTGATAGTCATGAAAATAGATTATCGGTTCAAAGTTTGAATGTTTATAGGCCCAGGTGAGTGTGGTGTTTTAGTAAATATCCTGGACTGGTAATCCCGCGCCATCAGTATTTCTTGGTAGCAGAGCTATGGTTAGGATTTAGTTAAGATAGGTAGTTAGTTGTACATTGATTTTATATTGGGGGAACAACCTTTATAACGCAACTTTTAGCACGCAGTGCTATTACAACGCAGACTTTAAAACGAAAACCATTACAACGCATTACACTAGGGGGCGCTCTAGGATAGGGAATAGTTTTAATTTACTATCCAACACCTTCCCTAGTGTCCACGGGGACTGGTGTTGGAATAGTAAATTAAACTATTCACTATCCAGCACCCCCCGGTGTAATGCGTTGTAATGGAATGCGTTTTAAAACTTGCGTTGTTACAGCATGCGTGGTAAAAGCATGCATTGTAACAACGTACATCCTTTATATTGATTTATGTATTAACCAAAACCCGTTTGTATTGTCATATGTTGTTTGGAATTCCCCGGGGATACTGAATAGTGGGTGGTAAGTGGAAGCCACACTGCAGTGAGTTTACTGGCCTGATGAAGTGCAGATAGTTAGGTAGAACTTGAAGCACTGGTTAGGGATTATTTCTTGTGTAAAAATTAGAGTAATTGATAGCAAAGAAGTTCGCTGGTGAAAACTTTGGTCTTATATCACCTAGAAAGGGTAAGTCTGAAGGAGTAGCAGGTTCTTTGATGCTTGAGTAAAGAGTAAGCGTAAGAGGCTTTACTCATAGTGTGTGAAGAGTAAACGGAAAAGTTTTATTCGCAGTGAAAGAAATTGTCCTTTCTCTGTATTTAGTCAATCAGGCACAGTAGCGAATGTTTCTATGTTGTTAATTAATGAAATGCGTAATTAAAATTGAAGAAATTGAATTTTCATATTACCTTGCAAAGGAGGGGTCAGTTGCAGGTGCTGCGCTGATGTCAATGTTGATTGGTCACTAAAATAAGAGACACACTGGTATTGGAACAGCATATAAGTAAAGTAAACAACATTTTAATTTGCAAAAATAGAATTTTCAGTGTTAAAAGATAGTATTGATTATATGTGGAGACTCGATCCAACAATTATAGGAACTCGCCCAGAAAGAAGGTACCTAGGTTTTGCCCACGAGCAATACACCGGAGGGAATACTTGTAAAATGTATGGAGAAAAGAGAAATGTGTAATTTATGCAGAGAATCAAGAATTATTTTAAAAAGGATAAGCCCATTAAAACTAAAGAAGGAATTATTTATTATTCCACCTCCAAAAACGCCTGCATCATACATGATGATAGAAAGGGGCTACCACACTAGTGTATGGTTAGAAGATTGGATAGAATATACTGAAAACGATGGAGTATTAGCATTCCCAGAGTACAGAACATTTAATGGAACAAATTTTACACAATTTACGAACTTGCATTGATGAAGACCTAGACCCAGGCCTAGACCTAGATTAACGCAGTATGAAGCTTTAGAAAAATGGGAAACTGAGGCTTTTGAGCGAGACAGAACTCGATGTGACAGGAGTTTGAGTACATTTTATCCAAGATTTCCCAGAGATACAAGAGATAAGCAGATGAAACAATGGAGGCAGGCTATGGTAGTGGAAGGATTATTATTTTAATAGCGCTGTTATTCTAATCTTTAGCCCAGAAAAGCGCCACTCGCTTAGCAGGAGGAAATAATTCTATCACCATCAATCACCTTGACTCGATCCCTCGTCCTGCCCGCCCCGGTCCGACTCGGCAACCAGTGGCGTTGAGCGGAGGGCGGGTCAGGCAGAGCAAGGTTACTTCCGCCCTCGTAGAGCGGTCAGCGCTCTAGCTGCTGCACCTGAGGGTACTTAGCCCTCTCGTCACAGCAAGCGCGCAGCGGTCGCGCGCAGCGAAGCGCCTGAGACGCGCCAGAGAGAAGCCCGTCTGCGCCCGTCCGCGACAGGACGGGACCAGGGGCCCCTCTCCCTACCCTGTTTCCACCATGGCCCCAACCAATGACACTCGCATCAGGTACACCTCGCAGTCCCTGATAGCACTCCAACCACCGAGATCACTGAGATGTGCCAACGACAATTGGCCTTTCCCCGAGGGCTCGTTCTCTTGTCCCCTTTGCAGATTCCAAGCCACCTCCAATGGCATTATCACAGGTTCTGCTAGGGACAATGAGACCACTCTAAGAATAAAAGGTTGGAAAAGTTTTCTCCTGAATGTTCGGTCATTGCCCCGACATCATGTAGAGATTTGGGATACTATCCAAAGTCACAAACCTGAATTATGCTTCCTTACGGAAACTTGGCTGAAGCCTCACACTCTTCCTTCCATAACTTTAGGTATCCCTCAAGGATACAAAATTTTAAGACAAGACCGCCCTATAAAAACTGGCGGAGGTATTGCCATCATTTTTAAAGAAAGTATCCATATTACGGTAATGGAACAAACTATTCTTCCGACTATGGAAATCATGATTTTTAAAATTCACACTAAAACTAAAGAACACTGGAAAGGTGCCCTAGTATATCGACCTCCGGGCCCCAATGCTGGCTTTTCTCTCGCCTTAACTGAAATATTAGCCCCATACTTAAAAGCTAAAGAAAACTTTATTGTTCTCGGCGATTTTAATTTCCATGCAGATATTGTGAATGATCCTAATACCAAGCTTCTCCTCGAGGATCTGGCTCTTTTGGGTCTCCACCTAAGAAACTGTGGCCCTACTCACAGGAAAGGCCATACACTGGACTTGATTTTTACTAACCACCCTTCCATACATTGTCATCCCCCTACATCCATCTGCTGGTCTGACCACAGCATGTTGGAATTCTCCTTTCTGAGACTTGACAAACCCTCTGCTCCCCCGACCACTATGAGCATTACTAAAAGAGCATGGCATAAAATTACTTCATCTACTTTTGAACAAACCTGGAAAGAACCTACCATTTCCGATACTGATGACATTGATTTGGCTTTATCCAAATTAAACAGCTCTCTTTTAGAGACCATAAACTCTCTAGCCCCGCAAAAAACTATCAAAAGACCCCGGGCCACCAAAAAAGAAATATGGTATTCCGACTCACTGAAATTAGAGAAACAAAAATGCAGGAAATTGGAAAAGCAATGGAGAAAGGATCACTATCCCGAGAGTAAAGCACTCTACCAGCAGGCCATATCCACTTACTATAATAACATCAAAAAAGCAAGAAAAACTAGCCTACGCTCCCAGCTAGATGAAGCCGCTAACTCCACCAGAGAACTATACAAAATACTTAAAACTTTTACTAACCCCCTGGCTTGCGAAAGTCCGGATACCTTCTCTCAAGAACTATGCAACAATATTTCCCAGTTCTTTGAGGACAAAATCGACACCATTTACAATAAAATATTGGCCAAGCACCCGAATAACCCGGAAGACACTACTACCTCATGTCAGGAAACCCTTTCAGAGACCTTTAATATCATTCCAGAAGTCACAGAAAATGATGTTCAAACACTCCTGGGAAACATGAAATCTGGTTCTCCTTGTGATCTTCTTCCGGCTAGGTTAACCAATAATCTGAGCAGATCATTGTGTCCCATTATTACCAAAATTCTTAACCTTTCTTTTAAAGAAGGCAAGCTTCCACAACAATGGAAAGAGGCAACTGTGAACCCGATACGGAAAAATACCACCTCTCCCTGGACTGAGCTTTCCAACCTCCGCCCTATCTCTCTCCTGCCCCTCCTGACGAAACTGGCTGAGAAACATGTTAACACTCAGATCTCTAGCTTTATCGAAGCGACAGGGGGCCTGGACCAATCCCAATCTGGGTTCAGGCCCAACTACAGCACCGAATCTGCACTCCTCTCCGTGACCGATAACATCAAGATGTCACAGGATAGAGGAGGCTCGATGATTCTGGTGCTGTTAGACCTGTCAGCAGCCTTCGATACTGTTTCTCATAAGATCTTGCTGAACCGGGTACAAGGAGTGGGCATCAGAGGTCAGGCACTTGCATGGCTGGAGAGTTTCCTTTCCGGGCGCTCACAATCTGTCAGCCTGGGCCCCTACCATTCCATCTCTAGGGCGCTCACCAAGGGGGTGCCACAGGGCTCATGCCTAAGCCCCACATTATTTAATATATATGTGGCCCCCCTTGCTGAGATTGTGAGGAAGTACGGATTCACTCCTGTGTCGTATGCCGACGACACACAACTCCTCTACCCTTTCCATTCCCCCGACCCTAATGTTAGGGGAAATTTTGCGGAAGGTATGAGGGCCATCTCCAACTGGATGGCTGCCATCTACCTCCAGTGCAACGTCGGGAAGACGAAGTAATGTGTTTTGGGAAAGCCAGCATGCTTTGGTCTCCTGACTGGTGGCCCCAAGACTTGGGACCTGTACCCTCCCCTAAACCTACCATTAAAAATCTGGGTGTGAAACTAGATCAAAGCCTAACTCTCAAAGAACATGCTAATGTAATTGCTGGTGCTTGTTTTCGCACTATTGGATTACTCAGGCGAGTCTTTCCCCTGCTGCCTGACACCTATAGAAAGACCTTGGTGCAAGCCCTTGTAATAAGTCGCCTTGACTATTGCAACGGGCTTTTGATACAAGCCAATGAGGATGCCATCAATCGTCTGCAGGTGGTCCAGAACACGGCGGCAAGGCTGATTCTGAACGCCCCCCCCAGAACATCTTCTGGACCCCTGTTAAAAAAAACTACATTGGCTTCCAATACGCCAACGGGTTAAATTTAAAATCTGCTGCACTGTACATAAGTGCTTATTTGGAAACGGCCCCAAATACCTAGCCAAACTATTCCAACCCTACAAACCAGAACGAGAATTACGGTCAAGTAATCTTCTCCTGCTCAAAACACCTTTCGTTAAAAAAACCAGACAAGGCGGCAGAGCCCTCTCAACAGTGGGGCCGGCCCTGTGGAACAACTTGCCCCTCAACTTAAGACAGGTCCCCAAACATCTCACCTTTAGAAAAATGCTGAAGACGAATCTGTTTGAGGAGATATAACTTTAGGATTGCTGCCCCTCAGTTTCTTGCGACCTGCTGATGTCAAAGCGCGGAGATAACCCTTTCGGGCTGGATTCTTGCGCTATACAAGCATATAAATAAATAAATAAAATAAAATATCCTGTACTTACCACAGAAGAACCGACAGGAAGTAAATGTAAAGAGAAATCAAAACATTTAACCCTTTGCATGCTGGTGACGGAACCACTCCGTCATCAGCCACGGACGAGCTGTGCTAATGACGGAGTGGTACCGTCACGGCCTGGCCGCCGCGCCTGCGCGGCATCAATTACGCGCCTGTGCTGAGCGTTCTATTGAGCGGGCGGGGCCGTGACGGAACCACTCTGACACAAGCATTGAGCGCCAGTGGCTCGTGACGGAGTGGTTCCGTCACAAGCATGGCGGCGCCGCGCGCCCCCCATTCCCCCCAGCACCGCAGCGGAATTACCACCGAGGCCAAGGGGTTAATGTCTAGCAGTGGAGATTCAGAAGATGAATATTTTGAAGATTTATTGATGACAAATCTGCCGCCCTATCAGTAGAATTACCCTTAGTGCTCCATTCTTAAAAGCGCCTTTGGTTCCACAAATTGTGCATGAGACTTCCATAGGAAGGGTATTACAAGAAAGAGAAAAGGAAGCAATAAATAGAGGAGTGAATTAATTAAAAAATAACCCAATTGAATACAAGCCCTGAAGCACTAACGATACCAGTAACTATAGGTCCTGATGTTCCTTTATATGGAGATAAGAAAACTAGTCCTAAAAATCCTGTAGTACAACCCAGAAAAGAAAATATAATAGTCGATGATCAGGCAAGTTAGTTTGAGTCAGTCATTTCCCTAATGGATTTACCTATAAGAGTTAGTGATTCATTTAGAAAAATTACTCCTGGATGCTCTAGACAGGTACAGATTGAAACGTCCAAAGGAACAAGAAGTGCCACTGTAGTAACTCCAGAAGAAATAGAAAGATGGACCCGAGATATAGAGAAGCCAAAATCACAGCCAAAAGTATTGGATATTTTTAAATTAAGAGTAGAAGTAGAAGAAATGGTAGCTGGAAATGTGGGATTAGAGAGATTAAACTCATTCAGCGAAGAAGAGTTGTTATTTATATGCAGAAGCATCACCAGGAATACAAAAATATTTTATGAGAAATTAAGGAATTTGGCCTCAGAAATGGGAAGTGACACAGGTAAATCCAAAGTATTGCAGAAACTTTTTTGAGCAGAATTAGAGAACATGAATGTGTCAGGAAGAAAATTGCAGATAAAAGAATTATTGTAATTGTTACAAAAATGGGGAAACTTAGACAGGTGGAAAGATAGATGGACAAAGAAAAAAGAAGAAACAAGCAAATAGAACAACATCTGAGTATCTGCTGAAAGAAACAGAGAAGGTTGAAAGGTTGTGCCAATGAGAGAAGTCCTAGGAGGACGTTATGTGCATGTCCCCTGGTCCCAACAGGATATGTTATCATTTACAAATGACTTCCCAAAACTCAGAGAGAAACCCTAAGAATGGTACAGACAAGTTGAAAGGTTTGTGAAGGTTTCAAAAGTGCTGTTAAAGGATTTAGATGGTTTGTTTGACATAGTTGTTCCTGTCGATTTATGGACAGAAGGCAACATTTCAGTAGATTGGCCAAATGATGAGTACCCTAGAGATGCAAAGACAGGAGCTCCGTCCGATGATGTAATGAAAAAATACCATCAGGTAATAACTTACTTGAAAGGAAAGGTGCCCCCAAACGAAACAGATTAAATAAAAATAGATAGAACAACCCAGGAAAAGGATGAATCTGTACATATTTTGAGTGTCTTTTGCAGGTATTCAAACAGTACAGTGGGTTGGAAAACATTGATATTAAGGACATGACCCATTTTATATATTGTTTTGTGTCTAGACTAAAGCCAGAAATATCACAGATGATTAACCCCTTCCATGCTCATGACGAGCTCAGCTCGTCATGAGGCACAGTTGAGCTGTGCTGATGACAAGCTGAGCTCGTCATGAATAGAGGAGTTCACCATAAATCAGCACAGGAGGGGAAAATGCACAGCAGCCAAGGTGTTAAAGAGCATAAGTTATGCTGGCAGGCAAAACCTATTGACGAGATCCTCAAGTATGCAAAATACTGTAGGGATGAAATTGATAATAGACGAAAGAAATTAGAAGAAAAAGTCATGTGGGCTCAAGTTAAATTGGCGGAGCAACAAGAACTACAGTTAAGTCAACAGGCAAATAATCAAGGAAAGGGGGAAGGACAAGTTGAAGGTAGTGGGGGCAAGCCCGGGCAAAGAAAAAGTTTCCCTGTCATGGGTGCAGAAAATTGGGGCATTGGAAAAACAAGTGTAAGTCTATACAGAATAATAATGTCCAAACTCAAAATTTAAATCCACAGACGCAGAATGAGGTATTAATGAGGCAACCACAACAGGTAATACAGAATCAATTGCCACCTGCCCCTATGCCAGATTTTGTGAGTCAACCCAAATACAGTGTGGACACCAGATTCCGGGAGGAAAGTAGTAAGAAAAATATGGTAACACCACAGTTTCTTTTGCAGGACACATTTTTTGAAGAAGAGACTTACTGACGGGGCCTGAGAGGGGGGAAGAGGAATGCGTACTTAGTGCATCCTTACCGGTAGATCACTCAGGTCCTAGGTACATAGATGGAAAAGTTGAGGGAAATGACATCATCTTGTTTGACACTGGTGCTACCCGTTCTACTGTGAGAACAGCAGACATCCCAAACCAACCCCTCTCGGGAGAAGCGATCCAAGTAGTGGGCGTTTCTAATAAACAGATTAGGACCCCTATTACAGAACCACTGGAAGTACGAATTGGCAATTTTAAAGAGATGCACAAGTCCGTAGTCTGTGACTCGAGCCCTGTGAATCTGTTATGAAGGGATTTATTGTGCAAAATGAATTGTACAATTTTTTGCACACCCAATGGTATTGAAATTCAGAGTCCTGATGAAGATGGATTGTATAAAATCATGTTAGCCAAGCAGGGAACTGAAATTAAAAAGATTTACCAGAAGAAGTTCAAGTACGCTAAAACCCTGATGTGTGGGATTTTACCGGAAAAGTAGGAGGGTTAATGGCAAATGTCGACCCAGTAAAAGAGACAGTGAAGGAAGGCGCAGTTTACCCAAACACTAGACAATACAAGATGAGTCCAGAAACAAAAGCAGGTGTTGCAGCAGAAATTGAATGTTTGGTTTAACAAGGCATATTAATGGAAATAATGAGCAGTCCTTGTAATTCCCCGATAGTTGGCATCAAGAAACCAAACAGGAAATATAGGGTGGTCCAAGATCTTCAAAAGGTAAAAAAAAAACTGTTGTGCCATGTTGCCCAGTAGTACCGAATCCAGCAGTGATTTTGTATCAGATACCATGGAGCGCAGGATGGTTCACTGTAATTGATTTATGCCATGCCTTTTTCTCCATTCTATTGCATCCAGACAGTAAATTTTTATTCTCGTTTAAATTCGATGAGCATGTTTATGTTTGGAAAGGCGTTCCTCAAGGGTACACAGAAAGTCCATCAATCTTTTTTTTTTTCATTTTTGTTTTTCAAAGACCTTTATTTTGCCATAAAACTTGTACACAGCTTCTAGCCTACAACCCCTTGGGCCGGCCGCCACTTTACCTCGTATTTGCATTACTTTCTGGGTTACACAGCTCAAGTGCCGACATCCCGGGGGTACGGCGGCGTTTTATGTCAATATGTGCATACAGGTCACATTCCACATGCGGATTCAGATAGGTCTGGTTTTTATATTGTATAACTGGAACAGTTCAAACAAGAAGTTACCACAATCTGTTATAAGGCATACAAGTGTCAGGTGCATTTCCCTTATTACAACGTCACGTTATTCAAGCGTCTGTTGTGAGAGAGTAGTTCGGCGACCACTCAATCTGTCCTTTCCATAGTCCTTCCAAATTATGCAGGATAGTTCAGCAATCGGAAGGTATACGCTACTCCGCCCTCCCTCCCCTTCCCATTCCTGCCTGTAATCAATCCTTAGAACTTCCACTTCCCTTCACTATCTAGTTCTTTAGTCTTCCTCCCCCTCCTCATCTGACGACAGACCGTCATCTTCCTCCAGGGGTTCACATATTTCCCCCCTGTATACGTTCCACGGGGTCCACAACTTGTTCCATTTGCGCGGGCAAGCTCAGGTAGTGTATACTGCTCTCTCTATTATCATGACCATGTCCATGTTTGTGCTCCACTGTGTCAGTGTGGGGGTTTCTACCGCTCCCCATTTTTGTGCTATGTCGCGCTTTGCTACTATCATGCCTATCGTGGACCATTGCTGCCCGTACCTGGTAAGGTCTTTGGGTCCCCATATATTTAGCAAGCATTTCCTCGGTTCAGGGACCAGGGATATCTCCAATATTTGTGACATAGTGCACATTATTTGCCTCCAAAATTCCTGAATACGAGGACACTCCCAGATAGTGTGAAACAGAGTTCCCTCCTCTCCGCATCCACGAAGGCAGTATGGATGCTGCGCCCTCTGTATTGTGTGCACCATCGTCCTCGTATAGTACACCCTGTGTAGAATCTTAAGCTGTACTAGCCTAAATTTAGACAATATGCCCACCTCCTTAGGTGACCCTAACGCTTCATTCCATTCGGACTCATCCACCTCTCCTATGTCTTCTACCCACTTGTCTCTTAGTTTTACTGTCGGGTCTGGCAGATTATTAATTAATTTACGATAGGTGAGTGACGTTGCCCTGTCTTGCATGTAGTCTGTGAGAAGACGATCTTCCAGGGGAGATGCCTCTGGGATCGGCGTGTCTCGCAGGATAGCTGATAGTAACGCGTGCCTCACTTGTACATATCTAAACAATTCCGTCTGCCCCAACTCGTACCGCTGTCGTAATTGTTCGGAGAGGATTACTGTGCCTTTTCCCCATAAATCTCCTACTGTGGATAGTCCAATATTGTCCCAGAGCGTGAACCCCTTACTGCGTCTCAGATTACCCAGTGTTTGTGTGTCCCATAATGGGGTGAGTTTAGTGAGTTTCCCATTCCATCCCAGTTTTGTCTAAGTCCATCGCTCTTTAATCAGATTGTGAAAAACATTCTTGAATCTCTGGTGCTGCCCAGACAGTCTGTCTTGGTGCAGTACATCAACGACTTATTAGTCGCATCTAAAACCCAAAATGACTGTATTGTTGATTTCATTGCAATAGTGAATCACTTGGCTGAAGGCGGTCATAAGGTGTCACCTGAAAAATTACAATTTTGCACCAATTCAGTAAAATACTTGAGACACCAAATAGAAAGAGGGGTCAGGAGAGTGACTTCAGAAATAATCAATATAATTAGAAATCACTTCAGACACAGAAAGAAAGCAGGATTTTTTTGGAGTGGTAGGTTACTGCAGACAGTGGATTGTGGGATTTGCAGTGCTAGCCAAACCATTGATACAATTGACAAAGAAGCTGTCAAGAGATCCAGTAGAATGGGATGATGAACACATGAAAGCTTTTGTAAAATTACGCAACTGTCTATGCGAAGCTCCTGCATTAGGTATGCCAGATTATTCCAAAGAGTTTGCACTATTCTGTGACAATTGTGCTCTTATAGTACTAACCCAGACACATGGCCTAATGCGTCGTCATGTGGCATACTTCTGTGCAACACTGGACCCGGAGGCATCTGCATTACCAGGATGTTTAAAATCTATAGCTGCAACTTGCATGAGTCTAGAACAAAATGAATCCATTGTAATGGGACATCCTGTGAAGGGTGTATGTTCCACATGCACTTGTAATTCTGTTAACAAGAACCCGCACACAATACCTAACTCCTAGTCGGCTGACTAAGTATGAGCGAGTTATTCTTGGTGCAGAAAATGTGATGATAGTCAGATGTACTGTTTTGAATCCTGCAATCCCGTTTCTAATTCACATTTTGAAGAGGTAAAGGAGGAAGTCGACCATGATTGTATTGACCTCTCTGAATACAGTACTAAACCACGCCCAGACATACAGGAAGAAACTTTAAAGAATCAAAAACATGAGCTATTTGTAGATGGCTTGTGCATGCATCATGAGCAATGAGGTTTGAGTGCTGCTTACGCTGTGTGCACATTGGTCAGAATAGTCGAAGCATCTTATTTACCAGGAGTAAAGTCTGCACAAGTAGCTGAATTGATTGCTTTGATTAAAGCATGCAAAATTGGGAAAAATTGGAAAGTGACCATATATACTGACAATCTGTATGGTTACGGGGTTGTGCATGACTTTGGCCATCTCTGGATGCAAAGGGATTTCAAGACTTCTCCAGGAACCCCTATTAAAAATGGACATTTTGTAAAAGAATTACTTGAAGCAATTCAATTACCAAAAGAAGTGGCCGTCATCAAGTGTGCTGCTGACCAATCTGGAAATGACAAAGTGACAGCTGGTAATCGTTATACTGGCCAAGTTGCCTGACATTGTGCCAAATACAAAATGGCAGTAAATAAGAATATTGATGCATGTGGAATCAGCTGCCAACTTATGCTATTAGGGGGCGTAGGAACATGGGATGGAGTGAAATATTTGCAAAATGAAGCAGAACCAAAAGAAAAGGAAGCATGGGAGAAAATAGGTTGTCAGAGAAGAACTGATGATGGTGTAATAATTTACTTAGATGGAAGACCAGTGTTGCCTGACTGTATGCTTGCACCTATGGCTAGGATGTATCACGGAGACACACACATAGGCAGAGATGCAATGAGAAGACTGTTTAGGCAGGACTGGTTTAATGCAAGGCTAAGGAGCGTAGCAGCGAATCTTTGCCAGAGATGCTTAATTCACCTATGCAGGAAAACTCTAGTTTGTTCTGGAAAGATTGGGGAGGCAGAGGGTCCATTTATAAGACTCCAAATTGATTTAATTTAATTACCTGCTTGTCGAGGATTAAAATATGTCCTTGTCATCGTTTGTTTATTTTCCAAGTGGGTGGAGGCATACCCAACCAGAAGAAATGACAGTCTAACAGTGGCCAAACTCCTGTTGAGAGAGCTCATTCGTCATTTCGGTTTTCCAGTAACTATTGAATCAGACCGAGGGTCTCATTTTAATAATGAAATAATTAGATTAATTTGTGAAGCATTCAAAATTGAGCAAAAGCTGCACTGTGCATACCGCCCAGAGGCTTCTGGATTGGTAGAAAACTGAATGGCACAATCAAATCATGACTGGGAAAGGTGTGTGAATCCACCCCATTGGAGTGGCCTGATGCCTTGCCTCTTGTCATGATGGGACTCAGAAGTATACCAGACAAAAATACAGGCTTGAGTCCTCATGAGATTCTCATGGGAAGGGCAATGAGGCAAGCATGTGTACCAGGACACAAGCTGTTAAATATATCTGATGATTTGGTATTAGAGTATTGGAAAGAGTTGCTTGACCAAGTGCGTTCTATCTCTCACCAGGTTGGGGAAGACGCTGTGGCCAGACAGTCGACTCAAGCTCATGATCTGAATCCAGGTAATTGAGTAGTGATAAAAGATCACACCCGGGAGTCATGCCTAGCACCAAGATGGGGAAAACCACATCAAGTTATATTGGTTACCACCAAAGCTGTAAAGTGTGCAGGTCTGCCAAACTGGATTCATGCAAGCCATACCAAAAGAGTAACAGAACCTGATGAAGCAGAGGCTGAGGCCGAAAGTTGTACAGCTGAAGGATCCCAAGAAATCGATCCTGAAGTAGCTGATGAAGAACGACCTAGCACCAGTCAGGATGAATGGATCCCAATAGTCGATATACCTGAAATAACTGTGAGAACAGGAAACCAAACTTATTTAGACAGACAGAGTGATAGTGAAGATGAGACAGGAAAAGAAGAGCACACTCAGATTAAAGAAAATAAAGCTAACAGCAAATCTGAGGAGGACCAGATAAGGAAAGGGCAAAATACTCAGACAGACGAATTCGACAGTAACATTGACAGGTCTGAGGAGGGACAGGTAGACACTAGAGAAAACGCCCAGGCAGAAGACAATCAATAAATTATAAGACCTGAGCAAGACCAGATAGGTAAAGAAAAACAAGTTCAGGAAGAAGAAGGAGAAAAAAGCCAAAGTCAAAGCAAACAAACTCCTGAACACGGTCAGATTAGTATAGAAGTACACATCCAGGCAGAAAAGGCAAAGGTAATAAGCCCTGGACTAAGTCAGATAGAGAGGGAATGTGAAGACGGAAAAAATTCACGTGTGCCACAAATTAATGAAAATAAAAGGCCATTTGAAGAAATTTTTTTAAAAAAACGGTGCCAGCTAAAAGACTCAGAAAGGGTGATACTTGGCCTAGTATTATCAAATGACTAAGACATCACCTTAAAACAATAAATGAAGAACCAGACCAAGTAGATGAAGCGACAAGTCAGTCTGGACCATCCACAGAGAAACCAAAGAGAAGAAGTCCACATTGAAAAGACTGAATAATAAATTCAAGGGTCCTGAGTGGATATATGTGATTCTCAAGGATTTTGAGAATTTGGAAATAAGTAAAGAAAGTGATGAAGAACTAATTGCTGACCAAATTGACGCACAAGTGAGACCAACTTGAAAAATGTATTCACAGTTTATATTCTGTGTAAAGTAACAAAGAAGGGTTAGATCTCCTTAGTCAGAAATGGCTAATAATACAGCTGCTTGAGAACGGAAACAAAATTGTATAAAGACATGTTGTAGAATATGCATATGTAGTACATGGATAGTGCTTGTAGCCTGGTTAGGACTGACAATAGCCATACCCTATTTAATGTCTGCAAAGAATCAGAACGACACTAGTGCACATGGAAAGGTAGCTAACCTTAAGTGAAGTAGAGTAGAATTAGAAGCACCAGATGAGATAGAATTACATCACAGTATAAATAGAAATTAAACAGATTTAAATTGTTCGCTAACTTGCTAGTACATTACGTAGAAACAATGGAAGTTAGTGACTGCTATGTATGTATGAAATTGCCGACATCAATAGCAGAAGGAGTAACATATCATCATTTACCACTGACATATGGTATTTCATGTAGTATTTTAGCTAGTTTATTTTATAGAACTGGAAAGTTACAATATTCTTCTTCTAACTTAGATGTGATTTTCTCTGAAATTCACTTACAAAAGAAAATTAACCTTGTCCTTAGCAGTAAAGGTTCACAGTTCATGGGTGGATATTTTCTAACAATGAAAACAATAGATATAGCTGAAGCACATAAAGATAATCTAACATGTAAATTATATGAACAAGAGAAAGTGTTTTTGAATTTAGTAGAGAAAAGGAGACAGGATTTCCATAGAAAGGCCACTGAACCGAAACCCCAGATACCCAAATGGACTGAAAGTGAGGATTTTATTGCAACTGGCAGGACTCATGCTGCTATGTCCCTGGACCTTGAAAAGCAAGGGAAAATATGTCTCCATAGGTTAAAAACAGAGTATAACAATGTATTCATTGGTTCCAGTGAATGTGAACACAATTTCCTGATAATTGGGGGTTGGGGAATGAAAGGGGGAACTGATCCAGTAGTCCCTGGAACTATTTTTTGTCAGTCAATCAAAAATAACTGTATTTGGTTTTCACAAACCATAAAGCATATAAAACACATTTCATTTAAAACTTTTTCAGTTCTTAGAATTCCACATACTTCCTTTGTGGCACCAAGCCTTCAGTCTTTGCCCATATTTATAATAAGCTTTCTACCGCTATCATAAATTTTACCCCCCTGCATATTAAAATGTTTGATGCGGCACCCAGCCAACTTGTCGCCGCCTGTCTGCAGGTGCGGATATTTAAATCATTAAAAACTGTTCTCAGCAGCTTCCTTCTTTCTGATTTCACAGTTTCACAGACACACAGCAAGTGGCTCAGAGTTTCAGTGTGATAGCCACATAAACGACATGTCTTTGTTTGATGCTTGTTTTTCCAGGAGGGTGCCAAGTCTAATGAACAAAGATCTCCAAATCTGTATGCCATGAATCTCCTTTTTAAAGACAATCGGAAATGAGCTGCTAGATAGGGTTGTGGTCTTAGCCGTGTGTAAGAATTTATTATGACCCATGCGTGGCGGCGTCTTAGTAATCCCCTTTTATCCTCCACGAAGGATAATGCTTTTGCTTTGTTATTGCAAGCTTTTTTAAAAGTGGACTTTTCCATCTTGCTGTTCCAAAGCCCATTGATCTCTAATTCATCCAGTTCTATCCGCAGTTGGTCCCCCCACGTATTTGGGGTTCTTTGCTCCATTTGTTGTTTTATTTCCAACCAGCATAAGTTGTTTAAAGTTCCCAACTCTGCTGCTCTGAGTTTCCAGCATAGATTTACCATAGTTGCCTTCCTTTGGAATTCCTGGTTCTGTAATCCGAATTCCAAACAAATTTGTGCTGGCGATGAACCTTTGAAGAGGTTGAATACCGTTTTATAAACCTTGGTTTGTAATTTGTTTAAGATGTTACATTCTTGGCCATGCCAGGTTTCCAGACCGTAGGACAAGGTTGGTAGCAATTGGGCTGCCATGATTTTTAAGAGATGCCCGTGTGAAGGGCTTTCCAGTTTCTTGGATAATTGTTTGTAGGCAAATATTAAGGATTGGGCTTTTGATGTGATCTCCTTTTTCTGCTCCACCGTTGACAGATTTCTTGACATTTTGATGCCCAAGTATTTATAAACACTTGTTTCCTCTATTTGACAGTTCTTTGCGTACCATTTATAGTTTCCTTGTCTTAGGCCCGCTAATCTTACCACCTTGGTTTTAGATTTATTCAATTCTAAACCTTGGGCGTCCAGGTAGTCTATAAGTTTGTTTATTGTCCTTTGCAGCCCTATCAGAGTTTGACTTACCAGGACAATATCATCTGCATACTGTAAGTATTGAACCGGCTCCTTTGCCAAAATCGGAGGGTGTCCATTTATTTGTTCTAAATGACTGTTCAAGTCTGCTAAGTATAAATTAAATAAGCATGGTGAAAGGACGCAGCCCTGTTTTAGTCTGTTTGTTATATTTATGTTTGAAGAGACTCTTTGTCCATCCCCAAGTTTAACAGTGGCCCATGTTTCACTGTATAGTGACTGTATTGCATTTATCAGTGGCTGTGGCAATCCCCATGCTTTAAGTTTCTTCCACAAACGGTCCCGCGGCACTCTGTCGAATGCCGCTTTTAGTTCAATGTAGCAAGCCACTAATACTCCCTTTTTCCTTTCAGCTTTTTCCGTAAGAATTGTCAAGGCTGTTAGGTTAGTAATGGTGCCCATACCCCGTCTGAAGCCTGTTTGAAATTTTGGGATGATGTTGTTTTCCTCTGTCCACTCTTGTAGATGTTCCAGGATACATGAGGCATAGAGTTTGGCCTCTACGTCGATCAGGGCAATCAACCTGTAATTCCCGGGTTCTGTTCTGGTGCCGCTCTTATAAATTGGGTGGAACAGGTTACCGCTCCAGGACTGTGGGATCTTGTTATCTCGGAAAACCTGGTTAAAAAGAGGGGTTAGATATTTTGCCCAAACGTCTGGGTCTCGTTTGAACAGGGCGTTAGTTAGCCCGTTTGGGCCTGCTGCTCCTTCCGCTTTCAGATTTTTTATTAATGTTTTATGTGTTTAACGGTTGTCAAAGTTTGATCATCTGCTTCCCAGCTAAACTGGATTTTTCCACTTTCGATAGTAGTACTGGTTGTCTCGGGGTACGTTTCTTTTTCCTTTACATTCAGTGACCTTGCTGCATCCGCCTTTTCTGTTCCTAGTTCGGGGTTGTATAATTTATCAATGTATTCTAACCAAGTGTTTTCACTTATTCCAATGTTGTATTGCTTTCCGAATCCTTTCATTAATTTATTGATTATGCCCCAGAATTCTTTACTGTTTGGTAATTTACTTGCCCACAGCAGGTCTTCCCATAACTTTTCTCTGTATTTCCTTTTTTCCACTCTACATTCCACCTTATAGTCTTTACTCATTTTTTGAATCGATTCGCTGTCTGTTTTTTCCCCCATTTTGATTGCTTGCGCTTTTTGTCTTACCTCTTTGGCAATATTTATTTTTGTGTTTCTCAGCTGTGTTGTGTACCATGGCTCTTTAACAGCCCTGTGATTACCTTTGCTAATTGGTTTTGCTGGAAATTTGTCCAGGAGTGCTTCACATAGGTTTACCCAGTTATTTAATAATTGTCCTGCTGACTCCTCAGCATTCTCTATGTGTTCGTTCACCATGTTCATTATGTCTTCCATGATGTTTCCTCTCCATTTAAGCTTCCGTAAATTATGTATTTCAGGCCATGCTGCTAATGATGCTACATACTCCTTTTGCTTAATGTTTAAGTATAATACTGTCTCTTGAGGGAAATTATCGCTCTCAGGTCGTTTTGAGATGTAGAAATTGTCTACCTTGGGCGTTAGCTCTTTACTAATTATCGTATAATCAATAATTGATTGTTTTTTTCCACAGGCAAAGGTAATACCGGCCGGTTGATCTCCCTTCATGTTTCCATTTAGGATGACTAGGCCTAGTTTTTTCAACTCGTTTCGTATATTTTGGTTATTATTCTTATTGTTAGTCATCATTCCTCCTGTCAGGTTATAGTTGAAATCCCCTGATATAATCATGTTGTGATATTGATGTGTGACTTTTAGTGTTTTTATTAAGTCTATTAAGGATGACAGTTTCTCCTCTTTTTTGTTCTTTGCCGGATGAATATATATGTTGAGAATTATTAGCTTTTCTCCCCCGCCTTCTCCTTGTGCAGGGAGATTTTCTTCCACTTTTACTATTCGGATCCAGTTTTCTCCAGAATCCATTTCCTCTGTTTTCCAGCCTGGAATCTATTATATTTGTGGGAGCCAAGCTTATTTTAAGCTGCCTGATCATTGGTATGGGAGAATAATATTCCCAAAGTTATACCATGTAAAAAGAATCACTGGAAGCAATGAAGAAAATAATGGACTAACGCAAAACAAAATGGCTATTTTTGCAGAAATTGTAGGAGACATCTTTAGTACATTGATAACTTCAGTGGGAGTGGTTCTGAATACTCAAAGAATTTGTAAATTGTCAACAGTGGTGGATCGCTTATAAACTGACACTGCTGGAGGATTCTTAATGATCAATACCAAATTAGTTGCGGTAAGATCAATGGTTTTGCAAAATCAACTTGCTCTTGATAGATTATTGGCAACAGAGGGCGGAGTCTGTAGAATGCTGAAGGCGCAACATTGTTGCACTTACTTACCAGACCTGAAGTTTCGAAATTGTAAAATATGTCAGGAATTTCACACATTTGGAAGAAGAATTGAAACCACTGGAGGTTGATAGTGCATGGAGGAGACTAACTGATGGTCTCTCCCCAGTAAGGAGTTGGTTTTCTAATATTGGAAACAATATTGTAGGTTGAATACTGATGCCAATAACAGGAATAGCCCTAATGATCTTAGAGATAATGTTTTGGTGCAAATGCTGCAGATACAGAAAGTGGTATGCAGTGAATGAGAAATGAAAGAAGAGAACATTTTATGAAATTCAACTTCAAGAAATGAAAGGGGATATTTACAAAAGAATGAAACGTTTTCAAAAGAAAAGGAAAAGAGGAAATTCTAAAGTAATAGAAGAAATTGGATTGAGAGACTGCTAAAATTAGAATCTGGTTCCGTAATTAGTGATGGTATAGAATGCCATCAAAGAGTGGATTGATGGCGCAAGGTGTCATACGTAAAGAAACTTGCTCGGATTCAATCCTCTCGAAATAACATGTAATAAATTAACCAACATGTTTTGTGAAGACTAATAAATGCACCACACAACATTTCAGTATCTAGGGGAAGCTTTCCTATCTGCTGTACTAACCAGTAACTCAAGTGTACTAATATGGCCGCCGAAAATGGGGGAACCCTTCTGCGCATTCGTCTACTACATCTACGTAGCGTGACGTACTTTTGCTTTTGGTGGGAATTCTTTGCAGCTTCACAGTTGTGCCAAAGATGGCCCATTCAAACTTCACATGCTAATGCATATGCCTTGCTTGAACTAAACCTTGTGTGTTCTGCTAAACCATTAATGCTATAGTTAAAATAATGTAATGAGGTTAGAGTAGAAATAAGTGGTATACAGTGCATTATTTATTTTCGTATTCTAACATGTCTTTCTTTGACTTTATTATTAGCTCGTATTTGGGCATGAAGGGTGTCGCAAACTCCATTTTGAAAAGGTTGCGCGTGCGCATACGAACATTGAAAGCCTTGAAGTCCTGGCATTGAACTGTAGCCAAATCCCATGTTACCCGCGATGTGCCTGAGAACATCACCTTATGACCCGGAGAAGGAGAGAAACTGAATGAAAAAGTTACACATTGTATATAAAATGAAATGAAATAATGTTGGGTGGAATAACATCATGGGAAAGTAAAGTATGGGCGGGAACCTGGATCAATTAGAATCAATGGGAAATTACCTCATACTGGTATGCTGTGATGACCTCTCCTTGTCGTTCTGACCAATCAAATGAAGGGAAAACACACATTTGCAACACTGGGGGTGGTAGATGCCCTGGAAAATGGTATAACTATGGTACGTTTAGTCAGTTAGATTGTCCGCCTTGTCACAGACCTGTCACTGACCCAACGTATGCTGAAGGGGATCGTGAATGTCGCAGACATCAGAGGGCTGGTGGAGCACTCTGAAAGAAGATTCAGGAGAAGACTCTGTCATCTAGAAGGGGAACGAGAGTAGCTGCAGAGAGGGATGTGACGCTGGCGTTGCACTTAGCGTAGGTTACTTGTCCTGTCCTGCACCTGTCCTGATATGTTGGCACCTGATTAGTCAGGAGCCCTTCTTTTCTTTCCAGCCCTTGGACAGGGGTTGGTCCTCGCACCATTCTAGGTAAATATAATCTGTGGGATATGTCTTTGTACCGTTTCCCTTTCTCACCCTTCCCAGGTACCAATGTCGAGAAATTTTACTAAGTCTCTAAAGATTTTCATTTTGATCATAATATTCCTGCTTGAAAAGTCATTAACTGTACTGGTTGGGTACTTGACTCACAAACTATTGTATAGATAAAGTGTTTAAAACTTTCCAGAGTCTGTGGTTACTTATAAAATAAGGTATAATGTTATTTCTACCTATTATTCTAACTCCCTGATCCAATGTCCTAAAGAACTAGATTTAATGTGACAAGGAATTGGTAAGTCTTGGTGTACAGATATAAATCATAATTTGAGAATTATAACTCTGATAGGCAGGAAAATAGATTACCGGTTCAAAGTGTGAATGTTTATGGGCCCGGGTGAGTATGGTGTTTTAGTAAATATCCTGGACTGGTAATCCAAGCCATCAATACTATCCCATTTACCAGAACATATAACAGGACAGTTACCTTCCATACCCACCTTAAAATATATTTTAACCAGTACTTAGAAGGCCACCAGCAAATCCCTACCTGCTCCTAAAACATTCAGAGATATAGAAATGTCACCAGAGCTTGAATTAACCTATGAAGAGGAGCAATCCCTACTATATGACAATAAAAGTCATGACAAACGTATAATTACATTTGGTATCGCTACAAATCTATTAAAACTACCTCAATGTCAAACATGGATGATGGATGTCACATTCAAAATATGTCCTAAACCATTTCATCAACGTTACATCATACATGGTGACTAACATACCTTTTGTCTATGTATTATGCTCAAACAAACAAACTGAAGGAATGAACGAACTGCTAAACCAGATTAAACAGAAAACAAACAGCTATTATCCCCCCTGAATTATTATTGATTTCGTGCAAGCTATGATCCAAACTATACTAAAAATATACCCCCCACACAGCCATACAGGGTTGTTACTATCATTTTAATCAAAGCATATCTCGTCACCTACAGAAATCTTCTCGAAGGACCTGATTACGACCTTGGCAGTTGCACCGCAAAGACACAACATCAGCGGTCGGTAAAACGCCATTAGGCTGGAGGCATCCTAACTGCCGTATTTAGAGTTTACTGCCAGGCTTGCGGTGTGACAGCAGCAGTCTTGCGACGGCAGCATGCTTTGGCTCACAGAGAGAGCCTGAAGGCAATCCCGCTGCTCTACACTGCCTGCACTGTCATGAGCGCACTGTTGCCATGCACCATGTCGTGCATGGTACACTGGGTGAGCACAACAGTGCAGGCACGGGGGCACAGCATGTGCCCTCGGTCACAACGACCAATGGGCTAAAATACTCCGGAGGCCCAGTTTGTGGCCTGTTCCCTGCTTTTCCATAAACCTTTTAATTGCAGAGTCCCTGCCATGAAAGTGTCAGAGGAAATGCAGGTCATGATTAGCACAGTGAAGCCGGCATAAGCTCTGCCTCCATTCCCCGTCACTTTCCCCACCGCCGCCCCCACAGGATCTCCATAAATGGAGACTGTCCAAGAGGGACGAGGATAGACTGGCATACAAAGCAGAGCTGAGAACTTACAGCAATGCCATAAAAACCGCTAAGAAGAACTACTTTCCAAAGCGTATAAATGATAACAGCAACTCACCCAAAGAGGTCTACAAAATAGTAAAAGAGCTATGTAAACCATCGAGCATGTCCCAAATCGGCAGATTGCTTTGAGAAAATCAGCAACTTCTTTGCTGATAAAATCTGAGATTTGCTCCTCATTCAGAAACCAATCCCCTCAAGTGTTATCAAATGGGAAACATTGAATCCCCACCCCAAAGCTCACTCCCACCTCAGCAATTGTGTTCCCTTCATAGAAGTTAAATCAGTTTCCCCGCTTGATCCAGGCCCCCACTTTATTTTCTCTCGGATTATTCAGACCCTATGTCCTCACATAACCCGCCTATTCAATAATTCTATGGATGCCGCTGTTTTCCCAGAGATCTGGAAAAAAGCCACTGTAGTCCCATTACTAAAAAAAAACAGGGACAGCCGTCCATAGTCCGGCAAACTACTGACCAATCTCTCAGCTCCCATATCTATCCAACGTGATGGAGAAGCTGGTCAATAAACAGCTGTGGTCAATAAACAGCTGTACAACTACCTTGAATCCTACAAGCTCTTGGATCCATCGCAAACTGGATTTAGAGCCACTAACAGCACAGAGGCTACACTCCTATCAGTTTTAGACAATATCAGATCCCTAATTGACCAGGGCAAAGGCTGCTGTCCTGATTCCGTTGGACCTGTCGGCGGCTTTTGACACAGTATCGAATGATCTCTTACTGGGCACCCTACATGAAAAGGGCATACACTCTAAGGCCCTTCAATGGTTCTGTTGCTTCCTAAATAACAGAACACAAACAGTACAAATGGGACTTTTCACTTCCACCCCTAAAAACATAAACTATGGCGTCCCACGGGGCGCCTCCCTGAGCCCCACCCTTTTCAATGCCTACATATCACCTCTGGCTAAAATCAGCTAAAAATGGGGATTCAGCATCTGCTCTTATGCGGATGATACACAACTGCTGATAGCCCTTGAGGAGAGGCACGAGGACAGTATGATTAAACTAACTACCTGCCTCTCAGAAATGGCGGCATGGATGTCAGACCACTGTCTGAAACTAAACGTCGATCAGTCAGAGATCCTACTCTTTGAAGGAGCCCATTTAACCTGGGATGCAACCTGGTGGCCCAAATCACTTGGACCTGCACCCGCGCCGAAACAGGTCACAAGAAACCTGAGCATTTTCTTCAACAATGCACTAACCGTGCAGGACCGTGCATTACGTGGGAGGAACTTTGCTACAATAAAACTTCTTAAAATACTTTTCCTATGGATCCCCCTGGAATGTAGAAAAACCATCATTCAGGCCTTACTCAAAAGTAAACTGGATTATGGGAAAGCCCTCTATGTGGGCATGGCAGACTATCTTTTCTCACGTCTGCAGGTGATCAAGAATGTGGCTGCCAAGTTGGTGTGTGTGACGACGTGTAAGCCTCGGACTCCCAGACGGAACAGTTTCCCCCTTACCTTTCTCCGTCTTCCCTTCTGTGTTCACAGAGCGTCCCCGAGTACTGTTTCTTTAAGGCCCCAGGACTACCACATCACATGACGGAGTCACATGACCAGGACTGGCTCAAAGGCGGAGACGCGGAAGAAGGAAACCGTTCGTCAGGACCCATCGTGCAGACAAGCTGGGAGGAGGAGAAGTGAGTAAGGACCTTCCTTGTGCCAGCCCGGAAAGACAGTGAACCCGGAACAGAAGACCCCGCCGAGCGAGCAGAACCGGAGAGACTCGACATCGGGGGAGCTGAGGAAGGAAGAAGAAACGGGCAGCCAGACCCTACCTGGCACCGCGAAGACGCCAGCCACGGCCCAGGAGGGACATGGCTAAGCAAGGTACGGGGCCGCTATGGGCTTTGCTGGGGCAGCGTAACTGGGGAGAACAGAGGAGGGGGTGGAGGTAGAGAAAAGCCTTAGGCCATAATGGAGCTTAAGTGTGACTTGGGTATACCGCTCACAGAGCACTGGTGAAGGTTGCGGTGCACTAAGTCCTCCCTAATTTTTTCACCCCCTGGCTTTCCGCGTCATTCCCTACGGTACCAGAGCCCTTTCTTACGACCGTTTTCTTTTCTTTTATGTTCCGAGCCACCGGCAAGACTTTTAAGAGCAGAACAAGAACACTCCAGTACCCAGACTTCTTTCAACACCTCAAGGGAAGAAGGAATACGCATCCTACAGTTCCCAGAATTCCTTGTGTTAAGCCCGAATAAACTACACTCCTTAAAACCGAACTCCTCTTGTCCTGCTCTGCTTCGCCACCGCGCCACAGTGTGCAACAAAAGCAGGTATAGCTCAGCCTCAGTATGCCTGAGGGAGCTCCTTTGGTTGCCTGTGCAACAAAGGTCAAGTTTCAAGCTCCTGGGTCATACACACAAAGCCCTACAAAAAATCGAATTCTATGTTCCACCACGGTATTTAAGGTTGTGCAATCAGGCGCAGGCAAAAACAAAATGCATTACGAGGGCCAGAGTAGGGGGCAGCTCTTCCTCCCATCTGCCAGCAAGTCACTGGAATGAACTTCCGCTGGAACAACGCCTTACCGAAAACTATATGTCATTCAGAAAAAAGCTGAAAACCCATTTGTTCCCCAGGGCTTAACTAATTATTTAGAGACCTTGAATGTCACCTCATTCAGGGGTTTGCTCTCCTTGCGCCATGATATCCACTCGGATGAATGTTGCGCTTATAAAATAAATAAATAAAATTTCACTGTTGGACTTGGCCCTTTTTGGCTAAAGTTCCTTAAACTTTTTGCCTTCCTCCTAGATCTTTTTCTGACATGATGTTGCCTACTTAGATGCTTTGGGCACTTTGCCACTACTAATCAGTGTCAAAGTGCAAGTGCTCCCTGTATAAAATGTTAAGGTAATTGGTTGTCCAAAATTGGTATATTTGTATTACTAGTAAAGTCCCTAGTAAAGTGCAGTGTGTGTGCCAGGGCTGGTAATACAAATGCTACTAGTAGGCCTGCAGCACTAATTGTGCCACCCATATAAGTAGCCCCAAAAAGAGATTTCAGGCCTGCCACTGCAGTGCCTGCACGCAGTTTGTTAACTGCCTTGTTGTCCTGACAAGTTCACCCACTTGCCAGGCCTTACCCTTCCCTTTTTATGCACATCAGACACCCCTATAGTAGGCCTAAGGTATTCTCCCGGGCAGGGTGCAGTGTATGTGAAAGGTAGGACATGTACTAAGGTGTCTACTATGTCCTGACAGTGAAATATTGCCAAAATCGTTGTGCACTGTTGCAAGGCCATCTTGTCAGGAACTAGCTGATTGCGCGTCTGCTGAGGTTACAGGATTACAAGTCCCAGAAGGCTCAGCGGGGGGAGGCGCGGTTAAAAAGAACCAACGCGCACTTCAGTGCATGCGTAATTCTGTACTATCTGCGGATCTGGTTGGGACGTCGAGACTTCGAGAGCTGGCGTATGAACGTTTCCTTTTGTTTGGGGCGAGGATTCACCCAAAGCGGAACCGGGATTTCGGAGCTCAACCACAGAAAGGTAGGGAGAGAAGAGTCGGGTCGCGGCTCTGTCTCTCTGGTCTTTTGGAAACTAGTATGGAGCACTTCTGGGGAACTTCCGTGAGGCAACGGATACTCCCACTTGCTCCACTCCTCATTTAGGTGGTGTTTGCGGCAGCGGTGATTATTCCGGACGGAGGAAAACCGCGCTGGCACCAAGTACATTGTGCGATTTGATAATCTTCGTTTGGACAGCGTGTTGATCCCCCGTGAGGAGGAGCGCTGAGAGGACATTTTGTGTTTTAATAATCTTCGGTTGGACAGCGCGTTGATCCCCCCCGTGAGGAGGAGCGCTGAGAGGGCAGAGGTGAACATAGGGTGCCTAATTCCACACAGAGGCTTCAGAAGAGGGCATATTTCAGAGTAGTGTATTAACTACGAGACTTCCTTCCCCTGAATCCGGGTAACAGTGTTTCCTGATGACCGGATCTGGGTGTTTATGTTGTGGCTCTGGTTTCTGACATTTAAAGAGGCTGTGGTGTTGTCCTCAAGCGGGCGAGGAGTTTATGATTACCATTTTGGATTACGTGGCACGAGGGTCTGCACTTAAAGGTACTTAGTGTTTAGTGAGACCTAATGAGAGTAGAAGTTTAGGTGTATGTGGTATGTTAATGTTGTCTGCTTGTGTATTACAGATCCTTTGTCCCTGCAGCCCCATCCCGTCCTTTATCCCCTGCCTGATCTGACTAGAACTCTGTGTCTATCATTCTGAGTTCGGAACGATCTGGAAGCGGAACCCTTATAGCATCTTCCCGACCCTGAGGAGCGTGAGAAGCCTGACACATCTTGCCCATAGGACAGCATGGGCAATGCTGTGTCCCATGTTTTCAGCCTATCTTCCCATAGGCATAAGATGGAGAGATGGAGTTTAGTGTGCCTGAACTCAGAATTTAATAACACATCTTTTTGTGAAAATGGTTTTTAAATTATGTGTTTAGAAACCAAGCTTTTAGAAGTGGCTCGTTTCTTGTCTTAAACCATCCTGTGTGCATCTGCCTGGTTGTGTATTGACTGTTTGGTTTGGATGTGAAAGGGGCTGGGAAGTGTCCTGACACCTGGGAGGAGTAGGTGAGACAGCACAGGCTGGCCTGCATTTGGTGTAGGGGGCGAATTAGCCCCTTTGATGCGAAGAGGCTTGTGCTGCTGCCACAAAAGAATGGTTCCACCTCCTTGGGAGTGTCTGAGGCCCAGATCCCCTCAATCAAAGCAAGAAGGTGTGCACTGGCAGGAAGACACCCAGGTCTGGTTTGGACCGGGCGCAGAGCCCCTTGCACACAAAGACTTCAAAGGCATTTACGGGTATAAATGTAAGAGCTGAAACCCCTGAACTCAGGACTGAAATCCCGACTGAAAAAGGATTGAAACTAATGTGAGGGGGCAAGATGGCCGCTGTCAGGCCGTAGGGAGTAGTCGCACTTTTCCCCCTCCCCTATGGTTGCTGACTACTGCTGACTACTGCTGACTAATGCTTGGGAAATCAAGGCACTTTAAAGCAGATTAATCACTGAAAAATGCTGGAGGTTGCTGAAGAATGGTTTTGATTACTAACTGGCCCAAGCTATGGAACCGAAACCCCAGAAAGTTCCAAAGGAACAAAAAGAACAGGTGGAGAAGGAAATGGAGAAAGCGGCGTCCAGTGATCCAGGTATGCCAGCGGCTAACTTGAGGACAAAAGCCCAGACCCGGAGAGCAATGGATAAGAACGCCGAGGGAAATAAAGTGATTGCGAGCACCGAGAAAAAGGAGAAGGAAAAAGAAAAGGGGCTTGGCAGAAAAAGAGGAAATAAGGTGCAGCAGATTGATGAGGATGTAGTTAAGGAAACTACTCTACGCCAGCCTACCTTGTTTGAATCTTTCGCCCCAACGCCGACTTAGAATTCACAGAGCCTGCAGTCGTTCATTCCTGAAACAGCTGGAGGTGCGTGCATCCAGGGAGAGACGTGCACCGGGGATGCCGATCAGCAGGCCGAGACGCAGGCCGCCGAGGTGGTTACCGAAGGAGAGATTACAGAGGCTGAGTCATTCAGAATGGGACCGCAGAGGGAGGACCTTACGATGCCTCTGCATCAGACAGAATACCGTGGTCATCAACCAATCAATCAATCAATCAGTGACACTTATAGAGCGCGCTACATACCCGTAGGGTCTCAAGGCGCTAGGGGGGGGGGGCGGGGGGGGGGGCCGCTACTGCTCGAACAGCCAGGTCTTCAGCTTCTTCCTGAAGGAGAGGTGGTCTTGGGTCAGGCGCAGGTCGGTCGGGAGGGAGTTCCAGGTCTTGGCGGCCAGGTAGGAGAAGGACCTTCCTCCTGTAGTCGCTCTTCGGATGCGGGGGACGGCGGCGAGGGCGTGGTTGGCTGATCGGAGGTGGCGTTTGGGAGCGTAGAAGTTGATCCGGCTGTTGAGGTAGCTCGGGCCTTGGTCGTGTAGGGCTTTGTGTGCATGGGTGAGGAGGCGGAAGGTGATTCTTTTGTTGACGGGGAGCCAGTGAAGGTCTCTCAGGTGTCCGGTGATGTGGCTGGTTCGTGGGATGTCAAGGATGAGTCTGGCTGAGGCGTTCTGGATCCGCTGGAGTCTCTTCTGGAGCTTGGCGGTGGTACCGGCGTAGAGGGCGTTGCCGTAGTCCAGTCGGCTGGTGACGAGGGCCTGGGTGACGGTCTTCCTGGTCTCGGTGGGGATCCACCGGAAGATCTTCCGTAGCATGCGTAGGATGTTGAAGCACGCCGAGGAGACGTTGTTGACTTGCCTGGTCATGGAGAGGGAGGAGTCCAGGATGAAGCCCAGGTTGCGTGCATGGTCTGTTGGTTTGGGTGCGGTGCCCAGGGCTGGAGGCCACCAGGAGTCGTCCCAGGCGGAGGGGGAAGAGCCCAGGATGAGGACCTCCGTCTTGTCAGAGTTCAGTTTCAGGCGGCTGGTCGTCATCCACTCGGCTACCTCTTTCATCCCTTCGTGCAGGTTGGCTCTGGCGGAGGCGGGGTCGTTGGTCAGGGAGAGAATCAGCTGGGTGTCGTCGGCGTAGGAGATTATGCTGAGGTTGTGTTTGCGTACGATGGCCGCGAGGGGGCTCATGTAGACGTTGAAGAGGGTGGGGCTCAGAGATGATCCTTGAGGGACGCCGCAGATGACTTCGGAGGCTTCTGATTTGTATGGTGGTAGGCGGACTCTCTGTGTCCTTCCGTCAAGGAAGGAGATGATCCATTCCAGCGCCTTGTCCTGGATTCCGATGTTACTGAGGCGCTGTACTAGGGTGCGGTGGCAGACCGTGTCGAATGCCGCGGAGAGGTCTAGGAGGATGAGGGCCGCTGTTTCTCCATTGTCCATCAGGGCTCGGATGTCATCGGTGGCAGCGATGAGGGCGGTCTCGGTGCTGTGATTGGCTCGGAAGCCGGACTGTGAGGGGTCGAGGGATCCGTTCGTCTCGAGGAAGGCGGCCATCTGCTTGTTGACGGTCTTCTCGATGACTTTGGCTGGAAACGGGAGGAGCGAGATGGGGCGGTAGTTCTTGGGTTCGGTGGGGTCCGCTGTTGGTTTCTTGAGTAAGGCGCTGAGTTCGGCGTGTTTCCAGCTCTCAGGGAAGGTGGCGGTGTCGAATGATGTGTTGATGATGTCTCGCAGGTGGGGTGCGATGACAGCGTCGGCCTTGTTGAAAACGTGGTGAGGGCAGGGGTCGGTCGGTGATCCGGAGTGGATGGAGTTGATCGTGCGGATGGTGTCTTCGGTGCTGATCGGGGTCCAGGCGTGGAGGGTGGTGGTGGGGGGTGATTGTTCGGTCATGGTGTGCGTTGGTTGGTTGTTGAAGCTGTTGTGTATGTCCGCGATCTTGTTGTGGAAGTATGAAGCGAGGGAGTTGCAGAGGTCTTGCGATGGGGTGATGTCGTTGTTTCCTGCGCTGGGGTTGGAGAGCTCTTTCACGATGTTGAAGAGTTCCTTGCAGTTGTGTGCGTTGTTGTCCAACCGTTCCTTGAATGCTGTTTTCTTGGCGGCGCGGATAAGCTGGTGGTGCTTCCGGGTGGCAAGCTTGAAGGAGGTCCTGTTGTCCGGTGTAGGTTCCCTTCTCCAGACTTTCTCGAGGGCTCGGCAGTTCTTCTTGGAGCTCTTGAGTTCGTCGGTGAACCATGGGGCTTTCTTGCTTCCGGGTCTGCTGGGCGGGGTCCTCAGCGGGGCGAGCTCGTCCGCGCAGATGCTGATCCACTTCGTGAGGTTGTCGGCGGCCTGGCTGGGGTTCGCTGAGCTGGCAGGAGGGTGCTGGCTCAGGGAGGTGGCGAGGGAAAACCCCGCAGACCTCTAAGGACCCGCAGGTATGGGGAGACACAGAGCGGGTTCAGAGTGGCAGCTACCAGCGCCCATAATTGAAAATGTTATCAGGGGTGACTGTGATGGCGAGGGTATTCGCAAAGAGGTTATTGGAAGCTCGAGCAATGAGATAACTAAGTCCCCATGTATCGCGATATAAGTGCAAGTTTATCAGCACAGCCGGGCGAGAAAGCTGGTAATGGATACAATGAGATAACCAAGCAGGCTACAGGGGGCAGTCCATGAGTCTGAACCAATCTATGATGGTGAATAACTTTAATGAATCACTTATTAACAGCGTATCCATTGCACAAGGGCCACTAATTTCCTCCTTAATTCCTGGATCACCTAGTGATGATTGTTTATTCTCCATTAATGACGATGAGGGTGAGGAGGAGGAAGAGGAGGCGATAGACTCAGACTCACTCTCGTCAGCACCAGAGAGCTGCACAGAAGATTCAGAGCTGGGATCAGATACTTCAGAGATAGAAGGGAACACAGTGCATAGGGCCTGTTCTCGACGGAAATCAAAGGGCGCTAAGAACAGATCACGCAATAGAGCAAAAATCCGACATTAAGCCCTTCACAGCCTGAAGTGGCGAAGAAATTGGATTGGGACTACTCTGCCACCTCACAGCTATATCAAGAGGGGGTAGGAAGCAACTTGCAGCATCTACAACAGCCTCACTTACAGAGCCAAACGCAGACCTCCAGTTTTGACCTCTTATATACAACATTGAAGCAGATGAAGGGTGAAGCCAGAACTGAAAGCCGTAGAGCCAGACAGGCAAATGAGAAAATAGAGGGGTCATTGCAAAAAGTAAATAAATTATATGCAGACATAGCAGGGAGAGTTACGGAGGTTGAAGAAAGAACTGGGAAGTTGGAAGATGAAGTTGTAAAGTGGCACGAGTATAGACAGGAGCAGGAACAAACATAATCAGACGTCTTATGGAAGCTCGAGGATTTCGAGAACAGGCAAAGACGAAACAACATAAGACTGTTGGGTGTGGCAGAGGGGAAGGAAGGACAAGACGATCGGGCGTTTGTGATTGATTTGTTTAGAGGGGGGTTCTCTGAAATAACCAAGTGGGTTTGAGGAAATGAAGTTCAGCGTGCCCATCGGTTTCCTTTGAGTCAGAGGAAGGGAAACAGCAGATAAACTGAGTGCTATACTGGTTTATATAGGGAACTTCATACTAAGAGAAGATATTATGAGCAAGGCTAAGCCTGAGGCTAAGCGTACGTACAAGAACACAACGTTTTTTGCCCGGCCTGACTTCTGCCACGCCACTGTTGAAAGAAGGTGGCGGATGAGGCAATTAATAACACCATTTCAGAACCTAGGGTGCAAAGCCTTTTTGATGTTTCCATGTCGCCTCAAAGTAGGGATGAATGGACAGTTTAGGGTGTTTTACACAGAAGTTAAGGCCCAAGAATATCTCACTCTGATTAAGGAAACCAGAGGCCAGAGTAATTTGACTGTTGCTGTGAGGCAGATAAATCGGAAGTCACAACAATAGTAAGCATGGAAAACCTATTGGGCAACCAAGGCTGAAGACTTCAAATTTAGATCAGGTTTAGCAGCAGTGTCAGTATAGAAAAGGATGGAAAAAAAATGGAGGGGGGGGAGGGACAACCTGGGGCCTCAGCTGTCGCGCATAGGTCAGGATTGACCTATTTGCCAGTAAGGCGGGGGGCTCGTCAGGGAGGGGTCTCGGGGGGGTTTGGGGGGAGGGAATGGGTACAGGGCACGGCACATTGTTACAGCACATGGGTGCAATGGGAAGGGTAGTTGGATGGTTGAGCACATATGGTATCAAATCACTAACAATTGAAATATGTAAGGAAGGTGGCAAATGAAAAAATGGTAAAAAAACTTCTATGGCTTTCTGGCTTGGACAACTATTGGATGTATTTTAATGGGTACCCGATTAGTCATGTGAAATGTCTGTGGTCTAAATGATCGGCAGAAGAGACAAAGGGTCTCTATATCATTAAAAAAGATGAAGGTGGACTTTGCAATTCTCCAGGAGACACAAGTTATGGGGACACAAGAGTATCTCTTGGGTCAATTAGGTTTTCATGTGTTGGCATACTCTAAACAGGGATCCAGAAATAGAGGGTTTGCTCTACTATCTAAAAGTAAGGATAATATAACAAGAAAGAAACTGGAAGGTCAGTGGGGTAGGTGGGCGCTTGTAGAGTGTTTGGTCAATGGGGGAATGGACTACCCTAGGGGCAATTTATGGTTCTACGGAAGACGATCCAGAGATTTCTGATTTTTTGGCTATGGAATTAGTTACCTGGGCTCCCCGTATTATCCTGGCCGGTGATTTTAACATTAATGGGGCGGATGGTTTAGGGTTATGGCCATATGGGAGATACCAAGGCAGGAAAAAAAGGGTATGTCAAGCACCTCTTAGCCTTGCAAGGAACATTGCGCTGTCAGATGTATGGGGTACTTTAAAACCTGGGGACAAAGGGTTCACATTTTACTCAGCTTCACACAAGATTTGCGTAAGGCTAGATTATTTCTACACGTCCAATTCGTTGCTCTCTCATTTGAAAATTAAAAGGCTTCCTCTGGTATTTTCTGACCATAATCCGTTGATTTTGAATTTAACTTCAGCAACAATGACAAGAAGAGAGAGGGTATGGACATTTGAGAGAGGGCTGCTGAATAATTAAATGTATATAGAACATATGACACAATGGATCAAAACGTTCTTTGAGATTAACAGGGGCAGTGCGGCTGTAGGCATTGTTTGGGATGCCTTTAAGGCGGGAGCTCGAGGGGAGACCCTAAGTTATAATGCTTTCAAACGGAACCAGGAGCAGGTGAAAAATATAGAATTAGCCAAGGCAGTACTGGACGCCGAGGAGGAGGAAATGTCTCAATGTGTGTTAACAGGGGCGCCGCTCGATCAGGTACTTATTAAGGTTGCAAAGGCAAAAATGGATGCAGAAGAGGATGTAGCAAATAAGGCTGCTAAGATCTTCTTAGCAAGTAGGGAGAGACGCCATGAGTCTAGTGAAACAGTCGGACGTACACTAGCTGTTCGTATTAGACAAAAGGTAGCTACAGGGGAAGTAAGGGAAATTAGGATATGGTGGGAAGACTCTTTACAGATTCAGATGGGATACGCGAAGTATTTAGGCAATTCTATGCTACACTATATGATGAACAACAAAGCAAATACCCTGATGAAATATGTGCATATTTACACGATATACCGGTGGTAATTTTAACTGAGGGAGAATCTGAAAGATTAGACGTACCCCTGGAGTTAAAAGAGATCAAGGCTGCCACACTGAATCTCCCTTCCGGGAAGGCGGCAGGGCCAGATCAAATCCCAATTGAATTTTATAAAGTTTTTGGGAATATACTTAGCAAGGATATGATAAATACAATGCAGCAGGCACAGGCAGGGTTTGTCATACCGGGATCCTGGGCAGGAGCAGATATTGTTATAATCTTAAAGAAGGGGAAACCGCCTACCGAACCTGGCTCATATAGGCCAATTACCTTAATGACTGCTGACACAAAGATTTATTCTAAGGTATTGGCAATAAGGTTCGCTAGTATAATAGATACATTGGTGAGTGGTAATCAGCGTGGTTTTATTCCAGGGAGAGGTACTACCCACCACACTCAGAATGTTATTACCTTATTTGATGCCACAGAGGCCGCAGGAGACCCGATGGCGGTAATGTTGTTAGATGCAGAAAAGGCCTTTGATTGGGTCTCCTGGGACTATCTGTGGTATATTTTAAGAAGAGCCGGGTTTAGGGAGGGATATGTCAAAGCGATACAAGCATTATATACAGCTCCGGTAGCTTGTATACGAGTAAATGCGGGATCTACTTTGCCATTACATATCAAGCGGGGAACGAGGCAGGGGTGCCCGTGTTCCCCATTACTATTCACGATGTATATGGACCCATTGATACGAAGAATGGAGATGAATGAAAGCATTACCCCATTGACCACACGTTGGGGCCAATGTAAGATTTTTGCATATGTCGATGATGTGGCGGTTATTACACCAAACCCCACAGAGGCTATAGCACAAGTTGAGATCGAGGCTTTGAAGTTTGGACAGGTTTCAGGGTATGCGCTGAATACCTCCAAAATGCAAATAATAAAGAATCACCAGGTGGATTGCTCTGATCAGCAGGTGGTGCAGTCAGGAGTATATTTAGGGGTTACTATTACTTCTGAGTTGGACACCTTAGTTGAAGCAAATATAACTCCTATAATTACTAAAGTGAGGAAGGATTTAGATAGCCTTCAGAATCTGCATCTCTCCATAGTGGGTCGTACCAATATTGTGAAAATGATCCTCCTTAAATTTCTATATGTTTTTAGGGCAATCCAGCTATTCGTTGAAGCCAAGTGGTTTAATATTTTAGAGCACATGATTAATAGGTTTGTTTGGGCCAAGGGTAAGACTAGAAGAGCGTTGAGATTTATGGCGCTCCCAAGGGATAGGGGAGGATGGGCGCTGCCGTATTTAAAACTCTATTATTGGGCAGCTGCTCTTCAGTATATGACAGGTTTACTGGGGGGAGCAGAAGTAGAAGGGCAGGACGAACTTGGTACAATAGCGATATACGCCTTAGTTCTGGGGGGAAGCGGAGAATGTATTTCTGAAGCACACGGATTCTAGTTATTTTAAAAGGACCCGATTTAAGACGATTGCTGCAGCATATAATATTTGGAAGGCTTTCACCAAAAAATTTGGTCTAGGGAAATACAACGCATATACCAGAATGATTAATAATTCTGCATTGCCCCAAGACATCTTTTCTGATTTAGTGTGTAGAGAGTGAGGGAGACAGGGGATAATAAAGATTGGTGACATTATGGGTATACAGGGAATTATGCAATTCTCAAAGATCCAGTCAAAGTACGGATTAAACTCAAGGCAATTTTTTAAATACTTGCAAGTGAGAAGCTTTATTGCGACAAAGAAGGGAGGGCCGGCGGGATTTGAAAAGAACTCAATTATAGAGATTGTCCAGGAGGGGTCAGACTGTACAATTAAAAGGTTTTACTCTGAATTGATAGAGTATAAGGAGGATGACATGGAAAGGTGTGCGGATAGATGGGCACTGAAGTTAGATATAGGGAAAGAGTGTTTTTACTTATCATTAGATATGGGACAGAGTACCCTATGTTCAGCGGCTCTCCAGGCACAACACTACAAAACTTTGTACCGATTATATTATACGCCTGCAAGAATTGCGCAATGGGGGGGGACAACAGGAATCAATTGTCCAAGGTGTGGAAGTCTGGAGGCCGATATAGTGCATTTTTTTGCAACATGTACTCACTTGCAAAAAACACAAAATGATATTGAGGTGTTTTTTCATAGGTCACTAAGAATGGAGATCACTTTAACACCTGCGATAATACTGCTTGGCGTGAATAATGATGATAGACAGATGGAAGGCTGCTACTTTATCTTTGTAGCTATGGCGGTGCTAAGGTTATAATCAAACAACCGCAAAGGTGCACCACAAAGAACAAGACAATAAGTGCAAATGGTATTAGGCACAATGAAGAATTATTTCTCAAAGAGATGTTGATAGTCTTCTGATAATCTTTATTTTCAGTTTGTAGTAAAACATACAGCCGACGCGTTTCGTCCCAAGCTGGGACTTCTTCAGGGCTTTTAAAGTTGTGGTACGTCGCTTATAAAGTGAATGTAAAAGGAACGGGGGTCCAAGGGGCGCCTTCCCGGACACTGTAATCCTGATGTGTGAGCCGGAATATATATTATTTCATTCCAATGTCGAACAGACAGGGTTGGACTGTAAACATGTTAATGGACGATGAAGACAGTGCTTTGCAGGATTCCTGATCAGTGAGAACGTTCTTGCGACCTTAATTTGTGTCTGACTCAAATCGTATACTGAGTAATTTGTAGAAATAGAAATGGACAGGTGGTCCTATTGGTCCCAGGGAGGAGGGTGTGGGCACTGTGTTCCAGTAGGCCGTTCGTAATAAAGCAGCCGGCGCCCATCCACAGCCCTCGTCCCGCCGAAAACACCCACAGCGACGATGTGTTAAGGTTATGTAAAGCTTCGGCGTGGCTCGACTGCCTACCACCGACCTATCATCAATGGCTTGCTAAATTATTGGCGACTTATAATTTAGAGATGGCAATTTATGCAAGAAGGGGGAAAAAGGGAAGGAAACTAGGTAGGCAAATTTAGGAACCTATAACTAGGTGGAAGGACGGTAATAGCAGCTAGATTGATATATAATGTTATATTTGTGTACTTTAAATTTTTCTGTTTGCTCAATACATGTTATGTTATGCAATATATGTTAAGATTACTTTAGGAATGTGGTAAATGTAACCATAATGTAAGTTTTTACTGTTTTGTTTTTCTTTTTGCTGTGCCCTGTACATTAAAATGGGGAAAATACTTTCATAAAAATATTTTACAAAAAAAATGAAAAAGGATTGAAACTACTTTTTGGTCAAGAGGAACCTCTGCCATAGTAGAACATCTGAAGAAACTGAATAGAAGGACTGCCCTTGCTGTGTGTTCTGGGGCTGACCTGCAGTTTACTGATTTGACCAAGGAGAGGATAAGGGCCTTTGCTGTGTGCTGTGTCCCCCTGCTTGAGAGGACTTTGCTGTGTGCTCTATCCTCAAGTAGCTTGTCTCCAAGGTCCCGAGGAGAGCTGGTCCCCTGTTGGGGAAACTCAGGAACATCAAAGTTTCCGACTGTTTCTCAGCGACACTTGGTGAGTGTGCTTTTGCACGCCTGAGACTGCTTTGTGGTCTGTGGTGCTGTTTACGAGATGCCCCGTGACCGCATTGCCCCCGCAGCATGAAACATCGTCCACGCTGCTGCATTTCTGTTTGTGGCTCGAGCCGCCATCGTAAGGGAGGCTGTGAGTGAGGATCGCCACCGCCGGCCCAAGCCGCAATGTGCTAAAGGATTTCTTGAAGCTACAGAAGCTGCAAGGTAAAAGGGATCATGACCGTTGTTCACCGAGAGGAATCTGCCCAAGATCGTCAACAAAGGAGAAGGCAGCGCCGTAACTCATCTGGCTAAAGCGTCGCCTAGCAAAGGAGCTGTAACGTCGTTGGGCTGCCCAGCAGGACGTCCAACGAGCAGAGAGAGAGAGAGAGAGGCAGCGAACCCCCCAGGTTAGGCTTGGACTCCGGTAGGGAGCTGCAAGCGTGTGTGGCCTGTGGAGGCGTGCAGGAGGAGTACAGGAGTGCTCCGATCTCTCTCCTGCCGCACCGTGTTAGACGCGCTGAGTCCCCGAGCAGCCCGTACCAGCCCAGCAGTTCCGGGGTCGCCTCTATAAACTTACGACCGTTGTCTCTGCTGTTGGGGCCTAGAGGTGCCCGAGTTCTCCGCGCAGATTGGCTTACTCATTAATATTGCATTACAAACTGCCTGATTTTTGATTACGAACTGCCTTTTTCTTGAAATTACGAAATGCCTGATTCTTGCATTACGAACTGCCTGATTCTTGCATTGCAAACTTCCTGATTCTTTCATTACGAACTGCCTTATTCTTGCATCACGAACTGCATTATTCTTGCATTACAAACTGCCTGATTCTTGCATTATGAACCGCATTATTCTTGATTACCAACCGCATTATTCTTGCATTACAAACTGCATTATTCTTGCATTACGAACTGTGTTATTCTTGTGTTACAAACTGCAGTAGTACTTGCATTAAGGACTGTCCTATTACAACATTACGTACTGCATCGCATTGCATTAGGACTGGATTAGATCAACTTGAATTGCTCATTAATACCGCAAGAACCTACAAGTGATTGTTGGCCTAATAACCGGCAAACTGAAATATTATGAATACGCATATGTTGGATTTCTATTGTTTGGTCTCTTTGTTTTCGTTTTGATAAAGATACCACTATTTTTATAAAACTAGTGTGGTGTTCATTTGGGGTGTTATCACTGCGTTACTGGGAGTGTGGTTGCAAATACTTTACACATTGCCTTGGAGATAAGCCTGGCTGCTCGTGCCAAGCTACCGGGGGGTGAGCAGGGGTTATCTGAGATGTGTCCCTCCTTTCCCTGACTAGAAGCAAGGGTCCCTATTTGGACTAAGGTACCTACCTCAGCCAACTAGAGACCCCTAGTTCTAACAATCAACCAATGCAATGTCTGCACCAGCTGGATCTCAACCCACATAGACATCCATCCACCATTCACCCTTGTCCTGTCTACTTCCAGCACTGGCTCCAACATCACATCATATTAACCACTTCAACTGGATCAGCAATCAGACAAACACAACTATACTCACACAGCACTAACTATAAAATAACATAAAATAAATAGGAAAGTAATGGCAGAACTAATGTCTTCCAAACTGTGAAAGTGTTTTAATGAATAGATTCAAACAAATCAATAAAATAAGCAAAGGCCAATGGCCAGTCCATTAATTGTCCATGCGCCACAGCACAATTCTTTGCCACAAAACTTGCCCTTACTGACACTGCCAGGGACAGCTCCCCAGGAAGGGGTATCTAGTAGGCAGTCCAGGCACCTCAAAGATGTTATTTGGGAGGGCTGGGGACAGTATTGGAAGGGGTTGGGTTGACTTTGGGAGGAGGGAAGAGTCTGTGGCAGAAGAAAGGGCAAACATAGGGCTTTCCTTGGTAACCTGTGGAGGTGGGATGACAAGGGGTGGTCTTTTAGAGGTGGAGGGAGTGCCAGTGTGTGTTTTGGGTGTTTGTGTTGTTGGTGCCGGTGTGTGTGGGTCTGATGTATGTTGTGTCTGTGTTGTAGGTGTCTGTTTGGGTGAGATTTTGTGTTTGCGTGTTTTTTGGGTGTTTGCTATGATGTGCTGGGTATGTCGTGTGTCTGGGCTGTGTCTGTTGGTGTGGGGTCTGTGAGTATATTTATGTTGGGGCTGGTGGGGGTGGTGAGTGTCTGTTGATTGGTTGCATGCCTGGACTTGTGCGTGTTGCTGCGTTTTGCTGTGTGTGTGCTGCATCTGGATGTTGTTGTGGGTGCGTGCTTCAGTATGCTTTTGCAGTGAACCAGTCTTGGTAAAGGGAATTGAGATAGGGAAGAGGCAGGAGGTGGGATTTAAGGCTGGGGTGTGTGGGAGGCTACCTTCAGTGCGGAGGCCAGAGCCAGAAATGATATCTGTAGGCCAGACATACTACTGTGATTGTTTTCCAGGTAGTCCAGTGTCTGCGTTAGCTGTCTTTACTGCCCCTGGATGGCATTCAGGAGTGCAGGCTGCCCAAAAAAGATCTGTCTCAGGGTGTCAATAGCCTCCTCACTCAGGGCAGCTAGGGTCACAGGGGCAGGGGGTGAGATGCCAGGCACAAAGGTGACATCGCACTTTTTATGAGAGAGGAGCAGGACAACTTGGTGGGGAGCAGCAGGGAGGGTGGAGATGGAATGGGGGTGTCGGACAAGGATGTTGTAGACACAAGGCTTGTTGGTTGCACCACCACCAGGGAGTTGCCACTGGAGGTTGAATCAGCCACCTCGATGGAACCACCCTCACCCTCAGGGCCACTGCCTTCTTCAGGGTCAGTCTCCTGACCGAAGGCACTTGTCACGATTCGCTCCCTATGTTCTCGTGTCCACCACCAGGGGGCTGAACTGTGGGACTCTCCAGTGTTCTAATATGCTTCCTGACACTCCCCTGCATGGATATCTTGTCTTCCAGCCATTTGGACACTATTTGGGAATTGACATCCATTCCTAATCCATGCCGGGTTTTGGGAAAGCCAGCCTGCTTAGACTTAAAGCCAGCCTACTCATGCCTGAAACTCCATTACCCAGAATTCCCTGCTCACTGCTTTGTCTCCACCCCTGCAGTCCAAGGATGGGTGGAGGAATTCAGCTCACCTGTGGCTGGCTGCTGCTAGCCTGCTCACACCAGCTGCATGTGATTACTGTGAGCTCTTTTAAGCCCCAGCTCCCTTCAGGCAAAGGTTGGTCATTGTAGTTGTTTACTGGTGAGACCAATCCTTGGTTCCAGAGTTCCCTGAGCTTTTGCTATTCTTGTTTCCAGTGTTTCCTGAGCTTTAATTATGCCTTGTTCCTGACTGCTGCTGTTTTCCCTGTTCCTGAATTAGCACTGCCTGCAGTGCTACCCTACCCCATAGCCTTATTATTCCTTGTTCCTGAACTGCAGCAGTTTCCCTTCTCCTGAATTAGCACTGCTTGCAGTGCTACCTTGTTTCCTGAGTTCCTGAGCTACAGCTATTCCCTGTACCTGAATTAGCACTGCTTGCAGTGCTACCTTGTTTCCTGAGTTCCTGAGCTACAGCTATTCCCTGTACCTGAATTAGCACTGCCTGCAGTGCTACCTTGTTTCCTGAGTTCCTGAGCTATAGTTATTCTTTGTTCCTGGGCTTAGCTATTTCTTGTTCCTGATTTGCACTGCTTGCAGTGCTCTCTTGACTCCTTGTTTCCTGAGCTGTAGCTATGTCATGTTTCCTTGAACCTGTATTGCCTGCAGTGCTACCTTGACTCCTAAGCTCTAGTAATTTCCCTGTTCCTGAACTAGCACTGCCTGCAGTGCTACCTTGACTCCTGTAGCTTTGGTAGCTCCCTGTTCCTGAACCAGCACTGTCTGCAGTGCTGCCTTGACTCCTGAGCCTTAGCTCACTTCTTGTTCCTGCCCCAGCACTGCCTTCTCTGCTACTTTGTTTTCTTGATTCCTTAACCTGCACTATTCTAGTATACCCTTGTAGCCTCCCCTTGTGTATATCTGTTTCCAGTCCCTGCCTTGCTTCCCATTTCCTTGGTTCCAGTTCTAGTCTGCTGCCTTTCTATTCTGCTGTCTTACGTCTGTTACCTTGTATGTTTGTTACCTGCTTTCTGCCAAGTGTGCCCTATCATTTCCTTCCTTTCCTGTTAAGCACTCCTCCTTGCTAGCTCCTTGTCTATTGTGCTTGTGTTTAGTTCTACCCCTTTGCTGTTACTGCCTTGCGCGTTCCTGTTTGATCGCCAGGATCCGTGGGCTCAGCTGACTACCTAGGTGGTGTTTCTTGTTCACTGTGAGTTTTGTCTTTGAGTTACATTTATAACATCACTATAGGTATAAGCTCCACAGACCCTGCCTTTACCTGGATATCCTACATGTGGGTATTTGCAGTCCGTATCTGTAAGAGCAATTGCGAGTAAGAAACTTACTGAGCTTCAGTCTTACCATGTGGAGCTCCTGAGTGCTTTACCCCACACCCCCCTTTATTGTTAATGTTGTATTATATATATGTCTTGCACGTCCGTCCTGGGTGTAGTTAGTCTGAATGCTAAATTGCCTTATGAGGGCCCTTCCTTTCTGAGTCTTACCCATCTTGTTCACGTGTACAGGTTTCCCCTTCGGATCCCTCTTTCTCCTCAGACTCCCTGTATGATCCTGGGCAGCACTGTACTCCTCCTTTCTGTGTATGTCTTCTACCCAGTTCCTAGTCCTTGTCCAAGTCCCTGACTGTGTTCCCCACATAGTCCCGGACAGTCCCTGACAGAATGACCAACCCACATTTCCAGGGTCACGTCTGAGGTTTCCTTGCATTCAGTTAACTACCTTTTTCTGTTTCAGGTGTGTGTGCAAATATTAAGTGTGTCATAATGAGGGGTTTAATAAAAGCGGGGCAGGATCAATGTAAAGATATGCTGTGTATTGTGTTTGCAAACAAAACAGGTGATGGACAGAATGTGGTGTGGAGTGCAAAAAACGATGGATTTAGGCCCAGATCCTTGTACTGGGGTGAATGTAAGACATTGATCTACATTCTGTCCATCAAATTGTTTTTTGTAATTTTCTTCCTGAGCCGGGCTGATGAGAGGTGTTACCTCGAAACCGGTCCGGTCCTCGGATGCTTGATTCCGGTCTGGGAAAGATATGGCTGTTGTAGTTCGGACTGGACTGTTCCCATGGGGCACAGGGTCAGAGCTGATTTGCATAAAGCCATTATCTGACCCAGGGTGGTGTGGAGTGCAAAAAACGATGGATTTAGGCCCAGATCCTTGTACTGGGGTGAATGTAAGACATTGATCTACATTCTGTCCATCAAATTGTTTTTTGTAATTTTCTCCCTGAGTGTACTGGGGTAGCTCAGACGTGGGTCCCAGAGACTCCACACCACTGGAGTCATTCTAGCCGGGCTGATGAGAGGTGTTACCTCGAAACCGGTCTGGTCCTCGGATGCTTGATTCCGGTCTGGGAAAGATATGGCTGTTGTAGTTCGGACTGGACTGTTCCCATGGGGCACAGGGTCAGAGCTGATTTGCATAAAGCCATTATCTGACCCAGGGTGGTGTGGAGTGCAAAAAACGATGGATTTAGGCCCAGATCCTTGTACTGGGGTGAATGTAAGACATTGATCTACATTCTGTCCATCAAATTGTTTTTTGTAATTTTCTTCCTGAGCCGGGCTGATGAGAGGTGTTACCTCGAAACCGGTCCGGTCCTCGGATGCTTGATTCCGGTCTGGGAAAGATATGGCTGTTGTAGTTCGGACTGGACTGTTCCCATGGGGCACAGGGTCAGAGCTGATTTGCATAAAGCCATTATCTGACCCAGGGTGGTGTGGAGTGCAAAAAACGATGGATTTAGGCCCAGATCCTTGTACTGGGGTGAATGTAAGACATTGATCTACATTCTGTCCATCAAATTGTTTTTTGTAATTTTCTCCCTGAGTGTACTGGGGTAGCTCAGACGTGGGTCCCAGAGCCTCCACACCACTGGAGTCAAGCTAGCCGGGCTGATGAGAGGTGTTACCTCGAAACCGGTCTGGTCCTCGGATGCTTGATTCCGGTCTGGGAAAGATATGGCTGTTGTAGTTCGGACTGGACTGTTCCCATGGGGCACAGGGTCAGAGCTGATTTGCATAAAGCCATTATCTGACCCAGGGTGGTGTGGAGTGCAAAAAACGATGGATTTAGGCCCAGATCCTTGTACTGGGGTGAATGTAAGACATTGATCTACATTCTGTCCATCAAATTGTTTTTTGTAATTTTCTCCCTGAGTGTATTGTGTTTGTGCAATAAAAACGGTTTAAAAAAAAAATAATGAGGGGTTTAAGAAAGAGACACACCAGTGCATCATTTAAGTTTGTTCAGGGCAGTTCCCCAGTGTTCACCAATAAGAGACATTTAGTGTCTACTTTCCAGTTTGAAAATGTTCACCCTAGTCCTGAAACAATTAATCCTCTTATGAAAAATGGACATTTATGTTCTGAATATTTTACTCATTGGCTCTCAAACACCTCTTTGCCAGATCCTGACTTGCTCTTCTGTTCTGATCCAGATTCAATGTCTGTGTCAGAATTGCAAAAGGAAAATAATACCCTACTCAGTTTGCTGAACAAGAATTCTGATTCTCGCATGTCTGCTGACAGTAGTTGTAAAATACAATGTTCAACAACACAACCAAAGAAAGAGCAGATCCATTTCATAACCTCTGTTTTCCATTCACATAATGTTACCCAGTCTTGTAGTCCAGTAAAAATCACAGTCCCGGACACTAAAGGGACCTTGTTTATTACCACATTCAAAGTAAACAATAATCAGTTCAACAAAAGAGAGGAAAGACCTACTAGAACACAGGAGGCTAATAGCCCTTTGAACAAAATCCAAGGTATAGCTCTGTTGCTTGTGAAGTTGCCAAGCCTGCCACTGTCCTTATAGAGAAAGATCTGCAGTCCTCGCAGGATATGTTTCATTGTTAGATTTATTTATTATTATTATTTTTTTGGAAGACCTTTATTGTACGTTTACTCACATTACACAGCTTCTGGCCTACAACCCCGGGGCAGGCCGCCATCTTACTTTAGTACATTGTATTTGACGTAATACACAGCCCATTAGCCACCATCCCGGGGGCATCCCACTGTCACCCTTATGGGTGTGTCATTATCTCAATGCGGATCATAGAGGTCTAATTTTATATTTTATAACGTACAACAATAAAACCAACTAGAAGTTACCACATTTGGTCTACAGTTCCTCTAGAAATGGGTACAGCTCCCTTACTTCGGTCTTAAATATCGCGTGTTTTTTTTTGTGTAGACCTTTATTTGTCATTTTCAGAAGCATCGCACATAAACCATCAGCAATGGAAAAAAAAGACACACACCATCGTATAGTTCAAGACACCAAGTTTGACAGCCCTCAGTCCGGTAACAAATGTTAAACCAAAAGAGAAGGGGGTCGTCCACGGCAACGAATCACAGCCATCAAATAGCCCCGGTCTCATTAACATTCCCACCCGACATATACAATTAGTGCTCAATAACAGCGTATAAGGTGTGACAACATCACGTGCTAGCCCACTCCTTCTGGGTACAGTGGATTGTCCAATTGCGCCTGACGCTCCGCTGTGAGCTTAACAATGTAATTGCGGTATGGTCCCCATATGTCCAAGGGTCTAGATGATGTAGGGATGGTGGAGGAGTATTCAACACAATTAATATTACAGGAGGACAAGCTCTTTAGCCAGCCCTTCACTGTCGGGCATTTCCCGGAGCACCAAAGCAAGGCCACCTCTCTCTTAGCCAACATGAAGCCCAGCGTTGCAAGTCGACGAACTGCTTGTGGAAAGTTCGTCACGTAGCCCAACAAAGCAATTTCGGGGGTAGGAGTCAGGGGGACACCGAGTATTTTACCAAATGTGTTGTGTACCTGTAGCCAGTAGTCACGTAGTCGGGGGCAGGTCCATGCTAAATGTGCAAAATCAGCATCCACAGCCTTACACTTTGGGCAATTAGGGGGGCGAGTGGGGTCTATCCTATGGGCCAAAGCAGGAGTGTGATATAAACGCCTCAGGAATTTAAAGTGAAATGGTTTGTGCCAGGTGTTTAATGACACTCTTTTGGTTACAGCGCAGCACTGAGCCCATTCTACATCGGAGATCGGCTTCCCCAGATCCTTTTCCCATGCCAGGCGGACCTTCGCATCCGCTGCGGGAGTGGCTGCGACGCTAAGTCTGTAAAGTTTAGTAACCATGTGCGCCCCTGAGGGATGTTGGATTATAGTAGTCAGGGGCAGTGCCTCCTCTGGAGCCAGCAGGAAGGTGGGAAATGTAGCCCGCAACAAGGATCTCAGTCGGGACAGTACAAAGGAGTCCATAAAGTTGCGATCCAGGAAGCGGGGGTCTTCCGTCAGACTAAAGACATGTCCGTCTGGGAACAGGTCGCCCACTGTATTTAAGCCGCACTTGGAGAGTGTTCATCTAAGATTCTTGAATTACAACAAGAGAATAAAATGTTTCAGACTCTGTTAAAAAATTATAACCCAAAGTTCAAGTGGGAATTTAAAACCCCTGTAGAAAACAACTTTTCCACCTCTATGTTAGCCTCCTTAGAAATGGCGAATGAAGCCTTCGCTCTCTTTTGCATTCCCCTCTGAGCTGGTCCAGCAATTGTGTTAATAATTCTGTGGCTGATCACTCAGATACCATTCAGACCAACCATAGTACCTTCTCTCACAGTCCAGCTAAGGAAAGTATTTGTTTGAATCCTGAAATGTCTAACTCCTCTGTTTTGTCTTCTAGTACTAAATTACATCTAGGCCCTACATCTGAGATGTGTCCCTCCACTTTTCAGGAACCCCAAATGCCAGGCAAGACAAAACACATCTCTTTGCTTTCTTTTCCTGGTAATGAGGTCAGTTTTATCTCAGAGATAAGCCAGGGACAGGTCATTGACATAAAGACAAAACCTGAACCGGTGATTCACATAATCCCTGCTGTGACAATGTCCTGTGACTCAGACCATGCTCTAGATTTAACTACTACAACTGAAGACAACCTCACTGAGAAGGAACAAAATACTGACCCCTTGTTTGCTCTTCCACCTTCAAGCTTGTCACATATTGAAAAGTCAGGAAATATTACTCTATGCTCTGATGCATCTGTACCACCTTATAATGCAGAAGGAATTGAACAAATCTCTCATGACCATGAAGTCTCCGACCTACTTCCTCTGACTAAGATGTGAAGTGCTAAAAAGTAAAGGAACTCTGATCAACAGAGACTCTAAAATAAGCAGTATTCTTAGCCATCCCGAAGACAGCACTTCAGTATGTTTTAATGGGCCAAGGAACTGTGGAGATTTCACTATTGACAATAGGGATGTTCAAGGCCAATTACCATTTTCAGAATTTTTTTTTTTTTTTTAAACCTTTATTTGTAAAATGCACAGTACACAGCGTCCGCCTACAACCCCTCGGGGCCGGCCGCTATGACACATGACGAAAGGATAGAAAGGAAAAAAGGGGACAGTACGCCGTTAAAGCAATCTCTGAGCATACATTATCGTGTGAAACATAGAACCATATAAAAAGGATAAAAAAGTTTTAATTTTATGATTTTGTCGAAGAAAAACAACAACACTCAAACACATGGTATCATACTGGCAAGGGTCATAGGAGGGGGGGAAAGGGGAAAAGGAATAAGTAAATAAAGGAACGCATCTGGCAAGAGGGGGCGAGCATGAAGGGGAAAAAACACAGATAATACGGAAGACAGGAAACGGAACGTCAATCATGGGGAGGAGGGGAGGAGAGGAGCCTCATAGTCAAGTGGAGGGGAGCAAATATCTCCGCGGTACGAATTCCACTGAGCCCAGACCCTGGACCATTTCTTGGGACGCCCCCGTGCCTCATACACCGTTTTTTCTCAAAACATGCACCAGTCCATGTTCTCCTTCCAGGCACTGAGCAGCGGTGGTCTAGCGGAGCCCCAGAGCTGAGCTATATCTCTCTTCGCAACCATGTTGCCCAGAGTGACCCAAAGCGTCTGAGCAGCATTACAGTCCGAAGGCTCCCACACATTAAGCAGGCAACGTCGTGCTTCGGGAAGGAGAGGGACTCCGGTAACACGTCCCATAACATCATGCACTCTAGACCAGAAGACCGAGACCATCGGGCATTCCCACAAAACATGGAGAAAAGTACCATCCATACCGCACCCACGCCTGCATCGTCCATCCGAAACTAATCCCATACGCACCAGACGCATACCAGTCACATACACACGGTGGAGGATCTTCAGCTGGACAAAACGAAGTCGAGCCGGAATAGCCACCTCCTTCGGGGAGGACACAGCGGATTGCCAGTCCTCGTCGACAAGTTCAAGCCCGTCAGCTGTCCAAGAAGCACAAAGTTTCTCCAGCTGGTCAGCCCTGTTGTTGATGAGCTTCTTGTATATTAGGGAAATCGTGCTATCAGGGACAGGGCCGTCCAGGACACGGTCCTCCAAGGGGGAGGATTGCGGAATATCAGTACCGGGGGGAAAGACGGAGGACAAGGCATGTCGAACCTGCATATATCAAAAGTGCTCCTTGTCATCGAGCCGGTATTCCAGTTTCAGGGCTGCAAAGGACTTCACAGCGCCCCGTGCCCATAGATCCTCCACCCTACTTATCCCAATCATGTCCCACTTATCAAACCCTTTCGTCTTCCACAGGTTGCCCAATCGATCCGAATCATACAGTGGCGTCATATGCGTCAGCTTACCACCCCAGCCCGTAGCCACAGTTGCATCCCTCCAGGCCCGCACCGCACACTTCGTAGGACCCGTAAGGAGACGGATAGGCGACTTTGAGTACAAAGCCCTATTAAAGTTGCCACCGGGCAATAAAATTTTATCCAAGGCAAAGGCGGGAGCGGGTTCCGATGAGTACATCGCATGATTAATAGCGCTCAGGTGTGAGGCCCAGTAATAGCGTCTAATATCTGGCAAAGCAATACCACCATCGTACCAGGAAAGGGTGAGCTTGGACAATGCAATACGGGCACGACCATCCCAAATTAGTTGTCGCTGTAAACTCTCGACCTCGCGAAAGTAGCGAGCAGGGACTGGGTCAAAGAAATTCTGCAAGGCGTAAAGAAATCGGGGGAGCGACATCATTTTAAAAAGCGCCGCTCGGCCCAATGGGGATAGGGGCAATTCACGCCACCGTCTCACATCTTGTTTGAGTCGGCGGAGCGGAGCGTACAAATTTCGCTCATAGCGGACTGAAGAAACCGTAGAGACATAGATCCCCAAATATTTGAAGCCGTCCGCAGCCACCAAAATTGGGAACCTGCGAGGCAGAGGCGGCAGAACCCCGGCGATGACATACACGCAGGACTTGGTCCAGTTGATGACCAATCCAGAGTTCTTACCGAAGGATGTAAGAACGTCGAAGAGGACGTTCAAGGACTTTTGAGGGGAAGTGAGATAAAGAAGGATATCATCGGCATACAATGAGACGCGATCCTCTAGATCTGGTGCCCACCGGATCCCCTTGATCGAGGGTTCCCACCGAAGCCACGCCGCAAGGGGTTCAAGCGCCAGTGCGAATAGGAGCGGGGAAAGCGGACAGCCCTGTCGGGTGCCACGGCCTAATGGGAAGGGGTCAGAGCATCTACCATTTACCACAACCTGAGCCAGTGGTTGTTCGTAGAGGAGCCTGACCCAGGCAATAAAGTTAGGACCAAAGCCAAACTTAGAGAGGGCCGCCCATAGATAGGGCCATTCGATGGTGTCGAAAGCCATAGTAGCGTCTAGGGAGGCTACCACCGCCGGCTCCGTGAGAGTTGCAGCTCTCGCGAGAACACCGTGAAGCCTACGCAGGTTAAGGGCCGTGTTTCTGTGTGGTATGAAACCGGATTGATCCGGATGGATCAAGTCGCAAATCACCTTCAACAACCGATTGGCCAGAACCTTGGGCAGGATTTTAGGTTCCGCGTTTAGCAGGGAGATGGGGCGGTAGGAAGTGCAGTGGTCACGAGGCTTGCTATCCTTATAAATGACCACTATAGTAGCTAGGCGCTGCTCAAGTGGAAGGATTCCAGCCTTGGACGCATCGAGAAACATGTTGCGCAGATGGGCGGCCATCTTGTCCGGGCAAAGTTTGTAAAGCTCAATGGGCAAACCATTCGGGCCCATCGCCTTACCCGAGCGTGACAATCGGATAGCTAGGGCAATCTCATCCACCGTAAAGGGAGCCTCCAGAGCAAGGCTCTCTTCTTCCGAGACAGAAGGAAGAGCTATATCACGCAACAACAGCCTGGAATCAGCCTCCTCACGATCACTCACCGGGGTATAAACCTTCCGGAAGTGGTCAACAAAGCAATCCACAATCTCGCCGGGGTCGGACACACTCTCACCGGATTCGCGAACAATAACAGGCACAACACGACTCGCTCTTTCAGCCCTATCCAGCCATGCCAGGAGTTTGCTGGCCTTGTCACCCACATCATACAGCCGGCCCAATTGATTCGCTCGCATCAACTTAGCAGCGTCGGTAACACAAGCCTTGTAATCAGCCTGTTTCAGTTCCAGAGTGTGTAACAGCGCAGGCGTGTCGTCCCCACCCAGCTCACTTTCAAGCGCCGTGATTTCAGTCTCAAGGGCCAGAACGGCCTCCCTCTTAGCCCTCCGCTCAGCAGCAATGAGAGATGGTGCAGAACCCCTAATAACCGTTTTAAAGGCCTCCCAAAGAACCGTAGGGGAGGTGACCGAGCCCACATTTTCATCAAAGTAACAGTCAATAGCCTTCACCATATCTGAGCGAAGCCGGGGGTTCCGGAAGTGCCAGGGAGGGACAGGGGGAATCCTGTTACCGAGCAGACCACCCACAGAAATCTTAATCATCAAGGGGGAATGGTCCGAGATACCCCGGGGAAGATGACGAACCTCCTGGACAGAGGATAGAGTAGAAGCCAGCATAAATAAATAATCTATACGAGAGAGGCTACCATGCGCACCAGAGTGAAAGGTATACTGCAGCAGGGCAGGGTGTAGCGAACGCCAAACATCCACCAGACCAAAAGTATCAGCCATCTCATTGAGCCACATCTGGGATGGCGGCAAAGCTCTAGGGGGCAGCCGATCACATTCGCCAGACATAACAGAGTTAAAGTCTCCGCCTATGATCAACAGACCATCAGGGAGACCAAGAAGAGTCTTGCCAAGGTAGGCGTAGGTGGTAGCCTGCAGCCCCGGGGGAATATAGACAACCACTAACACAATTGGTTTACCCTCCCATCTCCCGGAGACAGCAGTATACCGCCCCCGATCATCCAATATAACATCATCAATCGCAAGGGCTAGGGAGGATTTCACCATTATACCCACTCCCCGGGACCCGGTGGTAAAACCAGCATGGGCGACCAGTCGATAGCCCCGACGGTCAAGAGCCTTACAGGCATTACCGATCAGGTGCGTCTCTTGAAGGAACACAACATCAGGGGCATGGCGCCTCAGGAACTGTAACACAATGCCACGTTTAATTCTGTCACCCAAACCGTTGACGTTCCAAGAAAGAACCTGCATCTCACCCCCCCCATCCCAGAAAAGGCGACCCGATCCAACCCCCCCCACAACCCCGAATCCAGAATATTCGCAATCGGTGACATACCATGAAAAAGGGAACATAACAAAAAACATGAAACACAACCAAGTCCCCAGAAACCACCCCCCAACCAAGAACCCGTTACAACGCCCCCCACCCTGCACCCCTGCTGACTAAAAAGCCACCTCAAACTGCAGTGTGCCTGTCGCCCCATCTGATCTACACAAAGAACCCCCCGAGGAGGAAGGGAGAAATCACCCGCACCCGCACCGCCACGGGCATAATCATAAAGCATACAATAAATTTACTCCGTTGAGTTCATAGTCTCAAGTCGGACCTCCGGGGGCCCACGTTACTCCTGGGCCGTTGCACCACCTTCCGCACCACCAGGGCCTCCGCTCTCAGTGTCATCCTTCGGCAACGAGTCCAACCAGTCACTAGCACTGTCCGGCTGATCGAAAAAATAAGCTCGTTCTCTGAACTCAATCCGCAAGCGAGCTGGAAACAACATGGCGTATTTCAGTCCCCGATCTCTCAGTCGACGCTTCACTCCGAGGAACCCAGATCGTTGTCGTTGTACTTGGGGAGTGAAATCAGGATAGATAGAGACAGAGTTATTATCGTACTTCAACGGGCTGTGTTTACGAGCGGCCTGTAGGATAGCGTCTCTGTCCCGATAGTGAAATAGTCTAGCGATGATAGGCCTCGGTGGGCCTCCTGGCTTCACCTGACCTCCTGGGAAACGATAGGCGCGCTCTACGGCAAAGAACTTGCTGAGCCCTGCAGGAGCGAGTTTAGCGACAATAAGTTCCTCGACCAGTAGATCGATCGAGGCAGCACCATCATTTTCCGGCACTCCAACCAAGCGTATGTTGTTCCGCCTGGCCCTATTGTCGTAGTCCTCCATGCGTTTAAGCAATAGGTCGTGTGAGGAACGCAGATTCCCTATCTCGGACTGCGCCTCCGCCATGTCCGTCACCAAACTCGACGCCTTTAAGTCCAATGCCTTCACCCTCTCGTTCGTCTTGGCCAGGTTGGCTCGAATAAGAGTAACATCCACCGCCACCGTGTCTATCTTGGACACGATGGCTTCGTATTGCTGACTCATATCGGCCTTGAGTCCAGAGATGGCGGCCAAAAGGTCTTGAAGTGACACTTCAGAGGAAGACGACATGTCGGTTCTTGGGTCCTCCAAGCCAACACTGGTGACACCCGGGGAGCCTCTCGGCTGGGTGTAGCGCTCGATCATATTGGACTGGATCGACCCCCCCCGAGTTACAGCCTTCCTGCGTCTCCCCGCCTCAGGTTTTGTCGCCATGTCGCATTCAGCGGCGGCCGGGGACACCCAAGAGCAGCGGGACGGTGATAAGTCCAAAAGCTCAAAAGTGTAGTGTGAAGAGAGGATGCCACGGGTCTCCTTGCCAGCCCAAGGAAGGAGAGCGTTCACCGTGAGAGTGGCAGGCAAAGACAAAGTAGGAGGTCTCAAGGAGTCAGAGACAAGAAGTCTGGAAACCGAAAGTGAAAGTGGCACACCACCGGTGGGCCAGATGCCAGGCAGCCATTGTTGTTGCATTACAGCTCGGCCATAATAGGCAGTCGAGACCCCGGTTGCGTCTGGGGTTAGGCCAGAAAGTTGAAGACGATAGAAAAATGGTCCCCAAGGTCCGATTTCGACCAAAAAAGGATCGACAGCATCAGTGAGAGTAGCACTCCAAAAGCCCGTCGAAGTGACCAGGATATATGCAGGATAGATAAAGAAGGGCGGCGCGGGTCTCGGGAGCTCTCTGCTCACGCGACCATCTTGGATGCCCGCGTAGCTCCTCCTCCCCCCATTTTCAGAATTTAAAGACTGTCATCCTTGTGCCTCTCTGCCATCAGCTTGTCTGCTTTCAGAGTCTTCAGAGTCCTCAGCCTGCCTGCTGCCTCCTGAACTTCTGCCTGCAGCCTTCCTGCCATCTGAGCCCGAGCCTGCAGTTTTCCTGCCATCAGTACCAGGGCCTCCAGACTACCTTCCTTCAAAGCCTGAGTCCTCAGCCGGCCTACCTACAGAACTTCAGCCTGCAGTCTGCCTGCCTACTGAGCCTCCAACCAATTTGCTTATAGAGCCGACGCCTCCTAAAAGCCTGTTTATGGAGCCAGAGCTTCCAAAGAGCATGTCTCCAGCACCAGTACCTGCAGGCCACCTGCCTCCAGCACCAGAACCTGTAGGCCGCCTGCCTCCAGCACCAGAACCTGCAGGCCGCCTGCCTCCAGCACCAGAACCTGCAGGCTGCCTGCCTCCAGCACCAGTACCTGCAGGCCGCCTGCCTCCAGTACCTGCAGGCCGCCTGCCTCCAGCACCAGAACCTGCAGGCCGCCTGCCTCCAGCACCAGAACCTGCAGGCCGCCTACCTCCTGCACCAGAGCTTCCAGGCTCCCTGCCTCCTGCACCAGAGTTTCCAGGCTCCCTGCCTCCTGCACCAGAGCTTCCAGGCCCCCTGCCTTCTGCAGCAGAGCTTCAAGGCTCCCTGCCTTCTGCAGCAGAGCTTCAAGGCTCCCTGCCTTCTGCAGCAGAGCTTCAAGGCTCCCTGCCTTCTGCAGCAGAGCTTCAAGGCTCCCTGCCTTCTGCAGCAGAGCTTCAAGGCTCCCTGCCTTCTGCAGCGGAGCTTCAAGGCTCCCTGCCTTCTGCAGCAGAGCTTCAAGGCTCCCTGCCTTCTGCAGCAGAGCTTCAAGGCTCCCTGCCTTCTGCAGCAGAGCTTCAAGGCTCCCTGCCTTCTGCAGCAGAGCTTCAAGGCTCCCTGCCTTCTGCAGCAGAGCTTCCAGGCTCCCTGCCTTCTGCAGCAGAGCTTCCAGGCTCCCTGCCTTCTGCAGCAGAGCTTCCAGGCTCCCTGCCTTCTGGACTTGAGCCTCTACTGTGCCAACGTTTTGACCCTGTGCTTCCAGTTTTCCAGCTTTCAGAGGTCTCAATACATATACATTCAGAGACTGAACTCCAGCACCTGAGACCAAACTCTCAACATGTAAGCCTCCAGGGCCTGGGTCTCCTGCATACCTGTTTCCTAAGTCTCCTGCATGTGTATCTTTAGTATATTTTCTTCTGGGTCTGCTTCCTATCACCTCCTTCATTTTCAGCTAGTTTGTCTTTGACCTCTGTGCCTCCTGCCAATCAGTTATCTGCTTTTGACCCTACAGTCAATCAGCCTTTGTTTTCAGAGTGCTACTGTAGCCTGTCATTATCAGGACTTCAAACTCATTTAATGCAGGCTTCTAAGCCCTTGTCACTGGATTTGGACTCTTCAAGTTCTACTTTCAATACTGCTGTTAATTTACAGAGTATTATTCAACTCTCCAAAACATCACAATGTACTTTCAGTCCTCTGATAGCATGCACTGAATCTATGATGGGAATTGACTTAAATCTTAGGAGCAAAGGCTTTAGATCCAGTTCCAGACTCCGGGAGACGGTCTTTGGAGGGGGAGTACTGTCACGATTCGCCCCCTATGTTCTCGTGTCCACCACCAAGGGGCTGAACTGTGGGACTCTCCAGTGTTCAAATATGCTTCCTGACACTCCCCTGCATGCATATCTTGACTTCCAGCCATTTGGACACTATTTGGGAATTGACATCCATTCCCAATCCATGCTGGGTTTTGTGAAAGCCAGCCTGCTTAGACTTAAAGCCAGCCTACTCATGCCTGAAACTCCATTACACAGAATTCCCTGCTCACTGCTTTGTCTCCACCCCTGCAGGCCAAGGATGGGTGGAGGATTTCAGCTCACCTGTGGCTGGCTGCTGCTAGCCTGCTCACACCAGCTGCATGTGATTACTGTGAGCTCTTTTAAGCCCCAGCTCCGTTCAGGTAAAGGTTGGTCATTGTAGCTGTTTACTGGTGAGACCAATCCTTGGGTCCAGAGTTCCCTGAGCTTTTGCTATTCTTGTTTCCAGTGTTTCCTGAGCTTTAATTATGCCTTGTTCCTGACCTGCTGCTGTTTTCCCTGTTCCTGAATTAGCACTGCCTGCAGTGCTACCCTGACCCCATAGCCTTATTATTCCTTATTCCTGAACTGCAGCAGTTTCCCTTCTCCTGAATTAGCACTGCTTGCAGTGCTACCTTGTTTCCTGAGTTCCTGAGCTATAGCTATTCCCTGTACCTGAATTAGCACTGCCTGCAGTGCTACCTTGTTTCCTGAGTTCCTGAGCTATAGCTATTCCCTGTACCTGAATTAGCACTGCCTGCAGTGCTACCTTGTTTCCTGAGTTCCTGAGCTATAGTTATTCTTTGTTCCTGGGCTTAGCTATTTCTTGTTCCTGATTTGCACTGCTTGCAGTGCTCTCTTGACTCCTTGTTTCCTGAACTGTAGCTATGCCCTGTTTCCTTGAACCTGTATTGCCTGCGGTGCTACCTTGACTCCTAAGCTCTAGTAATTTCCCTGTTCCTGAACTAGCACTGCCTGCAGTGCTACCTTGACTCCTGAAGCTTTGGTAGCTCACTGTTCCTGAACCAGCACTGTCTGCAGTGCTGCCTTGACTCCTGAGCCTTAGCTCACTTCTTGTTCCTGCCCCAGCACTGCCTTCTCTGCTACTTTGTTTTCTTGATTCCTTAACCTGCACTATTCTAGTATACCCTTGTAGCCTCCCCTTCTGTATATCCGTTTCCAGTCCCTGCCTTGCTTCCCATTTCCTTGGTTCCAGTTCTAGTCTGCTGCCTTTCTATTCTGTTGTCTTACTTCTGTCACCTTGTATGTTTGTTACCTGCTTTCTGCCAAGTGTGCCCTGTCATTTTCTTCCTTTCCTGTTAAGCACTCCTCCTTGCTAGCTCCTTGTCTATTGTGCTTGTGTTTAGTTCTACCCCTTTGCTGTTACTGCCTTGCGCGTTCCTGTTTGATCGCCAGGATCCGTGGGCTCAGCTGACTATCTAGGTGGTGTTTCTTGTTCACTGTGAGTTTTATCTTTGAGTTACATTTATAACATCACTATAGGTATAAGCTCCACAGACCCTGCCTTTGCATGCATATCCTACATGTGGGTATTTGCAGTCAGTAGCTGTAACAGCAATTGCGGGTAAGAAACTTACTGAGCTTCAGTCTTACCATGTGGAGCTCCTGACTGCTTTACCCCACACCCCCCTTTATTGTTAATGTTGTATTATATATATGTCTTGCATATCCGTCCTTGCAGAAGTTAGTCTGAATGCTAAATTGCCTTATGAGGGCCCTTCCTTTCTGAGTCTTACCCTTCTTGTTCACTTGTACAGGCTTCCCCTTTGGATCCCTCTTTCTCCTCTGACTCCCTGTAGGATCCTGGGCAGCACTGAACTCCTCCTTTCTGTGTATGTCTTCTACCCAGTTCCCAGTCCTCGTCCAAGTCCGTGACTGTGTTCCCCACATAGTCCCGGACAGTCCCTGACAGCACTGTGGCCACCTGCATCCCAAACTTTGTTGGCAAAATCTCCTCCTCTTGCCTTGGTTGATGCCGAAAAGACAGTTGAACTAGGTGCAAGACATCGGAATAACCTCAATGTATGAACAGCTCTTAAGATTAACATTATCAAAGGTGCACCGTTAATGCCACCAACAAGGTTTCCTGAAATATGCATGGAGACAAGGAGGCCCTAAATGTTCTGGCAGAAGTTGCATATATAGCCATAGTACCAGACCTCGCCTATTGCTAGGGACCTCAGTCCACATTGGTCCTGGTGGGAACACCATCCTCAGATTGCATATCTACAACTCAGTAGAACAATGAAAGTCTCAAGAGGTTCAATTATCTCCGGTCCAACAATATGAGGTGCCACTTGGGTCCAAAAGGTAAGACATTTCACAGTACCTAAAATGTTTTTCACACACACATACCAATTTATCACAGTGTTTAAACACCCACATCTGACCACACTAAATCTGTATGCCACTGCCTGATGCATGTCATCAGTCTACATGTGTAGTTGACTTAACTCTACACTCCCACATCAATGGCATTGATGATTAGTTTGTGAGACACAACTAGTGTGTACATACCATGAAATACATAGCCATAACAATTGGACATGACTAATAAGAGAGATTAAGTCTCTTCGTATGTCTAACAAACCCACCCATGTCTACACACTCCTGTCTGTTTGTACACATCACCTGCATCCCCAGCAAGAATGAACATTGTCCTTTACACATTGGCCAACACATTGTGTGGAAGACTCTCACCCTAACCTATGTAGACCCTTACATCATGTATCATGCCCTTGTGCAGATGGTAGCACAACAAGTTATAGCCACACATGCGTCATGTAGGCATATCTACTGATGGCACTAAAGTTGTTTGCCATCTCATAATGCGGTACATTCCCCACTTACCAAGTATGGCTCATTGTCTGCATAATATGTGCACTGTATGCCATGTCATATGTAAGAGATCCCCAAGAAAAGATAAACAGTATAGAGGGAACATCACTCCTGACACAAAAGAAGACATGTGATCTGTGTAGGACAGCCGTCACACACAATATCAAACAAATCTAGGTGATCTGGTCCAAAAGACATAAGTCCTGGGAAAACATCATGCACCTACGACAAGATCTACACATGCAACAACACTGCTAATACTTAGGATATGAGTAACCTACAAAGTTGATGGGGAAACTGCTGCTTGTAACAGGAGGAAATTGTTAATGCACACTTTCTGACTCAGCCCAATTCTCACTCCCCCCCTAGCTGCTGTTGGGCCTTCAACTGCCCATCAAGCTCTGGATACGGGCAATTAGGGGAGTCTGTGTCCGGCACGCACTCCTACTATGTTGGGAGGACTTCTCCAGTTGGACCTCCACAATGTTCTGGGTTCAGCTTCTCAGGTCCTCCCACCTCTTCCTGCAGTGGAAGCTGCACCAGGGATAGACCCCCAGGGACCATACTTTCTGGGCAATGCATTTCCGTAGTCCCTGCTTCTGATGGGCAATGACCTGTATATAGACAAGAGGTGAAGCAAAGCATTGTAACTGCAAATAAATGGATCAATGTCGGTCACACACATTTTGGAGACATCTAGCACAAGCAAGTAATAATTCTTAACATACTACATGTGTACTTCTCACATGCTTAGAATCGCATATAGGAGTGTACACATTTTTGTAGTCATCTGGCAGACTATCCTCAATCCTGGTTGTGTCCTGCACTGATGGCGACAGCCCACTAACACCATGTAGGCCACGGCCATCCTACATGTAGTGTGCTGTGAGCTACTGTAGCACACACCACACTATTCAGGCTTTTTGAAGGGAAACTTACTTGTGCATGTCTGTACACACCCTTGTAAACGCCAGGCCCATTAACAATATGCATACGGTACATACAGCCTGACACTATAGTACATATTGACAGCAAACACTTAGGTCACAATAAAAAGGGCTTGTATGTGTCACAATGACAGATACCATTCTAGTATTGTCTAGCCATTTGGACAGCAGAATGATATACCATACAATGTGTGACAGAGTTAGAGTGGTTCGTAATAGCATAAGAGGACATACCTCCTGCCATATGTGGCACTGACACAGGGATGACACCTATTAACTTTATAATACCTAGTTGTATAGGTTTCCTTTTAACAAACTGCTTAAGCACAAAAGTCGATTGTCTCACACACAAGCTACTTCCAGGAACATCAAAATGCCATATGAGGATTAAGCCTGTACAATGTGAGCAATAGGAAGAGTTACTACACAGTGGAAATAAATGGCCTAACCTAATTCAATCACACACATCCACACTGTGGGCCAACTAAAAGAAGTATCAGGTCAGCCGGTGACCCCTGACAACATACAGAATGTACAATTAGGTAATCTGGACAAATAGTGGGGGAGGGACTCATTTTGGGAACATCCGAGGATCAGCAGAACTACAGGGAGGCACACAGGTGACTCACAAGTGCAGTCCAAAGTGACTGTGCCTCTTAGCCTCTGCCATGACAAATGATGGGCACAAATCCTTTATCATCCCTTAGCATCTGCAGGCAGTCCAGACTCATCAGACATGTACAACACATTCTCAGCACTTCAATCCAGAAATGTAGATCTTTGGGACATGCTATATGGGACATGGAGTGTGGCACTCTTAGTGGGCCATTGAGGTATAGAAATCTACATAAGCATAGTTTGACGAGTACAAACCTGACCTGGGGAAGTACTTTGACTGTACACATGCCTCACATCATCCTTACCTGCTTCTTACTCTATACATACACAGATCAGACTGCAAGCCTATAAATATTTAACACTGCTTACCATGATTTGGTAACACAAGGTTTACATGGTGCCATCAAATGAACATATGCGTTGAAATGTGCATGCTACCCAATAATGACCTAGGGCTTAACAAACGACACAATGATGATGTGAAATACACAGAGTACAGTGCTTCACAATCCATTACATGAATTTCAATTCAAACACAAATGATGGCTATGCCCACCTTAATTGCACATCCAAAAATGACACATGTTAGGGATAAAGTAACATACAGAGAGTTTTTTCATGTGAATGATTGTGCTGTCATGGTATTAACACACCCTGCCACCTAGGGAGTCAACTTGTCTAGGACACAGTCCTTGACGGACATAATGCAAAATAATAAGTCCCGCAGCACACACAAGAAGTCTGTTCAGTAAGAGTTCTTGTAAAAAGTAATCAGAAATGCTAACCAAAATCAAAAGTCCATCAAGATCTTTCTTCTTTTTTGTGAATATTTTATTCATTTGTGTCTCCCGCGATATCTAGTATAAACAGGCAGAAGCAGCCAACAAGTGTTCTGCCTGTTGGACTTTTTCAAGTCTGCAGACAATTTATATACATATCAGTGCATGACAACCAATCCTAAAGAATTTGGAGATGGTGTTAATGGGAAACAACCCCATATAACAATTATAAGGTCAGGAGAGATAGTGTCATAGAGATGTGTTTTCAAATTCAAAACACTGGTAAAAATTGTGGATTAATGTTTTGATGTGTTTTCCCCAGAAAAGCAAAAGAGGTGACCTACTTTGGCAGTTTGAGTCAAGCGATAGTAGTCTCTTGCAGGCGATCAACCAAGTACCAGTAGTGAAAATGGTAGACTAGTGACCTACGTGTAACGTGCCTTATGCTCTGTGAGATAGGACCACAGTTCATAAGTTACTGGGTATGCATGAGAGAATACAAGAAAGTCGGTAAGTAAGTACTAAGAATTGAAAAGGTTAAAGAGGTCAAACATGGACCTGAATGTCCCGCAGTCGGTCCGCACCACTGAAGCACTATATTGCAACTTCTTTTGTTTTACATTGTTCCATATTTTTTCCTTGGTCCGTATGGAACCGAGGGTGCAGTCCCCCTTTTTGGAAGCTTCCCCTTGCGACATGATTACCCAATTTTTACTAGAGTTTTGGATTGGAACACCCAACTCAAGGACACTATCTCTCCTGACCTTATCACTGGTATATGGGATTGTTTCCCATTAACATCATCTCCAAATTCTTTATGATTAGTTGTCATACACCGATATGTATGCATATTCTCAGAAGCCTTGAAACAGTCCAAAGGAAGAAACATGTGTCAGCTGCCTCTGCCTGTTCATACCACATATTGTGGGAGACACAAATGGAATAAATATTTACAAGTCTTCATGGACTTTTTGTTTTGGTTCACATTTCTGATTACTTTTTATAAAAACTCTTACTGAACACACTTCTTGCGTGTGCTTTGGTACTTATCATTTTGCATTACATGAATATCCTATTTAGGTACACCACAATTTGACTTCATTATTATCATATGACACACTGGACACCAAAGCCACATAATAGCCTGTGAGACAGGAAGCGATGTAGTCCAACAGAGTGAAGTATGTATTTTAGGAAGTTACCTGCTCCTCTGGTGAGCCATAAAGCTGAACATACAGGGGAAGGACCTCATTGACTATCATCTCCAGTTCCTCTGGAGAGAGGTCAAGGGCCTTCACCCGTTCAGCACTTGCCATGATTGCTCTCAGAGATGGCAAGCAGCAGCTGAAGTTGAGGAGGTGTAGATCGCAGCAGTGTCAGTAGGCAAGTGAATAGTTTAGCACACCAAAATGCACGTGTACGCCACAAAGGCGGTCTTCTGCACACCCGGAAATAGCCATTGGTCGCGGCTGTCATATGCACCAACGTTAGCCAATGGCTGGGTCTGGTGTGGATGACACAGCCTTCCGCAAAGTCTACTACCACCGGCGGTAGTCGATTCTGAATGTCCAATAAGCAATGTCAGGCAACTGCCATTTTGCTATTTGAAATTAGAGTATTCCTCAATGTTTCTACAGCGTCATCATCACTACAAGCATGTTGGGACATGTCTGCAGAGGTTGTGGACCAATGCTCTGTAACTACCAGTCCACAAACGAGATTGTACAGCATTCCTGCTGGTGTCCCCACAACTACTGGGGTCAATTTGACCCCAGCGATGACGGAAATAAGGTGTTCATATTGACATATATAGGACAGGTTGGTGCATATTGTACAATTGGAGTATGTACAATGTGAACATCGCTGAAACTCACACATGTGGAGTTCAGAATGAATATTTTAGGCAAACATTGATGTCAGTCAGTAAATACTTGGATGGATGTGTAATGTTTACATATCCAGTACTGTTTGTTCATGTGATTATTTTAACTTTCTCCTCACAGATGTTACTGCACACACTGTGACCCTAGTCCACATGAGTATATATATAGATAGTCTGGGATTGTAAGACAATGCTAGGCTCCAATGTACCTGCCATTCATAGACCTTTAAACCGTGGAAGAAAGAGATGTAATTAATAAGGTCTGTCTGAATAGAAAGTGCCTATACATGAACCACATCCAATGTTGTACATGACTCCAAATCCCCATGTGTACAGTAGCAGTGGACTGAAGTATATAAGGGACCAACATTATCATAACCAATAGCCATGCAAATCAGTGAAATGTGGAAGTGCAAGTCAGCTACACAAACACAACAGGAACTGACACAGGAAGATAATGTAGGTGAATGTCCAACACACATATGTGGACATAAGACCATTACAAATCATACAACATTAGACCTACATAATGCCCTCCATGTGTGGTGAATCAAGTTTGTTACTTCAAGACATCAAACACATATCCAACCTACATCATTGTGAGATCTTCAAGACAAATGAGGTCGACATTGTCTAAGAGGAGTAGAGATACCCACCATATGAAATCCCACCTAATTCCATGTCATCAAACATGTCCATCCATGGAATAGTTAGCCTTCTCCTGTGGGATACCATCACCAGTGCCGTTTACAGGATTTAAAAACCTCTTCTAATTGCACAGCAAACTTGATGTAAGAGTCAAAACTGTAGTCACACATCACAAAATACACAGTAACTTCAAAGCGATATTAGAAAAAGTGGCAGGACTCATGTGTTTCTAAAAGAACTATGGGCTAGATGTAGGTATCCAAATACCGGTCGGTAACGGCCGAAAATATAGATTTCGTCTGTTACCGACCGGTATTTGGATACTGAGATGTAGGGCATCTCAAAATACAGATTCGGTAATTTTACCGAATCGGTAATGTAAGTAGCACTGTAAACAGTGCTACAGGGCTTTAATGATTCGTTATATACCACCAACTATTAGTTGGTGGTAAATAACGAATTCCTATGCAAATGCAAATATGTGCATTTACACCTATGCCATGTGGCATACATACATGCCCTTAGGGCATGTATGTGTGCCACATGACACACAAGCACTAATCAGGGGTGCAACAGCGTGTCAAAGTGACACCCTGCCACCCTTGAATTTTTCGGTATTTACCGAATCGGTAATTACCGATTCGGTAATTGACATTCATTCCTATGGGCCTCCAGGCCCATAGGAATCAATGGCAAATACTGAATCGGTAAATACCAAATCCTACAGATTCGGTATTTTTTACCGAATTATTACCTACATTGGATTTACCGATTCATAAATACCGAATCGGTAAAATTCGGTATTTATGAATCGGTAAATCCAAATTACCTACATCTAGCCCTATGTGCCTTATTGTGATGTTAACAAAACTCTTTTTCAAAATGTCAAGCCACATGTGTGCTGGTGGTGGCAGGAGACCAATAGGTTTGCCACCAAACTTGCCTTCAAAGCACTGCCAGCGGAACCTCCCCAGGAAGGGGCATCTAGTGGGCATTCCAGGCACTTGTGAGGGCTGGACTTTGCCCTGGAAGGATTTTTTTGGGTCTGGGGGGGGTCTTTGTTTTTTCTGCCATTTGGTTGTAGATGTGGAAGGGGTGGTTCTTGAGTTGGAAGCAATGGGTAGGGGTATGGAGAAAGAGGGCATGGGTTGGAGGAGGGAGGTTTCCAACAGGGCAAATTCCAAGGGAAATAAAGTATTGGTCAAAGGTGGAGGATGTGGGATGGGTTCAGGTTGGAAGGTAGAGGGAGTGGATGTGTCAGGGATAGGTGGCTCTATTGTTGGTGCCGGTGTGTGTATGTAGTGTGTGTAGGCGTCTGCATGAAGAGTGTGTGTATGTAGTGGATGTGCAGGGTATGAGGGATGGGGTGGAGGTGTCTTTGGGTTGGTCTGTTGTGTGTGATGATGATGATGGTGGGTGCTGATGGGTATGTGGGTGTAGGTGTGCTGTCTGTGCTGATGGTGGGTGGTGGTGGTGATGGGTGTGTGGGTGGGGGTGTGCCATCTGTGCTTGTGGTGGGTGGTTTTGATGGGTTGTGGGTGCAGGTGTGCGTTGAGTACCAATGTGAGAGGGGGTGATGGGTCAGCAAGTGTTGCTCCCAATGTTGTGCTGGTGAATTTGGTGGGGGTGTAGGGGAGAGTGGGTGCTGTATGGGTGTGTGTTTGAGATGTTTAGGCTTTGTGTTTCTGTGTGCGCTGCATAGGTGTGTTTGGGCAGGTGCATGCACATGTTGTGTGTGTGTGTGTTTGAGGCAGGCAAGGCAATAGGGTATTTGAATGGGGCTGGGATAGAGGAAGTTTGTTGGGTGGAAGGCTGGGGTGGGTGGGGTGGGTGTAAGCTGCCATCAGTGAGGAGGTAAGAGCCTGAAACAATCTCTAAATTGCAGATGTGCCACTGTGAATGCCTTTCAGGTACGCAACCATCTGAGTCCGTTGGTTGCCCAGACCCTGGATGGCATTCAGCTGTGTCGTCTTCCCAACAGAGATCTGTCTCAGTAGGTCAATAGCCTCTTCACTCTGGGCAGCTGGGGCCACAGGTGCAGTGTGTGAGGTGCCTGGAACTGAGGAGACAGCTCCCCTCTTAGGGGAGCGGCCCGGACACCTGGGTGGGGAGCAGCAGGGTGGTTGTAGATGGAACGGGAGGTGGTGGACAATGAGGACATCCCACCAGGATGGGTGTGTTCCGCCACCACCAAGCAGTGGCCACTGGAGTACGACTCTGGATGACAACGTTGTTTCTGTGTTCTCCATGGCACTACTCTTGCCCTCTTGCCACTGGGTTCATTCGTATCAGTGTCACGACCAGACCGACTTTAGCAAGCTGCTTTCTCAACAACCTGGGCCCTGTCTCCTACTCTCGCTTGGGTAGATGCTGAAATGACATATATGTTTGGTCAATTCCAACTGCGTCGACACACAGCAGGAACAGCTCATTACAAATATCACAACAAATGTGCATGTATCACACCACTTACAAGGATGCCCAAAGTCTCTACAACATTAGCATTAGCATATGCTTGAATGAAACATGAGTTCCCAACGATTGCACACAATGATGTCTGGGCCACAGTCTGCCACAATTGCATGAGCTACCTTGTCTCCACTCCATCATCATGTATGTAACAGGATATAACATTACCCTGTATATTTAGGCCCTTTCGACATCAACTAGCATGGCCATATTTATGCATCCCTACCAATCCACACAAGGCCCTGCCACACCCACCTCTTAATGAACTGATGGATAGCTGATACAGGTATCTTCCTACAATATGTGTAGTACCAACAAAGATGTGTCATGGAAGTGCCTATTCCACACTGTTCACGTGACCCAACTGAAATTTCTTCTTTTGTCCTCTGTTACAACACTCTCTACAAATGTGAAAGTGTGTACCTTTACAATATATCACGTCTCATGGAGACAATGTGGCTGAAAGTTGGGTGAGATGTCCTCACATACATCCATATGGCATGAGACCACCTAGGGCTAGGGACTTGCCCACTCATGATTGGTGTACTCACCAGTACCGATTTCCCACAGCATACTGTGAAGTCATTACAAAATGTAAAGTTTATGAGACTTAGGGAATCTACTGTCCATGAAAGGAAGATTAAACTTGTAGACAATAGGAAAGAGATATCAAAGCACCTCGACTTGTATATCGAACACATAAACCAATGTATTACTATATGTAACACTCACATATGACCCGGGCATGTTTGCATTACACTACCTGCTGCATGTCAGTAGCACTTAATGAACCTCAACTATTCCACATGTTAATTTCACCTAAATATATACTGTAACCTGGGGAAGCCGCCTCCCCAACGGACCACTGATTCTGTACCCACCTTTTGGGGATTCATGCCATGACCCACCCCTCTTGTCTCCGCAGCATGACAACTGGCCGTATTCTGAGGGACAGTACTATCCACGGGATGAGGAAGAGAATGACGGCGGTCCCTTTAATTGGCAAGAGCTAGGTGAGTGGGCGGAGCCTGCACTGTCGTCAAAAGCAGCATGAGAAGGCACACAGGTGTGCTTGTTCACCGGAGGCGTAGTAGGAGAGAGCTGAGCGGAGCCGAGCGAGGAGTTGGAGGAGGAAGCAAGAGAAGCAAACGAGAGAGGAAGAACCGGTATAACCTCTACGGAGGAGAGGAGAGAAGACCCGTTGGCGGCTCGGGAGCCAGGAGGCCATCGGCAAAACTAACCGCCAAGCCGCACGCCTGGAGGTGTGTGGCTCACCGAGGTACGGGGCCGTATAGCGGGTTAGGTGGGGAGAAAGGGCGGTTCAATGACGTGAACTCGTACCCTTGTGTTTCCACGGTGAACCCTTTTCCTGCACACAACCCCCCCTTCTCACGAAGCAGTAGCCTTACACGAGTGGTGTTCCCTCACCCCCTTCCCTTTCAAGCGTGTAAAAGTCGCCCTCAGGACTGATACTTGTCCTCTCTTGCCTTTTCTCCTTTATGGCTCGAGCACCCCTGACAGCAACACGGAGCCGGATGTGACCAGCCCGAGGAGAAGTCCCGGACTCACCAAGAGGGCGGAAGGAAAGGACAGGAGGAGGAGGCGAACCGAGCGGAGTCGATCACCAAGAAGGGCACCCTTTAGAAAGACTTGCACTGACTTCCTGTATTGTCAAATAAAGCCCGGTATCACCAAAACTCGCATCTTGCCATTTTCTGCAACACCCGCTACACTGGTGGAGAATGTGGGCAACCCTACCATCTGTATAACAGAGATGGATGTCATGGTACAGCAGTTGATAAAAGGACAGGAACGTCTGGAATGGGTCATGGAGCAGCAGATACGGTCTGCCGAGGCCGACCGAGAGATAATGAAGGCTGCCATGACCTCCAAAACAAGTGAACCCCCTATGAGCTGGCCGACAACTGGGGGTAGTGAAGACCGGGGAATACCGCATGGAATGGGCGGGGTCTCCCTACAGAAATACCAACCGGTTGAGGACCCGGATTCGTTTATGTTGAACTTCGAAGGAGCCGCTAGGGCGTGTGGATGGCCACTGGCGAAATGGCCCTTCTTTCTAGCGCCACTATTAGTAGGTGAGGCCCAAGCGGCCTACCAAGTTGCTAACCCCACCGGAAACATGCCTTATGCAGACGTTAAGAGGATAATCCTGGATCATCTAGGCCTGGACGCCGAGGCCTACCGTTTGAGATTCAGGAGGGAAAGGGGGGCACTGGGGTAAAACCCTAAGACTTTGTTTGTAAGACTTAAGATGGCCGCTGACAAGTGGCTCACTCCTAGCGTGAGCACGAAGGAAGAGATTATGGACCGTGTGTATCTTGAGCAATTTCTAGAGGCATTACTGTTTGCCACCCAAAGATGGCTGCGCCAACACCACAATATAACCACCGCGCAGGCAGTAGAGATGGCTGCCACTTTCTCCCGGGCTCAGCCCAGACCACCTCCCTGGGAGATTGAGAAATCCTCACGGGTGGGACCAAAGATAGAGAAGAAGCCGCCCCAGAACCCTGAACCGCCCCGGCCAAGACCCTGGAAGCCTGAACCCACCCGGACACAGTGGTCCCCAGTGTTTTGAGTGTGGTAATTGGGGACACATAGCCCGTTTATGTCCTCGCCGGAAGAATACCGAGGAGCCCATGGAGATGGGATACCTACCAAAGACAGTTCTATATTTCGCAGAGATGGGGAACAGCTTTCGCGTGAGGGTAAGGGTAAACGGATCCCACATCCAGGCCCTGTTAGACTCTGGCTGTAGCCAGTCAGTCATACAATCCCAGCATGTTGACCCCTCACAATACGTCCCAAGGGAGAGGGTTAGTATACGCTGTGTACACGGAGACCTAAAACAATATCCCGTCGCCAACATTCCACTAGAACCCCTACAGGGAAAACCGCACACAATTAGAGTGGGGGTTTTGACTACGCTTCCAGAGGATTTGATAATAGGCACCGATAACCCCACCTTCCTTCATATGTTTCAACAAAGCTTGATGCCAGTCCCGGGGAGTGACTACCAGAAGGGAACTGATCCAAACCCCCTCCCTGCTTTCGTATCTCCAGAACCCTGGGTACTAGATCGTAGTTTTAGGTTCACACAAGGACCGACCCCACTCTGTTCAACGCATGGGAGAGTGCCCACAGGGGCCTAGGTCAGGATCCCCCTAGGTTCCCCAGGTTTGTCATAAAAAACAAACTTCTTTACCGACAAGGTCAAAGAGAATACCCGGAACAGCTATTAGTGCCCGTCTCGTTCAGGGAGCAAGTGTTGTTTTTTTCCCATGCCCACTTAGTCGCCGGACATACGGGGGCGGAAAAAACTACTCAGAACATTCTACATCACTTCTACTGGCCTGGCATATATAAAGACACAATGAATATTGCCAGGAGTGTGACGTCTGCCAGAGGAAGAATATGACCAGGCCTCCCGCAGTCCCTCTTCAACCACTCCCCATAATAGGGACCCCCTTTGAGAGAGTGGGGATGGACCTGATCGGCCCACTGCCCAAGACCAGGAGAGGACACCAACATGTGCTCGTGATAGTCGACTAAGCTACTGTAATATTCCAAGATGTAAAGGGAGACCCCACCAGGAGCACCTAACATGGTGCTCAGCCCAGCCAACTGTAATCTGTCAGGCAGATCACCAACATTCTGTTAGATGCATCACATTAACATTCTAATGGAGGTAGAGAGGGAAAGCATAGGGAATGACAAGATACTACATTATCCTCTCTCCTTAACAGAAAACAAAAAGCCTAAAACAGGATTGGAGAACTGGAGAAAATGAAGGCAAGTAGAATGAGCGAAAGCGGAAGAAGAAGAACAGAAAAGAGGAACAACTTAAAAAGAGAACAAGATAGAAGAATGGAAAAAAACGTATAAACCATCCACCCTTCTTACACCATATAGACCATCCTCTCTTCTCACAGAACTAAAAAGAAAAGACCAAAGGAAGTAAACAGAAAAGAAAAGAACAAAAAGGAAAAGTAGAGGTGAAACCGCACGAAAACACTATTACCACTAAGCAAAATACAACAATGTAATGAAAGAGATAATAGTGCAAGAGAAGTTGCAATAAAAGTACATAGCATTTAAATACATGTAAATCCGAACATATTTAGCATAAAAAGTATAAAAGCACATAAATAGAAGGCATAAGCTAAATATGATGTAAAACTTTTAAAAATCTAAATGTGAAAGAAAAATACAATAATGCAAAAGGACTATAAACCCTAGCATAGCTCCTCTGAAGGAGACTAAAATACACCAAAGCATAGCTCCATTGAAGGAGACTGAAAATACACACACCCAAAAGGGCACAAAAACCCTGTAAACAACTAACGTAGCATCAGGTAGGACTAAGACCCACAACAGCAAAATGGGACATGAACCCCATAGGAAAAACATGTCATCAAATAGATGGGACTGAAACCCACTACACCATGAATGTAATGATGGGAAGTCCACACGTGAAGTAGTTATTAGGTGATGCTTTATTCCAAGATGTAAAGGGAGACCCCACCAGGAGCACCTAACATGGTGCTCAGCCCAGCCAACTGTAATCTGTCAGGCAGATCACCAACATTCTGTTAGATGCATCACATTAACATTCTAATGGAGGTAGAGAGGGAAAGCATAGGGAATGACAAGATACTACAGCTACCCAGTTCCCAGAAGCCTTCCCACTGACAACTACCACAACAAAACAAGTAGCAGACAGGATGCTGGAGCTGTTTTCACGCGTAGGGTTCCCCAAAGAAATCCTGACAGATCAGGGAACCCCATTCGTCTCCTGTTTGATGAAGGAAGTGTGTCAGTTATTGAACATACAACAAATAAGGACTTCAGTGTATCACCCGCAAACCGATGGACTAGTGGAGCGCTACAACAGAACCTTGAAGACTACCCTCCGGAAAATGTTAGAAGTAAGCGGCTCGGAATGGGACCAGCTGCTGCCATTGGCCCTGTACGTGATCCGAAGCCAAACGCAAAGCAGCCTGGGATTCTCCTCCTTTGAACTTCTATATGGCCGGCAACTGCGTTCCCTGCTGGAAATGACTAGAGAAGCGTGGGAACAAGAACTACCTGAGGAAACAATGAAGACCCTGGAATACGCAAAGAACCTCAAATCCAAGTTAGGCAAACTACGCGACCTTGCCTACACCAACCTGGAACAAAACCAAATAAAACAGAAAAACGTGTACGACAAAGGTAAGAAGTGGAGATGATTAGCGAAAGACGATTGGGCTCTGGTCCTGCTTCCATCATCCACCAAGAAATTCAAGGCCGAATGGGTTGGCCCCTACCAAGTAATATCCACCGTAGGTAACACCAGTTACAAACTGAGAGTGGGTCCCCGGAAGACACAGATATACCACATCAACATGCTTAAAAAGTGGCTCGGCCCCCCTCCTAAGGAAGTACATCTCACCTCCTCCTTACGTAGTGAAGATTCCCAGTCCACGGTGAACCAGTTGGTCATCAACGAGGATTTAAGAAAACAGGAGATACAGAGTCTACAGACCACTTTCCGGAAACACTCTGCCTTGTTTTCCGACCTGCCTGGGAAGACCAACCTAGCGGAACACCACATTGACACCCCCCCGGGAAAAATCATCAAAATAAACCATACCGTATCCCAGAAGCCCGGAGACAGGACATACGGAAAGAAGTACAAGAAATGCTAAAGATAGGGGGGATCCGGCCTTCTAAAAGCAACTGGTCCAGCCCCATCGTCATGATTCCCAAACCAGACGGATCCCTGAGGTTTTGTATGGATTTTCGCACCCTGAATGAGATTTCCGCATTCGATGCCTACCCCATACCCCGGATCGATGAGCTCATCGAAAAACTAGGGGAGGCTAAGTATATATCAACTTTGGACCTGACCAAGGGGTACTGGCAGATACCCCTAAGGGAGGAAGATCGTAGGAAAACGGCCTTCTCTACCGCGAAAGGACACTACGAGTTCACAGTACTACCATTCGGACTCCACGGGCCCCCGCCACTTTTCAGAGGCTGATGAACAACATTCTGAAGGACATGACCGGCTACACCTCCGCTTATCTGGACGACATTGTCATCTTCACTCCAGATTGGAACACCCACCTGAGACATATGCACCAGGTATTCCTGAGGTTGGAAAAAGCGGGCTTAAAAGTGAACCCCAAGAAATCCCGCCTAGCTTTCCAGAAAGTTAAATATTTGGGATACGTCCTGGGGCACGGGCTCATCGAACCACAAATAGAAAAGGTAAGGGCAATAGCTGACACCCCCTTCCCCAGCACCAAGCGTGAGATGAGGGCCTTCCTGGGACTCATAGGTTATTACCGCCGGTTCATACCACAGTTCGCCCAGTTGGCATCTCCCCTCACACACACCTTGAAACAACAGGTCAAGCAGACAGTATTGTCCACCCCAGCAATCGAGATGCAGACCGCATTCCACACCTTAAAGCGCCTCATCACCTCGACCCCCGTCCTGTCCTCTACCAATTTCGCCCGTCCCTTTTCCCTACACACCGATGCGTCAGACTATGGAATAGGAGCAGTACTATCACAAGTGGGGGAGGACGGGCTAGATCACCCCATCCTATACATTAGCCGCAAGCTTTTTCCCCGGGAGCTCAAATACCCCACCGTGGAAAAGGAGTGTTTAGCGATAAAATGGGCAATGGAAAAGTTGGCCTATTACTTGGAGGGCCGCCCGTTTACCCTTTACACCGACCACGCTCCACTGCTGTGGATGGCCAGGTCTAAGTCGAACAATGCACGGGTCATGAGATGGTTTTTGGCCTTGCAGCCGTATGCCTTTAAAGTGTGTCATCGGAGGGGTATTGGGAACACGGGGGCGGACTTCCTGTCAAGACATCCCCTTCCCGAACGGAAGAGTCCGGGGGGTGGTGTGTAACCTGGGGAAGCCGCCTCCCCAACGGACCACTGATTCTGTACCCCCTTTTGGGGATGCATGCCATGACCCACCCCTCTTGTCTCCGCAGCATGACAACTGGCCGTATTCTGAGGGACAGTACTATCCACGGGACGAGGAAGAGAATGACGGCGGTTCCTTTAACTGGCAAGAGCTAGGTGAGTGGGCACCGTCGTCAAAAGCAGCAGGAGAAGGCACACAGGTGTGCTTGTTCACTGGAGGCGTAGTAGGAGAGAGTGGAGCGGAGCCGAGCGAGGAGTTGGAGGAGGAAGCAAGAGAAGCAGATGAGAGAGGAAGAACCGGTATAACATCTACGGAGTAGAGGAGAAAAGACCCGTTGGCGGCTCAGGAGCCAGGAGGTCATCGGCAAAACGAGCCGCCCAGCTGCACGCCTGGAGGTGTGTGGCTCACCGAGGTACAGGCTGTATAGCGGGTTGGGTGGGGAGAAAGGGCGGGTCGGTGACGTGACCTCGTACCCTTGTGTTTCCTCGGTAAACCCTTTTCCTGCAGACAACCCCCCTCTCACGAAGCAGTAGCCTTACACGAGTGGTGTTCCCTCACCCCCTTCCCTTTCAAGCGTGTAAAAGTCGCCCTCAGGACTGATACCTGTCCTCTCTTGCCTTTTCTCCTTTACGGCTCGAGCACCCTTGACAGCAACACGGAGCCGGACGTGACCAGCCCGAGGAGAAGTCCCGGACTCACCAAGAGGGCGGAAGGAAAGGACAGGAGGAGGAGGTGAACCGAGCGGAGTCTATCACCAAGAAGGGCACCCTTTAGAAAGACTTGCACTGACTTCCTGTATTCTCAAATAAAGCCCGGTATCACCAAAACTCGCATCTTGCCACACGCTACATATACTCACACCTCAAAGGCATGGAACATTACATTGTAAACGGGTACTCTAATCCATCCGAATATGTAAGTCATTGCCTTATTATTTGGAACTGAGTTATTACAATGAACAATGTATTTGGGTATGTGTAACCCAACCATCCATGTCTACACACCCCTGACTGTGATTACACATTACGTGTATGCACATCACATTCACTAAAGTCCTTGACACATTGGGCAACACATACAATTGTGATGGGCACAGATTTAAAATGTGGTAGACCCACAAATCTTGTAGCAAACACTTGTATATGATGGTACAACACAGATATGTCACACATGCCAACCTGACCTACATATGCAACTACTCTTCAATTGTGTTTATCATCAGTCATCCTCCATGCTGATGTGGTAACTGTTGCCTGTAACAATGAATAGATGGTTAGGCATAATTCAGATTAGGCAGCACAATACTCACCCCACCTAGCTGCCGTTGGCCCCTCAACTGCCCATCAAGCTCTGGGTAGGCCAATGCCAGGATGCAGGCCATGAGGGAAGTCAGAGTCCAGCGCATGACCGTACCACGTGGGGAGGACTTCCCCAGCTGGACCTCCAAGATCTTCCGTCACTAGCGTCTCAAGTCCTTCCACTTCTTCCTGCAGGGGATGCTGCACAGGCAATAGACCCCCAGGGACCACGATTTCCAGGCGATGGCTTTCCCCACTCCCTGCTTCTGATGGGCGTTGATCTGTATGGATGCAATAGATGAAAAGAGTAGACATGCAAGACTAGGGTCATCTGCAGTAGAGGCTGGTGTAGAAGAACAGCGGAGTGGGTTGGAAGGGGTCGCAAGATGACAAAGAAAGAAAAAACCTTACCTGCAACTGGCCGTGTTCGCTTTTCTGCTTCTCTCCTTGCAGGCACAGGCTTCCAGACTGCACTGCAGCCAATCCAGATGCTGCTCTCATGTCAGTAGAACAGTGTCAGGATTGGCTTGAGAGCTCTGAAGTTGCACCCCCAGTGAGACTGGGAGCCTGTGCCAGCAACGCAGCTCGGGTTGGAGACAGCTTCAGTGCATATGCCGGTTTGGCCAGCTTTAGACAGATAGCCAAACCATCATGCACACTGACAACATGGTCCACCAGGTCTCCTGCAGCCTGTCTTCTCCCATGGTCCCACCCTCAAAGACTCAGCAGGAAAGGAAAAATTAAACGATAAAGAAATGTGTTTATTATTGTTTATTTTTTTCTTTCCTCCCGTTTTGAAGCAGCTAGCAGGGAGGAGTGATGCTCGTCCACCATAGCGAAGGAGCCACCGCTGGTCATCTGTCTGGCTGTTCAAGAAGTTGTAGACACCTAGCATGACCATGAATATTTTGGCAGGCCCCCGAATGTGTAGACTCTCATGATGAACATACGCACTGACATGATACCACAATACACTAGTCATCTGATGACTACAGCCAACTCAGATCAGGTCCTTAACTGCCTGCCTATGACAGCCTACATACATCACGTAGACGAGGGCTATAACACATGTACTGTAAATGTTACATAGGTAAGTGTACATCTGTTGGCCATCCAATACAGGACATGCCTGTTATTTTGCTCTCTGACTGGTTTTGTGATGTATCCTTCACTCCAAGCCAAGAGGTTGGAGAGCACTGATGTGTGCTGGGAGGACTGGGGTACACATATCTGAGGTAAACTACTACTGCATCTTACATTATACATACACAAGTCGTGCAGTGAAACATATTCATTCCTTTGCAGATTGAACAAGACCTGCATGTGAAACCCAAAATAGGTAACATTACACTTCAGCATTCAGTTATGTCAGTTATGTGTGCAAGGCACAGTGGTAGGATATAGGGCTTCTCCCACATCACTATGGAATTTGTTGTCAACAAAGTACAGAGCACCAAGACCCATCACATAATTGACCTAAGTAGGAACAACACATCCTAAGAAATGTGTCTGTAATTTCACTCTGGGACTCAGAGACACATAGTAGCCGATGAACATGGTAAGGATGAGCTTTAATGTTTCTTCAAACATGAGGTAGGACGTTACCTGCTCCTCTGGTGAGCCATAGAGCTGGCCATACAGGGGAAGGACCCTTCCTACCATCTCCAGTTCGTCTGATGTGAAGGTAGGGCCCTTTCACTTGCTTGGCCTGCCATGGTTGCTTCCCAGAGGTGGCACAAAGCAGCTGACGTAGAGAAGGTGTTTATTCCAACAGTGCCAGTAGGCAACCGAGTTTGTTTTCAAATGTACGTTTTCATGAGCATAGATGCACACAGCCTTTGGGCCGCAGTGGTCACATTCCCCAAAATTAGCCTATGGCTGTGCCCGCCATGGAGTGATCCGCCCAATACGCGGTTGAAGACCGCAGGATGTGGAATGTTGCATTGTTGTCAGTCTTCTGCCATTTTAGCGGTTGTATAGACAGTTTTTGTGACTGTATTTTCAGTTTACTGAGGGTGTATTTGTTGTTTTGTTTGACATTTTATTTTTATTGAGCAGAGCATCAGGGGCAATACATAACATATAAACAGACATATTAAACTTTGTTCGTGCTAAAATCATTAACTTCCTCTTTTCCAGGTAGCAAACAATGTTACAATAAAACTATTTCTATTTACTTTTGACCAACACGGCTATTAGAAAATCTTCAATAATACCAAAGTGCAAAAGTACAAGAGAAAAAGTGCAATTGCTAGTGCAAAACCTGCAAAACAATCACAATCAAAAAGTGCAAAAGGGCTTAGCAGCATACACTTCTAAATCCTCCAAATATTTTAGACCTACTGAACCATCAGTACATGTATTGGTTCTGAATAGTACTATCCCTCTATTGGGTTTTCCACCTTGCATAAAAATTTCCAGTTCTTTTCAAATTTTCTGGAAGCTCCCACCTGTTTTACGAACGCTTCTTCAAAAGTCTGTTTTCTTTTCATTTTATTCAGCTATTTGTCATATCTGGGAACCTCCCTTGACCTCCAATTTTGTAAAATTAGAGAGTGGGCCACTGAGCAGGTAATAGAAAGAAAATTTGCTTCGGCTCCCGTTAAAACTGTTCTATGTTTGCACACACCAAATAGGGCAGGTTCGGCCTCTGGCAATAGCCTCTTCTCAAATGCCCGATTTAGAGCCCAAAAAATTGCCTCCCAAAAAAGCAATAATCTCGGACACAAAAAAAATGTGGAGCCAACCCCCTTCTCCGTCTGCCTGACACCGAAAACACCTATCTTCGGCATCCGAATATCTTTTCTTTAGTGCACTCGGAGTAAGGTAGGCCAACCATCGGGATAGAAAAGCCATCCTTTTATAATTGGCTGCTCTCAGAGACTTACTTCCACCAAGGCATAGGGTTTCCCATTCAGGGATGGAAAAAGTACATTGCGTTTCACGGGCCACCTTTTCCAGATGGTTCTCAAATTTTTTTTAAACGTATTTTATTGGTTTTAGACATACATTAATCATGTATCCTCATTACACTTCTACAATATAGCCCCACTTAGCACTGTCTCTACTTCCCATTTCGTCCTATCCTCTCTTCATTATTAATTTCTGTTTCATATGGTGAAGAAAGACAATATCCAGCCGTGCTGATGTGCCAATATACTAAACCAATCCCTTTTCTCCACCCCCTCTGCCCAATTCCCTCCTCCCCCCTCCCTCTGCACCGGTCTGTGTACTGCTACCCGCGGGCTCTATCTTACATTGCCTTGCAGCCATATTCAGTGACATTCCTCTTTGTATCTATTGTACCTAGGGGACTCCATCCACCTTCACTTCCTCATTGTCAACACCCCCTCGCTGGATCTCCGACAGTACCTGTACCAACGCCTTCCATGCGTTCGCCGAATCGAGCGCCTTTTCATTATTCAGGCATCTCGCCTGCCGATATCAGATCTCACTCTCGCTACTTGCCCACTTTAAAAAGCTCAGTTCTCCTTTCCCCCCCCCTTAGGACCCTCTCTTGCCTTCCAACGCCTCGTTATTTCCCTTTTTGCAAGTATTAGCCCCATGTCCACAAATTTGCTAGTTATTTTTGTTTTAGAAGTGTGTGGAAACTAGTGCAATATGCAAGTTGCAATATAAAACGTCAGCTGCCGCTCTGTGATTGTGTTCAATGTATCGCCTACTTCTTCCCATTATACCCTCAGTTTGGGGCATGACCACAACATATGTTCCAATTCTGCCCCTTCATGCGCACATCGAGGACATGCCGCTTCTTCTACACTAAAATATTTCCTTATCTTCCCCGGGGTCAGATACACTCTGTGAAGTATATAAAATTGCACCAGCTGAAACCTTTCATTTCTTGTACTCTTCCAAGCTCTCCGCAATATCTGCGCCCAGGTCGCTTCCGGTATGGGTTTTTCTATACCCGCTTCCCACTTTGCTTTTAGGCTGTCCAAATGTGCCAGACTTTTGTTTAACATTCTAGCATACAGACAAGTGACCGCTTTAAGGGTCCCAGCTGCCTTCATTGTATATTGACACGCCTTTGTTGTTTTAGGTTCAATAAGCCCTTCTCTCCAGTGGGCTTGCAGCGCTCTTGTCAGTGCTGCATGTAGCAGGAACCCTCCTCTAGGTAGGTCATATCTCTCTCGTAACGCCGGATACGACAGCATTTCCCCATTCTCATAGAGGTCTCCTATTACGTGGATCCCTTCTTGTTCCCAGCCCTGCAATGGTGACCAATCACCCCCATGTGGCAACGCCGTAGCCATCCCCAGCGGGATTTCAGGCACATAGGGATGCAATACTCCCGCTCTACCTTGAGAGCGGTTCCAACATAGCATCAGTGTCTTCTCCTCCAGGGATAGATCCCGGATAACCAGTTTTTGTTGCATTACTATAAAGGAGAGGACATGTTGAGGTATCCCCCTACCTCTTAAATGCTCTGGACCCCTGAATCCCTTGGCTACTGCTTGCTTTAATACCTGTAGTTGGGCCGCCAGATAATATACCTCAAAATCTGGTACCGGTAATCCGCCCTCAACCTTAGGCCTTATCAGCGTCGCCTGTGCCACTCTTCTCCTACCTGTCCCCCACAGGAATCCCACTATCAATGATTTCAGCAGTTTAAAAACCGAGCCCGGGATCCATATCGGCAGTGTTCTAAAAAAGTATAGCAATCTAGGCAGCACTATCATCTTTAACAGTGCTATGCGGCCTGTCACAGACAGTGAGAGCATAGCCCAAAAGGCCATACTACACTTCAGTGCCCTCATGCCTCTCCCAACATTGCCCTCAGGCAGGTCAGTAGCACTGTGATACACAAGGACCCCCAAATATGCCAGGCAAGTCGGTTCCCATCGAACCTCAGTAGATGCAACGGAGGGAGCTTCCCCAGGCCTCATCGGAAACAAACGCGTTTTCAACCAGTTCACCCTCAGTCCCGATAGGTCTCCAAACCTCGAGAGCAGACTCGCCGCTCCCTCCAGCGCTTCCCCGGGTCCTCCAAAAACATCAGCAGGTCGTCTGCATACAGCGAAGTATATTGCCTTACCCCCCTATAGTTCAGGCCCCGGTAGTATTCACCCAGCCTGGCCTTTGCCGCCAGCGGTTCTATAGCTAAAGCAAACAACAGGGGGGAAAGCGAACATCCCTGTCTGGTTCCCCTGTGCCACCGGGTATTGGGACGATATCAATGTCCCAACCCGTACTCTCGCTACTGCCGATGTGTATAGCACTCTCGTCCAAGACACAAACTCAGACCCCGTCCCAAGTCATTCCAGCGTTTTATACAGGTAGAGCCACTCTAAGCTATCAAAAGCTTTCTCGATATCCACCGACAGCACCACAGGTCGTTGCGCCCCGGCTCTTTCTCCTCTAATATCCTAATCAATCTCCGTATGCTAAGAGAGGTATTCCTTGTTGGTATGAAACCAGCTTTATCCTCTTGTATCAATATGGTCATATGTTTCATTAGGCGATCCGCCAATACCTTACTCAAGAATTTATAATCCGTAGTCTACATCGATAACGGGCGATATGAGGCAGCATTCATCCCCGCTCGTACAGTTGTCGGCAGTGGGATCACTAGTGCTTCTCGCATGGAGCTAGGGAGACATTCCAGTTCCTTTGCCTCTTTATAGACTCCCAATAACCTTGGAGCAAGCAGTCTACATATGTCGCATAGAATTCAATCGGCAGCCCATTAGTTCCCGGCGTTTTATTCTGGGCCATATGCTTGATAGCAATCCTAATCTCCTCTAACTGTATGTCCTGGCCTAGACAGTCCGCCTGCTCCTCCGGGAGTGCTGGTAGCGTCACCTCATTCAGAAAGGAGTCAATCTCAGGATCTCCCGCCCTCAGCGAGCTATCATTCAGTGCCTCGTAATATTGGTGGAACCGGTGTAATACCTCTTTCTGGAAAACCGGGTCTTCCAGTGTCTCCAGGCGTAACTGCCAGGTGGGAATAGCCGACACCTCCGGCATCCAATGCATGGAAAGGAGCAGTGGATTATGATCTAACAGTGTCCTGGCGAGGTATTCTGAATGCACCACTAATGATGCCACCGAGGGTGAGCACAACACCGTGTCCAAGTGAACATGCAGCTCATGGACCGCCGAGAAGTACGAGTAGTCCCGGTCAAGAGGATGGTGCGTGCACCACACATCAATCAGCGCCCATCTGTCCTGCCAGTCCCGCCTATTCTTTGTTACCCTATGTACCGGGGAGTCCATCAGAGGGTGGTGTGATCTATCCAACTCCACATCTGCTATAGTGTTAAAATCCCCCCCTAGCAGTATCGAGCCTGTGAAATAATGTGCTAACCTGCTGGACAAGCGCTCCAAAAAGCTTGGCTGGTCAATGTTTGGTGCATAAATGCTACACAAATGTCCCTGTCCTAGAGTCTACCCTCTATCGCTACAAATCTATCTTCCGGGTCTATCGTCTGCCTTGTCGCCTGAAAAGGAACTGCAGCCCTAATCCATATTAATGCTCCTTGTGCAAACGCTGAATATGTAGTTTTGAACACCTGACTTCTCCACCTCCTCTGTAAAGCTACGCCTTCCGTCTCAGTGAGGTGAGTCTCCTGCAGCAGCGCAATGTGGATCCCTCTTCTAACTAAGTATGCATGGACCTTATGGCGACGTGTCATGGTGTGAAGCCCCCGTACATTCCAAGTTATGCAGCGCAGGTCAGCTACAGCCCCCATCGCAGTTGCATATTGCCCGTTTCTCCGCATCTGTCCCAGCCATCACACCGGTGCATCCCATCTCCCATCTCCCATCCCAGCATCCCAACCATCCCCCCCTCCCTCCAAGAACAGGACCTAGAACCGAACAGCTAGTCCCCGTCCAAACCATTACAACAAACACCACACAACTAAGCCCACCAGCGATCTCTGAGGGTGTGCCTTATGGGCAATGAGGGGGGCTCAGCGCCTGTAGCCTGCCACTCTTCCTCCACTCACCTCGCGCCCGAAAACCCTAAACAGTTGGATACCTCATGCTGTTCCCCTTCCCCCCCCCAGTCACCACCTGGTAGCTCAATGGGTATTAACAAAAGCCACACCCGCCCCCCGCCACCTGAGCAAAGACTCTCAACGGCTCCTGCAACAGTTCGTGTTCCATCTTTGCTGCGTTTGATCACTCATCCAACAACCCATCTACCGTCGCTGGGGTAATCTTTGGCATCTGTACACTGTCCACCTCCGAGACCTCTTTATCCGAGCGTTCCTTAGCTTTGTCCGAGTCTGTGCCCACCGGAGATTGCTCCTTCCTCCCCCTCAATAGTGCAGTCACCGCTTCCAACGCTCCTTGTCGCTCCACCTAAGTCTGCAACACCGATGGCCGCCTCGGGCCCCTCTCCCTGCGTCGAAGTCGTAGCAATCTACGTTGTGGCAACCCTTCAGAGGTGCTTCCAGTTCCCGGATCTCATCCATCCTTCCCAGCTCTGTAGGATTCCAACCATGCGTAAGCTTCATCTGGGGTTTCATGGAAGCACGCCTTGCCATCAACAATTATTCGCAGTTTGGCCGGGAAGAACAAGGAGTACTGAAGTCCCTCTTCCCTCAGCTCTCTTTAAATGGCCAGGAATGATGCTCGTCGCTGCTGAATTTCAAAAGTATAGTGCGGGAATAGGTTGACCCTACTGTTCCCAACGTGATAAGGGGCATCAGCACACGCCCTCTGAAGCAGCATATTCCTATCTCGGAAGTGCAGCAGTCGGGCTACCACCGGTCTTGGAGGGTTCCCCGGTCGTGGGGGTCTGGCCGGCACTCGATGGGCCTGCTCTACGGTATAGAAGTAAGACAGTCCCTCCGGGGCCACTTCAGCTCTCAACCAGCTCTCAAGGTACTGCACTATGTTTGTCCCCTCCGCTTTTTCCGGCAGGCCTACGATGCGTATGTTATTCCGCCCATTTCTGCTTTCAGCATTCTCCGCCCTCTTTTCTAGTGCCCTAATACGAGCCAAGGCATTCTCCACCGTGGCCTTCAGTGCGACCTGTGCCGGTTCCAACACCTGAATCGTTCCCTCCACATCCTTTACTCTGTCCACTAGTTAGAGTGATCTGCCCGCAGGAGCCCCAGTCCTGGGGTTACCTGCGCAATGTCCTGCTATAGAGCATTGCGAGAGTCCGCTATGGCCGCTAAAATGTTATCAAACTGCTGTTGCAAGGCAAGTTCCTGAGTCATTGCGGGCGCGGTCTGCTCCACCTGATTAGTGGCCTCACTGTCCGATTGCTGTTGAGTTCCCTTCTTCTTCCCCTTCAGTTACCCCATGGAAGCAGCCGTTAGTGACTACCTGCCCAGCTCAGCACGGTCCAGCTATAGCCCTGCAAGCTAAGTTGGGAAGAGCGCGTTGCCGCCACCCCACTCCAGGGATTGTCAATCGTGGTGGCGCCTGGTCACCGTCTGTTTGGATTCCTCTACAATCCGCTATGGCCGGCAGTTCTCATCCACCGTCGGGGGTAGTAGGGGCACCCCCAGAATATGTCCCTAGGACCGTCCCATTCCACTGTCTGCTCTGGCCACCATAGCCTGTCTTAGAGTCCCCAACCTCGTTAATCACCTTGGCAGGTTTGAGACCCAGATCACTGGTGAGGTCCACGCACCGCCCCGGTACCGTCAACTCAGTCCTGGACCACCTCCTTTCAGCCTTAACGCGCCAACCAGCACAGTTCGTAAGCGTGGGCAGGCGCTTGCTAAGTGTTCCAAGAGCCCCCCTTCCCCTGGGTAACAGCCCAACCAGTCGTGGCCCAGTCCAGGTGTGCCCGAGGTCCCCCCGCTCTCAGGTGCTGACTGCAGATCACTGTAATGCACCGCTCAGCAGGCGCCAGCTTTGCGGCCTCCGTTACGGCTACGTTCCCAGGCAGTGGTCTCTCCTGATCTCCGCAAGCATCCCCGCCCTCCCGCACCCCGGCTTGCAGAGCGCGGCGGCCCCGGGACCCCGTGCCCACCTACGCAGCTCGCGGGTCCAGGACCCCACACCCCACTCACCAGTGTGCCATCAGGCTCTCATCGCTCGGTCTCCGCAGCAGTCCCGGCCCTCCAACTCAGTCTTCTGCACCCTGTCTCCTTCCAGTGTGGGACACACCACCACTGGGCCAGGGCAATCTACACCCTGCACCCGTTTCCTCGCTCGAGTCTAGCGCTCTCAGCCGCCGTCAGTCTCTGTCTCGTCATCTGCAGCCGCTCCTTACTACTAATCAGCTGACACTGCTTCTCCAGCCGTCTGCTCCAGCGCCCAGCCGCCATCTTGAGCCCGCTCCATGTTGTGCAGTGCTCGTCAGGGAAGCCGCGGGTGGCCCCATAGTTCCCGCTATTCCGCTCTCCACCCAGCCACAGATGGGCGCTCTCCGCTCCACAATATCCCGAGGCTCGTCACCTGAGCCTCCGTCACCCTGTCGCACCCACAGCCTCCTGGCAGCCCCGTCAGCGAAGGGTCGCCGCAGCACCAGCCAGGGTCTCCTCCACTCTTCTTCGCTCCCCACCTCAGCACCATGCAAGGCACCCAGATGCCCTAAGCGCCGGTACCGTTCGTCTCGCTGCTCTGCTCGTGCAGCTGCGGTCTTCGGGGGAGCCGCACCTCCAGCTAACGACGGAGCCCAGCCGCCATCTTGTCCTCGCCTTTCCACCCCCAGCACCGGCTGCGAAATCACTGCAAAGTTCCGATGTCGGCGCCGCTCCGTTCCTCCGATAGCTCCCAGCCAAGCGCGCCTCGTTCCCCTCTCACTTGGTGGGGTCAGGAGATGCAGAGCCTCAATAATACAGGATAAGTCAGGGTTTCAGTGGCGGAGCTCGGCTCCTATGCAACCACTGCCATCGGCTGCTAAGCCACGCCCCTTCCAGATGGTTCTCAATCAAAGGAAGTTGGCTCTGATTTCGCAATAAACTGTACCAGTTCCCTACCCCACTTAGGGGGTCATTATGATAGCGGATTTTCTGCATCCTCGGGGCCGGCGGAAGCCACCGCCGGCCCCGAGGATGCGGAAAATCCGCAGCGGACTGACCAAAGACCCACCGCCAGATTAGGATGGCTGGTGGGTCCTGGTTTCCGTCCGCAGCTTTTCCGCCGCGGTCGGATTACAACCGCGGCGGAAAAGCTCTAATATGGTGACGGTGTCTTCCAGACACCGTCCACCATATTAGGATGGCTGGCAAAGTATGCTTTTCCGCAGCGGGTTTTCCGCCGCGGAAAAGCATACGGATCTTCACTGCGGGGGCCCGTTGCGGGCCCCCTAGGTGAAGGGGGGGTGGGGGGTGCACATGGGGGGTACCTATGGTACCCCCTGCATTTGCATGCAGAAAGCGGCAGGCACCGCGCGGTGCCTGCCTCTTTCTGCATGCAAATGCAATGCGTGCATTTTTAACATTGCCGCGGGTGCAGCTTGAAGCTGCACCCGCGGCAATGTTAAAAATAGAGGATGTGACCGCCAGGGTGGCGGTCACATCCTAATTGCACAGGAGGGAACTCCGCATGCCATGCGGAGGTTCCCTCCTGCTCTGGGGTCGCGGACGGACGCAAGTCCGTCTGCAAACCTAATCGACCCCAAAATTTGGCCCCAAAGAGCGCAATCATCAGTTTATTCGGGGTGTTAAAAATTCCGTTCATACTCTTAACGCAATAAACAATTTGTAGGAGAGAACATGGCGGCTAGCGGCAGAAGCTAGCCGGGAGGCTTCGAGACCAGAGACGGCTCTTTTCTCATGTCTCCCGTGAAAAACACATGATTATTAGGTCTCGCCTTTACCATTCCGCAGGAATGGGAAATGGGGAGAATTCAAGTTGGCTATTTTCTCTTCAAACCAAAGGGCTTTCAGCCGCGGTTTTCTTGCAGTTCACGTGAATCACGTGAGCAAACATGCACGAGCATTCACTCCTCTCCTAGCAGCACTCCTCCCACACCAGCAACTCCCCCCTCCCACACCAGCACCTCCCCTCTCTCTCCCCGCAAACACAGCCTTGCCCTTTCCCACACCAGCACCTCCCCTCTCTCTCCACGCAATCACAGCCTTTCCCTAGCAGCACTCCTCCCACACCAGCACCTCCCCCCTCCCACACCAGCACCTCCCCTCTCTGTCCACGCAATCACAGCCTTGCCCTAGCAGCACTCCTCCCCCTCCCACACCAGCACCTCCCCTCTCTCCACGCAATCACAGCCTTGCCGTCTGGTATCTGCCTCATCATCCTTGTCCTCTAGTTCCAACTCTCCATTGAGGTGCGGAGGTTCTTCAAGCAGCGATTGATGCTGTTTCACTGCCGCCATGTTCAAGAGAGAGAGCCTAGGTCTGACCGGAACACTGTGGATCCTAAAACAACTCTGATTCAGGGGACCCGGGTTTCCGCTCTAACATCACTCTATGATTCAGCCATCACCAGTCAAAGGGGATGCCGGGACAGCTGCACACAACATCACGGAGCGCTCATCTGTAAACATACAAAACGGACTTCACCACTTTTTTTCCACCGAGGGCTCCTTATAAAAACACGGTAAAAATAACCAATTAAAAACAAATGACATCATATTTGTAACTGCAGCTCGTGAGAACCCATTTCAAAATGAGCTTTAAGTTTTCACGAGCAGCTGAGCTATACTATTTTCGATATGACAATCACATTGGAATATAGAGATCGTAATAACCATGCACGTATTCTGATGCTTTTAGCTAGTTAGGAATAAATTTTCACAAACACTTGGAAAGCTCAGAGTATTCGGTTCTCGCATTCACGCCCCCCACCAGGCTCTCCCGCCCCCATCAGGCTTCCCTCCTAATCCGCCTGCCTCCCCTCGCGCATTCACACCCCCACCAGGCTCTCCCGCCCCCATCCGGCTTCCCTCCTAATCTGCCTGCCTCCCCTCGCTCGCATTCCCGCCCCAGGCTCTCCAGCCGTGGAAAATAAAACCTGAAAACTTTACTTTTTTCTTTGTTAACACTTCATAGACTGGCCCTGCTATTCATTTTGTAATTCATGTTTTTCGGATATGAGAACATTAAGATTTACTTTTCGTCACTTTAAAACCAAAGCTCCCTTTAATCGTTTTGGAATATTGCCATTTAATGCGACACAGTGACAATAATCCCTAGCTGTTCTCCTCCCCTGCACTGTCCCCCCCAGCATCTGCGCTGTAATCTCACACCAACCTCTGCCTACCTCCCCATAGCCACTGAACCTCCGCAGCCCCGTCTCCCGCCGGCTTCCAACTGGCCTCCAATTTGTCCCAAGATCGTATTGGCAGCAGGATCTTGTGTGTGTAAGGAATATCTTAACGCATGGACACGCAGTTGCCCCGGGGCGCGTGGGCCAGACATGCGATGTCGCCCTTCCCTCCTGTTGTTTTGTATCCACAAGCGCTATGGGAGTCTGTGGGCAGCAGTTTGGACTGTGTTGATGCATATTTTGAAAGCCTGTTGCTCCCTGACTTTGCTGCTGTAGGTGAGCAGTCCCAAGTCCATTTAACCCACTATCTGCTATATTCCAGCAACTAAAAGCTACACATTTCCTGTGAGGAACAGAGACCACAGAGCCCCCACATTACGTTGAATTCGGACCGTTTACACCATGTTAATTGCACTCCCGCCCCCATCCGGCTTCCCTTCGGCCTCTCTCCAGGCCATGTTCCCTCCCCTGCCAGAGTCCACCCCGCCCCTAATTTATCTCTCACATCAAAGCCCCCAGGACCCCCTCCCCCGCTCCTGATCATCGCAGACTCCCACCAACCCCCCCCCCCGTCATCCACATCCTCGCGTTGCAGCTCTCTCGTCCCGGGCTGCTCGCCCTCTCCTTCGGTCCTTGCAGACCCCCTTACTGTCCGCCACATCCCCTCATCCCGACCACCACAGAACTCCGCCGTTTCTTCATGGACCCTTCAAAACACCAGATGCCATCGCCCTATAACCCTAGGAAACTACCCAGCTCCCCCTCTAACTACCCAGACTCAGTCATAACCCTTCCCCTCAGCCCTCGCTCACCCCCGCAAGACCTCCAGCTCACGGCGCCCCCCCTGCAGACTCCTGCAGTATCTTAAAACCCCCCTCCGCGCATCAAGGAACACTACGTTTCATTGCCAATACTACACCTGCCGTAGAGCCGATTCATTGTAAATAGAATGTTCCTCCCGCACTGGCGGTGCTCCTAATAACGATGCTATCTTATTTGACAAATCATTAATAAAAACAGTTTTCTTCCCAATACACTAATATTTAGTGTAAATTTAGTCCGCCGGTGAGTCAGCCCGGATCGGCTGCCCTCCCCCCACCTGTGTGTCTCAGGGACACCACCACACTACTCAGGGACACCACCACACCACTCAGGGACACCACCGCACCACTCAGGGACACCACCACACCACTCAGGGACACCACCACACCACTCAGGGACACCACAACACCACTCAGGGACACCACCACACCACTCGGGGACACCACCACACCACTCGGGGACACCACCACAGCCCTCAGGGACACCAACACACCACTCAGGGACACCAACACACCACTCAGGGACACCAACACACCACTCAGGGACACCACCACATCACTCAGGGACACCACTACATCACTCAGGGACACCACCACATCATCCCTCAGGGACACCACCACACTACTCAGGGACACCACCACACTACTCAGGGACACCACCACACCACTCAAGGTCACCACCACACCACTCAGGGACACCACCACACCACTCAGGGACACCACCACACCACTCAGGGACACCACCACAGCACTGAGGGACACCACCATAGCCCTCAGGGACACCACCATAGCCCTCAGGGACACCACCATAGCCCTCAGGGACACCACCATAGCCCTCAGGGACACCGCCATAGCCCTCAGGGACACCACCACAGCCCTTAGGGACACCAACACAGCACTCAGGGACACCACCACACCACTCAGGGACACCACCACACTACTCAGGGACACCACCACACTACTCAGGGACACCACCACACCACTCAGGGACACTACCACACCACTCAGGGACACCACCACACCACTCAGGGACATCACCACATCACTCAGGGACACCACTACATCACTCAGGGACACCACTACATCACTCAGGGACACCACCACATCATCCCTCAGGGACACCACCACACTACTCGGGGACACCACCACACCACTCAGGGACACCACCACACCACTCAGGGACACCACCACACCACTCAGGGACATCACCACACCACTCAGGGACACCACCACACCACTCAGGGACACCACCACACCACTCAGGGACACCACCACAGCCCTCAGGGACACCACCATAGCCCTCAGGGACACCACCATAGCCCTCAGGGACACCACCATAGCCCTCAGGGACACCAACACAGCACTCAGGGACACCACCACATCACTGATGTACACCACAAAATCAATCAGGGATACCACCACACCACTCAGGGACACCACCACACCACTCTGGGACACCACCTCATCACTCACGGACACCACCTCATCACTCACGGACACCACCTCATCACTCACGGACACCACCTCATCACTCACGGACACCACCTCATCACTCACGGACACCACCACATCACTCACGGACACCACCACATCACTCACGGACACCACCACATCACTCTGGGACACCACCACATCACTCTGGGACACCACCACATCACTCTGGGACACCACCACATCACTTTAATACACCACCACATCACTGAGCACCATAACAGCATCACTCAGCACCACAACAGCACTGTCCTTGCTGGCTAACAACAAGCATTCCCATAGCCAATAGGACTCGCATTAGGAAAGTGTAAGCTATTGGCTTTGTAAATAACAATGCTATTAATTTATATATTTTCAATGCCAACACATATTAAAAAAAAATAATTGTCATTTACAATACCAATAGCTCACACTTTCCTAATGCGAGACCTATTGGCAACGCCAGTGCTTGTTTTTATGGAAAGGAACGGAGAGGACGAGCAAAGGATGCGGGCGCTGTAAGGTGCAGAGGAACGGTTTTCGTGCAGAACGGAGGTCCGTGTTCGTGTTTGGCAGCGAGGTAAGGTGAACGCGGAAGTGAGTGGAGAGACGCCGGGACAGTTGTATGGGGTGCAGGGCTTGAGAGATACACTATCGCGCACCGTCTCCGAGGAAAGCATTTTACCTCAGCATTTTTCCAGCGGTCTCGGCGGGTGTCCCAGGGCGATTGCCTGGGGGGTGAGAGGACCTGGCGGAGACAGGCATAATCATTCGGGCTGACGCCGCCATTGTTGGTGGGAGCCCACAGGCTAAAGCGGACTCACAGCTGCCAAGTAAAGCGAAGGAGGTGAGGAGACTACAAGAGTGTAGCTCAGGGAAGGGGCTGTCCAGTGGGCTAGAGCTGCGGTTGAAGTAAGTAGGGGGCGCAGTGCTGTGGCAAGAATTTCGCATGTAGGTAGAGGCAGGGGGGCAAACTATATCCACGGACTCCAACTCCCAGACTCCATTGGGGCAGGAAAACAAAGTCAAAGGCAGGAGGAGAGCACTTTATGTATTGGAGGAGCACAGGAAGCTCTTCTCGATCTAGGGAAAAATTTACAAGGTATAAAGGGTTGGAAATACTGCCTGAGAAGCACGAAGCAGGACGAGGAGGGGTCTAAGGGCTCAAGTACTTCGGCATGTGTGAAAAAAGGTATAAATCTACCGAAAAATGAAGGGCTGCTGCCTATAAATAAACCGCCCCTGCTTCTCAACTCTAAGGGGAAATCAAAGAAGAGGAGAGACGGGTTAAAAAATGTACCCCCTCAAGCAAAAATTTTTTTTTAAAAACCTGTACCCTCTCTTAAACAATATTTCAAGGTGGTACCCCCAACTCTGGAGCTAAGACCCAAACGGGGTAGCCTTACTGGTGCGGATTTGGAGTTCCCAGAGGATATTTTGAGCCCGAATAGATTTCAGCCCTTTGCAGGTCAGGAGCTCAGGGTTAAGTGAGGACCTATCTTGGTCACAAAATGGGTTAGTAGCATCTAGCAATGAAGAGGTACCTTGTAAAGAAACTAAAGGTCCCCAACTAACTACGGACTGTCTGGATACAATGCTAGGTAGCACAAGGGTGGAAATATCAGAGGATGACAACATGATCTCTAATGATCCGTCCGTTTTTAGGATGTAGGTCTCACAGCAGAACCAGCAAGAAATGAAAACATACTGTAAAAAATTGGAGGAGAAATTTGAGGCCCTTGCTGTTAGAACAACGGACTTAGAATTCACAGTCACGGATCTGAGAAAGCTAGCTTCACAACACTCAAAGAAAATTGACGATATAAGACAGCGTGAGCAGGGGTACCAGGAAAAACTGGAATCAATTGAAAATGCTCAAAGAAGAAACAATCTTCGTTTGTTGAAAGTTCCAGAAGGGGCAGAGGGGGAGAACATTATGGAGATTGTTGCTAAGTTAATCAAACATGCCACGGAAATTGAAATCTCAGAATCGGACATAATTAAGGACATACAGAGAGTACATAGGGACCCATATAGGCTGAAACCAAACAAGACAAGGCCAAGGAAGATTCTGGTTCATTTTTTAACATACACGTTGAAAGATGAGATTCTGAATAGGGCTCTGAAGAGTAATACTCTTTCAGCAGAGGAGATTACTTTTCAAATTAGATTGGACGTATCTTCAATTACGGCATCCAGGCAGTGGGAGCTTGGGAAATTATTAGATCCATTCAGACAGCAAGGGGCGACAGCACAGTTACAGTTCCCGGCATCTTTAAAGACTATGTTTAAAAATAAGATTCTGTTCAGGAGACAGGATTGGGATAATGCTTTGGTTTTTCTTGTGGAGTTTTGGAATTTCTTCGTTTTCTCCCTTTCCTTTCCTTTAGTATTCCACCATTGTGCCCTTTTTTCTGGTTTGAGAGATTGAAGATAGATAGATATGTAACTAAGTGCAAAACGAGAATAAGGGGCACATAAGGGAGACAATTCATTATGTAAAAATGTAAATAGACGTTGGGAGTCAGGGGAGGAGCCTCAAGGCCAGAGTTGGGCCAAGAAAAAGAAGGGGGGTTCTCCAGGGGAGCACTAGGGGTTGGAAGGGGAAGGGGTGGGAGGAGCGGGCACATTGGGTGGGGAGCATGTGGGAAAAAAAATGTCTGAGTTGCCAAAGTGATGTAGGTAATTATAATTTCCGCCAATGGTCCAGGTTCGGTTAACCCAGGACATATATCTGAAGGTCTTATCTTGGAATATAAATGGTCTAAGGGTAGTGCATGGACGGGAAAGGCTATTTCAATACATAAAAGATGCACCGGAGCAGGTTTTTATACTCCAAGAAACCCATTTCACAGAGGAAGAGTTGCAAGAGGTATGTAATAAGAAAAAATGGATCCAAGAGGTTATTTGTACCTCGCAACAATTAACTATAAGAGGGGTAGCGATTTTGGTTAAAGTGAATCCAGCAGTATCAGTAGAGAAGTCTAGGGTAGACAAAAAGGGCAGATGGACGATAGCTACGATTAAATACCATTTTCATAAATTTACAGTGGTAGGATATTATGGCGCAAATCTGGACGACTCTCTCCCCTTAAGGGAATTGATGGAAGAATTGTTAGAGTTTAAGGATCCCCTAATTCTAGCGGGCGACTTTAATGTAGTTTTGGACCCACAAATTGATAAAACATATAGGGATAGATCCTTATATAATTCCAAAACTCGTAACCTTCTGCGAATCGGTATGCACCAGTTGGGCTGGTCAGATATATGGAGAAAGAAATGGGGATCAAAGAAGGAGTACACGTTTGTAACAACCGGATTTTCGGACCAGATGGAATCAGCTCCTAGGAGCCCCTCTAACCCAGTCGGAACGTAATCACCTCCCTCCTTAGAACCTATTTACAATGGGTATAGATATATGCATATACATTTCGTACCTAAGGATGGGGCAAATAGCAATAAACATGCATAGATTTTCTACAATATCCTATTCATACCAGTCAGTCTCGCGGCCACTTAGGCCCAGACTAATCTACCCTGGGGCAGGTCTGATTATGTACCCTTACACACTGATCACCATCAGTGCTCACTCGACACGCAATCCGGCGTGCCTACACACGGGCCTGCAGTCCCAGTGCTCTCATTCACTTATCCGGTCCATAATCCGGCGGACCTACACACCGTGTCCCCCCGGTGCTCTCATTCATTTACAACACGATCCACAATCCGGCGGATCTATACACCGTGTCCCCCCGGTGCTCTCATTAACGCCGCGTACCAACGACGATCACTTTCCTATGAACACCTATGGAAGAAATCTCTCATTGTCTACTCAGGATAAAACTACGATAATAGAATTTAGTACGGCTTCCCAAATTGAAATATGTACCTTCTGCTCTTGGCATCAAACGTTCCCTCTCTCCCTCATTGCTCAGTCACTTCTTACCTGATCGGGATTCGCATCCGTTCATGCAAACAATGTCTGACTAGAAAACTAGGTTACCCTGATTGAACAAGAATACAAGGCACATGTCGGTTCACTAAGAACTGGGGTATTTTTATTACAATAATTATAAACACAATACTATACGATAGCATATATTCTGCAAAGAAAAGTAAAAGGTTAGAATGTGCACTCTATAAGGGAAAGGGCGGAGGTCACCTTATTAACGTGAAGTCGGGGTTCGGCAGTCATCTAGGTTCCCTTCTCGTCTGTGTCTTGGCTCGTCTCGGAATTACACCTTAGCAGTCACGAGTACACGTCTGCACCGCTATGCTCGATCTTCTCTGCTTCGCTCCAAGTCACTGGAACCTCTCTTGTTATTAGCTGCTGTCTCTCTCTGTCTCTGATCGCTCTGCGCTACTTCTCCTTCTCCTTCAGTCTTTCTCAGAGAGTCTCAGTTTCATGATCTTTCTCGGACTTCAAAATGGCGACTGTCTGCCTGGAAATAATTAATGGCATAAATGCTAACGGCTAGCTGCCGCCTACGGACTGACTGACTCATTGCCTAACACTTTCGCTAATATCGAAGCCTGTCCCTTCATGGAAAGTTACGGCCAGTAACCTGCCGCCCACCAAATTCTTGTACCTCCCTGTACCAAGGACACGTTCCCAGCCGGCCGGCCTGAAGTTGTGTTTTTGGAGTGGAGAAAAATACAGTCTTTCGATAAGGGCCAGCCTGAGCTGGTTCTCTCCAAGCGAACAACGCCTCGAAACTAAAACATTACACTTGACCCAGAAAGCCTCTCAAGCTGCCGGGCAGAAAGCAAAATGGAGTCTGTCCCGTTTGAGGCCTACAAGGCCCGAAATAAGCATAACTCCATAGAAGGTATACTAACACTCTTGCAAAAGGACGGATCATCACTAATACTAATGAATCTATCCCCTAACTTAAATTTATAAGCCCTGATCTAAAGAAAAGAGTACGAAAATGCACTACTGTGCCTCATGGATAAGTCCTGTTTATAGTCCTAATCCCTGTACTAAAAGGGTAATAGGCTGGAGTCATCTTCCATCATTCTCCCTCCAAAGAGGGCCGAAAAAGTCAGTCATTACAACGTTTCATAATAAAAAGTTAGGGCATAAATCAAGGTTAGACTTCTTTTTAATCACAGAAGAATTGGGGGATAAGGTGAAGGAGGTCAAGCACGTAGTGAGTCATTTATCCGACCATTCAGCAGTCATCCTAACTTTAAAATTGCTGAGTGAGCCATGCATGAAGAGGTGGACTCTGGATCGCACTGTTTTGTTGGAAGACAATGTGGCAAAAAAGTTGATAGACGAGTCCGAAGGCTTTTTTGAGCTAAATCTGGGAACTGCCCCAATTAAAGTTGTATGGGACGCTTATAAGGCCTTTTTGAGGGGGGTGATTTTAGGTATTCAAGCCACGAGACAAAAAAGATTCAGGGCTAAAGTTTCCGAAATAGAGGTTAAAATAGCTAGGCTAGAACAAGATCAATCTGCCCAGAATTACCAATTAGATCTATCTGCTTTACAAGAATTAGTAGTGTGTAAAGCGCAATTAGAAGAAGTGTTGGATTCTAGGCTTAGGAAACGATGGCAGGCTAGCTCTCTCTCCCATTTTGAATATGGAGAAGCGAGTGGGAAACTTTTGGCCTGGAAAACAAAAAAGGACCAATCGAGGAATAGAATCAAAGAGATACAGATGGATATAACGGGGGAGACCTCAGATAACGCTTCGGACATAGAAAAAGCATTTTTTAGCCATTTTGAACCGGCGTCCATAGAGGATTGTCTCCACAGAATTCCTCGAATTTTGCTTGGTTAGAACAATATGCCATCCGGAGAATTGAGGACAAAGAAGCCATCAATTTAAGCAGGAAAATAGATTTGATGGAAGTGATCGGGGCAGTTAATTCAAGTAAGAAGGGTAAGACTCCGGGCCGGAGAGCTATATAAATTCTGTCTCCAGTGGTTGCCCCAATTCTGTGCAGGCTATTTTCCTCAATTTTTGAAGAGGGAGGGAAGATTCTTGCATCATGGAACGAAGCAACGGTGGTGTTAATTCTCAAACCGTCAAAACCACAGGCGTCATGCGACTCATACAGGCCAGTCTCTCTGCTGAATCTGGACTATAAAATCTTTACTGGGATTTTGGCAGAGAGACTGAATAGTGTTGCTCGCAAATTGGTGCATGAGGACCAGAAGGGATTTGTCAGAGGGCGATAGATACAGAATCTGATTCAAGCATTGGTGGGAGCTATAGATCTAGCATCTTTTCAAAAATTGCCTATGACCATTATCATGCTCGACGCCGCTAAGGCATTTGACCGTGTAAATTGGATCTTTTTAAATAGGGTGTTAGAGAAATGCAATTAGGGGAAGAATTTTTGCAGAGCTATCACTTCAATTTATCAGTATCCCACAGCTAGAGTCTTGGTCAACAGGAACTTATCAGCACCCATATGTATTAAAAGGGGGACAAGACAGGGTTGTCCCCTTTCACCCCTGCTCTTTAATTTATACATTGATACATTGAGTCCTTGGCGGAGAGGATTCGACAAGACACGAATATAGTACCCTTTAAATGCAGGAATTGGGAAAAAAAGTCTCATTATATGCTGACGACATGCTTATAACACGTCAGACCCAACTCAAGCAATTCAAATATCGCTGAGACCCAGTTTGGCCAACTGTCTGGGTATCAGATTAATCAGACCAAAACTGAATGTATGCTTTGGAATGTCGAAGCTCGGCTTCCTATAGTAAAACAGGAGCTAAGATACTTAGGTGTCCAAAATCACTCACGACATTGAAAAGTTAACAGACAGAAATGTAGATAAAGTAGCAAAGGAAATAACTGAGACGTTAAAAGGGTGGTCTCTCCTCCCCCTTGCACTTATCGGAAGGGTGAATATCATAAAAATGATATTGCTCCCCAAATAGATTTTTTTGTTTCAGAACATTCCGTTAGCTTTTAAAGAAGATAAGCTCAGACTAATTCAAGCTAAATTTAACTCCTTTGTATGGGCCGCAAAGGGTATCAGGGTCTCGTGGAAGAAACTGAGCAGAAAAAAGAGTAAAGGCGGTTTGTGTGCTCTGGATGTGAAACTATACGCATAGACCTTATTACTGAAAGCAGGAATTTTACTTTTTATGTGTCCAGACAGGTCAGAAATTGGAATAATGTTCAATGAAATGTTGATAGGGATTCATGGAAGTTCAAATGGTTTTCTTTATAAATATGTAGATCCTCGCTTTTTTAAAAAGGTGCGATTGAAAATCTTGAGGGATATGGCGTTTACCTGGGCCAGACTAAGGAAGGCCCTGAAACTTACATATTATACGGCCATGTCTCCTATTTGGGAGTCCCCTGGTTCCCCGGAATGGGCAAAAGATAGTCTTGCAAAGCCTTTAAGGGAAGCGGACATTAATCACTGGTCTCAATTAATGATGGAAGGTGCACTGTTATCTTGGGAAGAGATCTCTTATGTCACTAATTACAACTTATCTAAGTTTAACCACATGGCTGCTGGCAGTTTTCCCCTCCTATGCTGGAAATTGATAAAGTCCATAAATCATGACGAGCTCAGCTCGTCATCAGCACAGCTCAACCGTGCATCATGACGAGCTGAGCTCGTCATGAGCATGGAAAGGGTTAAATACTTTCAAATAAAAAGCTGGAGCTAGGCGATAGGACTGCAAGTAGGAACCACAAGCACCGTTGAGGATCTACTTCAAGGAATTAGCGGGAAGATAAAGACAGCAACCCTGTATTGGGCCATCTTAGAAGTAGAAGACTGCGATTTCACTTTACCATCTCATCTGTGGGGAGAACATATCCTGGACGTCGATCTGGAGAAGTTATAGCAAGCATCTTTTGACATACTACATACCACAGTCCCGCCCGCCAATTTAAAACACAATCAATTTTTCTCTCTTCACAGAGTGCATTGGTCTCCCGCTAAACTTGCTAAATTCTCAAAGGAGACTGTTCCTTGTTGTCCTAAATGTAAGATGGAAAAAGCAGATGATCTCCATATGTTTTTAACATGTCCTGCCTTGCATAAGTATTGGTGCGCGGTATCTGAAGGTATGGAAAGTATATTGGAGTTAAATATACAGGTCAGTACCTTACTCGTATTTTTTGGTATTGTTTTGAATTTTGAATCCCTTTCACGAGAGACAAATTAAGTTGCTGTTTAATTTAATTATATTAGCTCGAAGAGAAATATGTAAATTATGGATAAAAGATACCGCACCGACTTATTTGGATTGGATTAATTCAATTAAGTATACACTAAAATTAGATAGTATAAATTGGAAGAGAAAAAAGCATTTTTGGACTCCATTTATCTCTTGGCTGGACAAGCTTTAAGCTTTAAGAATGAGGTCCAATGATTATGCCTTTTTGTAGTTTAAAGTACCCTAATATCAGTTCTATGGTGGTCAGTTAGAGGAACTGAATTGAAGTATCTTGGATGGATATCTACAAAAAGTGCTTCCAATAAGATCTTCGGAGGATATGATCATTCCTGGTTACATTCGGTATCAGTGGTTGGTAACAAGGGAAGGATCTTCGAGAATATCTTTTGGCATATGAGGACAAAAAAAAAAAAAATCAATTTGTAGTTATTCAAAAAAGATGGGTCTCCTCTGGCTCCCATCCCTCAATGCCTCCTCCTACCAAGAGATCATCCTATTCTGTATTGAAAAGTCTTTTAGCGCCCCAAGCCCGCAACCTTCCCAGTGCTTCAAGTGGTCACCTGCTTGAATTTGGAGGCCCAGGCTTTTACATTCTTGAAACTTTAAATACTAAATCCTGGAAGAACCCGTCATTCTAAAAAAAAGCCTGGAGTCTAAAAGAATAGCCCTTAAGTGTCTTGCACCTAGTTCTTTTTGGCAGTTTGGAGGTTTGTATGAATATTAAGATCTGAGAGCCGGTTTCCTGTACCATTTTGTCAACAAAAAAATTATCTCTAACGCCCTTTGAGCCCATTAAACCCGCCAATAGGTCCAAGAAAGCAGCATCATAGTACGTTTTTAGATGGGGTAGAGCCTGACCGCCTTGCTCGATCGTTAATTGAAGAGGTGTTAGTTTCGCACTTGGGGCTTTTTTCCCCAAACTGTCTTATTAGGGTTTCCATTTCTTTGAACGAACACGTCTTCATTTTGATAAAAGAACGAGACCAGTACAGGTGCCAACCCAATTCTTAGTTGACCTGGCATCTTTCGCCCTCAAAAAGAACTATTTCAGTTTCGGAAAGGAGTTCTTTTTTCAAATCAAAGGAGTGGCTATGGGGTGTCCCTTTGCCCCAGAGCTGGCCGTACTATTTATGTTGTTGTACGAAGATACCTTTGTCCACAATAATAATCCATTTGCAGAATACATTGGAACGTGGCTACGTTTTATTGATGACGTGTTTCTGGTCTCGACAGGTGGAGAAGAAAAACTAAAACTTTTTTACAACTGGTTGAACTCCAGAACAATGGACATCCAGTTTAGCATATCTCATTTGGCTAATAAAATGTATTTTCTGGATGTTGAGGTTTATCCTGCTGAAGGAAAATTGGTGACTACACTTTTTACCAAACCAACATCAGAAATAAGGCCCTGCTTACTATATAGTAATCATCCTCGAAGCTTAAAGGAAAATCTGCTGTATGGCCAATTTTTACGCATCCGCAGGAATTGTTCCTTTAATGAAGATTACAACTTGCATGCCGGAAACTTGGTAACAAAATTATGTAAACTTGGTTACCCCAGAAAATTGGTCAGAAACGCCATGAAAAGAGCCAGATGGACCCCAAGGGAATGCCTACTTGAACGTAAGAGTAAATCACAGACACAACTACAAGTCTGTGTTACCACATTCTGTCCCAATTCGAACAAACTGAAAAAAGTCATTGGCCAAATTTGGCATCTAGTGAAGAACCTGGCACCAGCTTACAGTCACCACCCTTGTTTGCTTTAAAAAAGAAAGCAGCATTTCCAATTATGTCATAAGGGCAGTAGCCCCCAAAGAGGTACAGCCAACACTTAGACAATTAATGGGTCTGACCCCCATTGTAGGTCATCATAAATGTGGAACATGCGTGTGCTGTGATATCACTATGGAAGGTTCACTGTTCCAAAACAAGGGGAATCTCATGGAAACACGATTCCTTCAGTAATTGTAAATCTAAATATGTCATCTACGGAGTAGTATGCCCATGTGGACATCTTTACATCGGAAAAACAAATCGGGAAATTCGCCAAAGAATTGCTCAAGATAAATCAAGAATTAAGAACAAAGTTGAGACTGCACCCCTGGTTAACCACTGGATAAGACAAAACCATCAAATTAGTGATCTTAAATGGACAGTTATCTCTAAAGTTGAAAGAGATCCACATGGAGGTGACTTGGAGTTAAAACTGTCCAGAAGAGAGACCCTTCTGATTGTTAAATTTGACACGGCTGTGTCAGGTCTTAACGAGCTATCTGAAATTTACAAATTGTAGGCAGTTTCAGTACCTTTGGCCATCCATTATAGGTACAGTTCTGACCCACTTGTCCATTCCATAATGACCAACACCATCGGTCTGTCACCATTGACTTCTTGCTCCCATAGTCTGAGGGTTGTAGTCCTCAAAGTACCCTAGCCCTTGATGCCTGCCTTAGCATCCGCATAAACGGTGCCCCAGTATCCACACAGTATTCAGTATACATCCCTCCAAACAGTTGGAGAGCTTCATAGACTGTTTTCATTGGAGTGATCTACCTGCGTTTGCATAATAATTCATTACCATCTTTCTCGGCCTTTAGGTTCCCAGTGAGTTTATAGTACCCTACCAATTTGTGGACAGATTTATTGGAACTACATGTCCCAGATTTTAAATACCTCAGTCCAAAGTCGAGTTTTTTGACCGACTTTCATGATTCTGGTGGGCCGCTGCCCATGGACTTATAAAAGGCCGCCCTTTAGTTGTGATCGCTACCCCTAATAAACCCGCAACTTCAGAGAGTTCCACACTCGAATACCCAGGTCCCCATTGTACGCGCAACGCTTGGACTACATTACCCAGAGTCGAAGGCGTATCCGCATGCGCATTGATCATTGCGTCTGTTGCCCGGATTCACCACGGGAAACGGCTGTCCCGGTTGTTGGATTTTAGCCCATACGGTAATTCTATTTTTTCCTTTTTCCAATCGTTACTAGGTTTTAGTATCGTGCCTCTAAGGCTCCTCTCATCGCCGCATTATATATATTTATATATTCCTACAGTGTGGCGACCCCGTCTTTACTTTTTTCGGCGGCTTCAGACTCCCTCGGACTAAGCACTTGAATCATCCCGGTAAGATCATGTATAATCACGGGAATAGCTGGCACTCTCAGATCTGCCGCAGGTTGACGATGGGGACTGTTGTTAGGCTGAAGATAGCTTAATGTAAACTGTGTGGCGGGCCCTCACATTTACCTTGTCCTTTGTTAGGTCATCCCACATGATACCAGTGCCCATGGATTGAACATTTATTTAACCAACTTGGTTACACGGTGGACTTCTTTCGAGGTAAGCCAACAGTGATCTTACACACATCTCGTTAAATAGAAGGCTATCTGAAGGCTATACTCATGGCTCTCCTTTCTATTTTTTGCTCCCCTCCCTATTTTTTTTATCCCCCTAGGAGCTTCTGCTTGTGAACACCTCTTATTGGCTAAAGTTTAGACTGGTAAGCTGGAGTGTCTCTTTTAGGTGTAGTAGTGCTCGGTCGGTTTCTTGCTTTGAGCTGCTAAACACATGTTTTTTGTTTCTTTTTTCAGAGCTGACTGGCCCTGAAGAGAATACCAAGATTCTATTACAGGACCGGAGGCTTCAGATTATGCTTCTCTTTCTTTACTGTATAAACACAGCAGCCAATAAACATACAGTTTAGTGCAAATAAAACTTCAAAGTCCATGATGCTTGGCGTAGCCACGCCCCCTTCAGCACCCATAAGAACTTAGGTCACACCTTCAGCTTCCTCTTTCTTTGCTGCTCACACAGCAAGAGTTAAGTGCCCAGCCCCTTATCTATGCATGTGTGCTGTTTTCAAAATGTTTTATAATTGAGTGAGGACGATTTGCATGTGATTTCACTTTTAAACGATTGTAAATGCGCCCTTTGTGCCTAGCGCTTATGTTATTTGGTATTTGTGCCTGTTTTCAGTTTAATTGGGGGCTTTGCAAATTGACGCGGGTGTTCCCGCGGTGTGTGTTCCCCGCCGTAGGCGGACAGTCTGGGAGGCGCGCTTCGCGCTGAATCGGAGAGCTGCTCCGGCGTTTAACGAGTGTCCGCCTAGCGGCGCACGAGTCAGGAGAGGACCGATTACCGGTCACGCCTACCTGGGGCTTTCTCGACTCCCCTTGTCCCCGGGCAGTCTGCGCGAGGGCTCCCCTGATCACCCAACCGCCAAAGCGAGCCGCAAACCACACGGCAGGAGCGTGCAGCACAACGCGCGCCCATTGGGCTAATTTCTAGTAGGATTTGGGCGCGCGTTGGGCTACACACGCCGAATGCCGTTTTTTCACCTTCTACACACCGGACAGTGATCGGAGTTTGTTGTTTGAATGCCTGACTGGCTGCAATAACAGTTTTGCCTTAGATTGGAGTGGCACAGGCTCCTTATATATATATATTTTGGCTCTGACGCCCTTCTGGGCTGTTATAATTGACTACAGCATCTGCTGAGGGGGTTTATTACCTGACTCTATCATAATATTACAGTGTGCTTGGGGCTGACCCCCCCCCCCCCCCCTGACTCCTCTAGTGCCTACCTCTATTTGATTAGGGTGTATATTCTCAGTCTTATCGCATTCACTATGGAGGATGATGGCTATTATTATGATGAGGAGGCGGAGGAAGGACCTTATGGAGAGCAGCATTCTGCTGCAGTGGAGGACAAAATTGTGGAGGCCCTGGATGCATCAGTCCAGGCCTCAGTTAGTAAGGCAGTAGAAAGTGCAGTGCCAGCTACTGTACAACAAGCATTGGCGGCAGCATTAAAGCCGATCACCAAACAGCTCGAGAGCTTCGCTAAGCGCCATGGCTATGCCAAACACAAGCCCGGTAAGAAGCAGACACCAACTCCGCAGGCAGGTTCCTCAGAACAATGGCCACACTCCAGCGCTTTGGGCTCTCTTCCGACCCCGTCCAATTTTTTCCCCGCGCCAAAGATTGGGTCCCGGCCCCGGCTGTGACACAGTATCTAGAGGAGAATCTGAGAAAGGGGTTCGATAAGGAGGTCCGTAACAGACTGCGGTCTGAGTGTCCCCGTCCTGATCTTCCTCACAGGGTTGCTGAGACCCCAGAGATCGACGCCAGTATGCTGACATTTTTAAAGAATTTCGCCAAAGACCCCAAGAAGGGTTTGGATCGTGCCTGGAGGGGATGCCAGGATAAGATGTTAGATGTGGTGGGGCCCCTGGCCAAGATCTTAGAAATGTCTTTGCATGCCAAAGAGACCAACGTCATTATTGATCCGGATATTCGAAACTCATAGGCCGATGGGTCTGCTGGTTTTGCCCTTTTGCTAATTTGTTTGTGCATTAGTATTGGCAATAATACACCCATATTTTGATGTATATGTCCTAATTTAGTCATCTAACTGATTTAGATATGGTGTATGTTTTGGAATAATTTAGATTGCTTTTTTACTTCTTTGCCGACCAAGTACTCAACCTATTGACATATTCATTTCCCAGTTTGTGCTGAGTACCATGTTTGAATGAATGAATGTGAGTGAGTTGATTGTGATACGATTGAAGACTAATGTGATGGTATGTGTGAGGTTTTAGTCCACTTTCGTGTCTTTATCTTCATTCTTGTTATATAATATTGTTTGAATTGTATCTTTGTGTACAAGATAAATATTTTCAAATAAACAGCTATTAAATAGCACACATATGTATTGAACTGTGGTCTATACATTGGTTATCATTTTTGCTTGAAATATAGTATCAGTATTGGCATTCTCTTTTGTTGTTTAATTTTAATACAAACGTTAATAAATAAAAAAGTAAGTTGCGACAGTACGGACATCTTAATAAGGGACACCCGACCCACTAAGGTTAGAGGAAGTAACAGCCACTGATCTAATAGTCTCCTAATTCTTTCCAGTGTTCTTATATAGTTCTTACATAATTCAAATTGTATAACTGTTGATATTGATTGGACACAAATATCCCCAAGTATCTAATTGGGTCTGACTTCGCAGCTTGCTCCCTGAGACAGAATAGAAGAAAATTCATATCTGAATTTAAAAGCAGGTTTATTTTACGGCCCCCATTTAACTCAAATTTACTAAATTCCCTCAGTACCACACTGAGGCTGTATTAGTGATGATTAAGTGCGTCACCATCACCACAAATGAGGGCAAATGTTATCATTTGTAATGCTCCATTCCCATGTCATGTCCAGTACTAAACTTCATTAGTGTAGTGCATTACTGTGCACATAGATAAAATGCGGGTGGAGCACTGTACACCATGTTTGGGGGGAATACATGTAATGCTACCCTCACTATAGTGCCAATTTGACATCTTTGATTTGATGTTGTGCACTGTTCTGTTACACACCTGTGAAGGCAAGCTTGAGGATGACAGGTGGATGTTCAAGATCTATTTTTGATTTAGCGCTGATAGGTTTGCAACTCCGCTTGGAAGCCCTTGCTAAATATGCAGAAGCCCACTTCCTGAAAATCAACATTGCTAAAAGTAAGAACTTGATATTTCATAAGAAAGGGCTCAGAATGAAGAGGTGTTTCCAGTGTTGGTTGTGTTCTGAAAAACTTGAACTGGTTGATTCTTGCCTATACCGTGGAAAGGTCTTTTAGAAAACTGGGCGGAATACAAAACATATATAGCTCTGTGCAAGCAGGGCTTTTTCCCAGGCTAGTGCACTGCCCAGATTCTCTAGTACCTGTGGGAAACGACATTTCAGGCATGTTTTGTCAATATTTAGGGTCAAAATTCCTCCCTCCTTGACCTATGCTGCTGAGGTGTTGGATATGAGCTATTGGCTTTCCTTTGATAAGACTGAAGGTCAAATTTGGCGCCAAATTTGCAATCTAAACACTTTGGCTGCTCCCCATGCTCTCCACCTTGAATTTGGTTTAACATAACATGTGTATTTGTAAGGCGCACGTTCACCGATTTGGTCTCTTGGCGCTGAATAACAGATGTTTATTGTTACCCAACTCAATGGTACTCATTTTATCGACCTCAGATGGATGAAAGGCTGAGTGGACCAACCGGTATTGGAACCTGTGACCATGAGGTTGAACACAGGCCACTGAAGTGGATGCATTAGTCCACGGAGCCACCAGACCCGCCCGGCTTTAGGTTCCTCCTATATCTTGTCCTTGGCAGTGGTTTTCAAGTGGGGCAATTCTCTCCACCGGGTGGGGGTATGAGGGAACAGTTAGGGCCGCCATGAGAGTCTGAATTTTTTTCAGGCTGAAAGAGCAGTCAAGATTTTTTATATCCTTTGAGCGAGCAAATTATGCATTTGGGCTTAGCTCGAACATCGATTCCTCCAAGTTACAGCCGGCGTTGAAGAGGTATATAAATAGTTCCGTGTCCACCATCAGTTTGGCTATTTTTTATGGCCTTTATTCCTTAAATTTAACATTCATTCTGCCCTTGAGGCCATTTTTTATTTAGTGATATTTTTATTCTTCCTCATATGGGAATATGTGTGTTGTAATATTTTCTGGAATGCTCTGCTTCTACTTGCACCTTGTATACTACACTCTGCACTTTGTTGTTTTATAAGATTGTTTTATTTTTCTTGTATTTGATATAGTATGTATGGTAAAATGTCTTTAGGAGGTATATTTCTGTTTAGGAAAATTATTTATCAGAGGAAATGTATTTGTTGACATGTCTGTAGTATATGTTTATTTGGACCTCTGAAGGAGTTCCGTATCATAAAATATAAAATAAAATGAATGAATGCGTTGAAAGATCTGACAATATGATGTAAATTTGTACTGCTTCATGAAGCATTGCTGTTCAGACACATGATTATAGCCTTACTCTTCACATATGTTTCTCTTCACACTATGACCAATATACATTTTTGTGTTACTCCTCACATAGGTACCCTGGGAGAGGGAGGAGATGCCAGCCTCCAGTCTAACATCCATTTCCTGACCTACACACTACAGAAGAGCGACATCATCCAGAGGTTCCTTTTGAATATGCAAATAATCCTTGACCTACAGCCGCAGTCCAGGCAGGTAACAGTGGTAGAGCGGTGGGGCAGGGTAAGGGGGGGTTTCGAGGGAGGATGCAGAGGGAAAATTGAATAAATAATTATGTTGTCCCTCAGCATCGTCTCTTGAAATCCCCCCTAACACGCCCCCACCACCCCACCGCTGTTACCTGCACGGACCGCAGCGGTTGATCTATGTCATCAGTTGGAGCCTGACCTCCAACCTCACCTCAATAATTCTACATCAATACCACCACTAGTTAAACTTATTTTAGTTTTACATTTTTTGGTCACAGGCTCCTTTCAACTCACTGTTGCTTTTTCTGGTGGAATGTCACAACCTATGTTCAGCCGGGTCCTCACTGACGAGCTAGCAGTACTTTTGAGACACATGGGCAGCTACATCCAGTTTCCCAGACGTCAGGATTTAGCCACTGTGTAGGTGGATTTCTATGGATTTGTCACATCCCATTTGTAATTGAATCTATTGATGGCATCCATATTGCCTTAGTACCACCACACGACAGGGAGCAAGTGTACCAGAATCGGAAGAACTTCCATTCTTTTAACGTGCAGACAGTCTGCTTACTGGATTTGTACATCTCAAAAGTCAGTACCCAGTTCCCAGGATCTGCACATGATTCCTTAATACTGCGGAACCGCACCATACCCCATCTGATGTCACAACTACTCCTGGAGAGGCCCCAGTTTGTACTTCAGTGTGATCTGTCCTACGTTTGTGTGGGAAATGTCAGGTAGCATGCTCAGAAAGTGTGTAACTAAATGTAGCTGTGTCCATCTTCCATCTATGAGACTCCGCATATGACAACTGGCCATGGTTCTTGGTACCGCGGAGGAATTCTACAACGCCAAGGGAAGTCCGCTTCAATGAGGCCCATGGAAGAACAAGGCGACCAGTGGAGCGGGCTTTTGGGATCCTGAAAGCCAGATTCAGATGTCTGGACAAGACTGATGGAGCCCTCCTCTACTCACCCAGGAAGGTGTGTAAGATCACCAAAGCCTGCTGCATAGTCCACAAAATTGCCCTGTGATGGAACATCATTTACATTGCAGAGGATGCAAGCCATGAAGATCCACCGGGTGGGGACCCTGAAATTCCAAATGAAAATGATGATACTGGTGACGGTGATTGGAAGTTGTGTTGCATCAGGATCTCATCCTGAACATCTTCTCCTGAGTGTATGTATGTTGTGAGATGTGATGACTTTGAACATTTTTGCAAATGTTGTAGTGATGTCGCGAGGAGGATGTTAATGCTACATACCAGTAATATATGGCCTGGAAAGATTTGGGGAAAGGTGTTGGTATTGTACGTGTAGCTTTGTTTAGTTGTAAATGTTGTTTTGGCTGTGTTCTATAGAAATTGACAATGTGATGAGTGTCATATGTATGATCTCTTAGTTAATCTCTCTGTGTTGGTGTTCTTTATGTACCTTCACCATGTCATCTTCATTTGGACATTTCGGAGTGTTGACATTAGAAGGTACATGATGCTGTTTAGACGTATGAAGTGGACATGAAATGTTCCTGGGAATATCTGTCACATACTTTGGGTGTACAAAGCCGGTACCAAGACAGCTTGAACAGCGATAGGGTAGAACTTTCCTGGCTTCCATTGGACTTGTCCCTTGTGGTGATTTGGTCCTAAAACAATATGTGTGCAATCATGTGATCCAACACATGTTGTGTCCAATTCAAGCTATCAAGCCTTCACAATGGCTAATTATTGATTGTCTATGAACTGGATGTAGCTGTTGCTGGGTCTCCCCATTGTAGGCCAAAGTGCTTGTAGCACATCACTGACATTTGTTTGTGACATTCCACCATAGGCAAGCAACACTGGATTGAAATTACCCTGTGGTCAGAATCTGTTGTACTGACATATGTCTGTTTATTTGCTTCTTTAATGTAGAATTCCTTTCGTGAGGTAGGTCTTCAGGTGTTGATGTAGACCTAATGTGTTGTAGCCTATTATGTAAGATATTGTCAGATGCATCCACTTCTTCCATGTTGTGAAAGTTTGCAAGTGATTATGTGATCACTGACGCAGTATAAATGAGTCATGTCTAATTTGCTATGTGTCTGAAATCATGCTAGCCTATGATTTGAACAATGGAATAAAGTTTTTTTTAAGCCCAGACACTTATATGTATGTGTTCTTGTAATGTAGTAGTGATCCTGTTTTGAACATTGTTTCCATACAACAGAACAGTGCTTCCAGAAGTCCCTACTATTTACATTGCAAAGTTCAAATGGTAGTACATTCACATTGTTATATGTGAGAATTACAATAGAAAAATTATTTGGTGATGTTTTGTTTTTAATGATGAGGAACATGCCCAAAAATCAACTTAAAACCCAAAGGGTGATAACAAAAATGTGAAGTCATGGTGGATGAAATCATTGTGGTAGAGTCTATTTTCTGGAGTCCAAAGTAGAACATACATTCTCCAATCAGATATGTAAAAGTGGACAGGAATAGTCAACTAAGTGAATGGGTGGAACAAACAGGAAGACATTAGGGTTGAGGTCTCTTACTGGCGGTGGTGGCTGTCTTGCCATAATGAGCTCCTTGAATTTTCTGTGGACGCCCCCTCCCGTGGGCAGAGGGGGGGATCTGAAGTTGCTGACACAGGGGCCCGTGCGGGCGTATCATCCTCTGTCAGGGCCTTCGTTCCTGTAACTGCACAGATGTTGATGGCGCGAATGTACTTGGGCCATACGAAGGGGTAGATGCAGAGGGAAAGTCCTACAGAAGGTGGTGTTTATGTGCCGCAGGGAGGCCACCCCAGTGCGAAGGCCGGACACCTCAGTGTGGAGGCCACCCATCTCAGTGTGGACTCTGGCCACCTTATTGTGTATGGCAGCAACCTCCAGGAATGTGTCCTCTCCTCAGCTCCTTCATTTCCCGGATTTTGACCAATACCTGCCCATCCCACTTTGGGAGTCCTTGCAGGAGTGTCTGTGACCTCAGTGGGCTCACTCTGGGGGCCTGCAGTTACCCTCCCACGATGCCTACCCCCATCCCTGTGCCCTTGGCAAAGACTGCACCCTCCCACTGGGTTTTGGTTCCTCCATGACTGGGGTGGTGATAGCCAGATCAGAAACCAGGACTGGGCTGGTGCAGGATTGTACTCGCTGTGCTAGGTGCACAGGTTGGGTGGGCAGTGGTTGGTGGTGTTGTTGTAGACGTGGATGGAGGTGTGGTTGTGGGCACAGTGAGCCCACTGTTGGTGTCTGTCCAGGCTGACCAGATAGGCCAGGACCGTCATCCATGTCCACCTCCTCAGGAGCATTGTCATCACTGTGGGCTTCTTCATTGGGAGGAGAGGATCTCTGTTAGGTTTCCACCCGCCGAGCAGGTGCAGTGGTGGATCGATCTGTTGAGAAATGGAGAACATTGTTAATGGTGGAAGTGAGGTAGCTACATCCACGTTGTTTGAGTCAAAGTAAATGGGGACCTAGAATGGACCAAAATAGATTCGTATTGTCTGCAATTTGTGTGGTGTTGAAGTTGGTTACTAGACATTTGTAGAAATTCAATTGAAGTTTTTGATTTCATCAGCTCATTAGAGGTGAAGCTATGTGGCATATTGGCTTTAGGGAAAGACATGACACCTCTAAAGCATTATTACAAACACAGTGTAGTTGTACCATGTGTATTTGTTAATTTTTGTAAAGGTCTGGTTGTGTCTAGTTCAGCCAATCACTCAGCTTGGTTGCATATGGAGCACTGTTCATCATGTGAAAAGTGCAGAGTCAAAGGGTCACCTGGCACTGCTAATGAGCTGAGTTTCCTTCATAGCTGACATATATTGGGGGACACCATTGTTATGGTGTCACTTATGCCTTCAATGGTTTAAGTTTATGGGTCCAGGACACCATCAAACATAGTATTCAGACGTATATTTGAGGGGAGCATTGTCTGTAAATTTCATGACTAGTGTGGAACAGTAGTAACAAGTGAGAAGGGGCATAAGCAGTCTAGCATGTTGGTTACAGAGACAAGGCCTCATGGTAGTTGTGGAAACATTTCAATCAATCGTGCAATCAATCAGGGTTTTTAGAGTGCACTACTCACCCGTGAGGGTCTCAAGGTGCTGTGAAGGGGGGGGTGCGAGCAGCTCCGTTGGTCATTCGAAGAGCCAGGTCTTGAAGTCCTTTCTGAACTGGTGCAGTGTTGGGCTTAGTCAGATGTGAAGGGGGAGTTTGTTCCAGGTCCTGACTGCGAGATAGGAGAAGGATCTGACACCTGATCTGGCCCTGTGAGTGGCTTGGGCGAGGTCGGCAGAGTGGAGGTTACTCTTGGAGCGTGGAAGGAGATTCAATCGTTGAGGTATTGGGGTCCGGTGTTATGGAGGGCTTTGTAGGCGTGTGTGAGCAGTTTGAAAGTTATTCTTTTTTTGACAGGGAGCCAGTGGAGGTTGCGGAGGTGTTGGGTGATGTGGTCATTTTGTGGGATGTCGAGGTAAGTCTGGCTGCGGCGTTCTGGACAGTCTGGAGTTTGTGGAGGAGTTTTTTGTTTATTCTAGCATAGAGTGGGTTTCCGTAGTCTATTCTGCTGGTGATGAGTGCATGGGTGATGGTCTTCCTGGAGTCGGGGGATCCATTTGAAGTTCTTGTGAAGTATGAAGAGGGTATTGACGCATGCGGAGGACACAGCGTTGATCTGGCGGTTTATGGTGAGTGAAGAATTGAGTATGATGCATAGATTGTGTGCGTGGTCTGTTCGGGTAGGTGGATTTCCGAGGGTGGGGGGCCACCAGGTGTTATCCCATGTAGAGGGGGTGGACCCGAGGTTGAGGACTTATGTCTCCACTTACCAACACTTGAGAAATGGTAAGCTGCATGACTATTGTAGATCAGTAGTTACATGGCTGACAAGTGAGAAGGGGCACAAGCAGTCTTGCACCTTGGTTAGAATTGGAACGACAAGGCCTCATGGTAGTTGTGGTACCTCTTCTATCTCTGTTTACCAACACTTGAGAAATGGTAAGCTTTATGACTAGTGTAGATCAATGGTAACATGGCCAACAAGTGAGAAGGGGCACATGCAGTCTAGTATTTTGGTTAGAGTTGGAGTGACAAGGACTCATTGTAGTTGTAGTCAGTTTAATCTCACTTTTGCAACACTTGGAACACAGTTAGTGTACCTTACTATTGGCAACATGCATTTGAGATGAAAAATACATTTACATATTGACACATATCATAGGTCCTGAATTGATATTTTGTTGATAATGCATTGTAACATATAGCATGTCATAGATTTGGATACACGTGCTCTTATTTGAATCAGTACAGATTGCCACAGACCAACCAACATCTTTGATACATTTTGCATTGCATGTTAGGAAAGTAGATAGACAGCATATTGGGAAAACCAGAGTTGAAAGAAAACGGAACATTGTGAATTTGTGGCAGTTCTTGAAGAGTAACTTACCATAGTCAACTCCCCCCTCTATTCCTGTCAAGCCCTCTGTATGCAGAATGCCCAAGACGTCCTCCTCCCAGGGTAAGAGTTGTAATGGTACACTGGGAAGGTCACCGCCAGTCTGCTGAACCTCCAGGTGGTGGCTGTTGTAGTTGGTGCATACCCTCAGCCTAAGGTCATTCCACCTCGTTCTATGTGGGCCTGTGTGCGCAGGGTGGTACCAACAGCATTCACTCTATTGACTATCCTGTCCCAGATTTAACTTTTCATACTGTGAGGAATCAGCTCATTTCATCCACCATAACTGACAACTCTTGCTCAGTGAAGTTAGGTTTTATTTATTTAGATGTATAAGAATGAAATACAAACAAGGGATAGAGGCATAAAGGTGCAAAAAAGAAAATGGAAGATGGTGGAGAGTACTAGCTGGAAAAATGGAAAAAGGGGTGCCTTGTCATAAAATCCAGTACACGCTGGTGGCTGTGTTCTGGCCTGCAATTTGGGAGCAAAGTATTGTGGTCAGGGATGTGGTGTGTTTTATAGAGTGATTTGCAGGTATGTTCACTTTCCAAAGCACATCACGTGTGTGGTTTTTTAATACATCCAATGGTCAGGTTGAGCACTGCTGTGAGACCGTGAGTACAACTGGGTAGTAGGTATACCCTTGGCGCGTGGACCATGGCCCTGGCAACGTTGGCTCACACACCGCCGACATTGCAGACTGCCACGGTCCCACTGGATAGACCGTTGGGCGGCGGTCGACATTTCTGACAGTATAACTCTTTTTTTTTTTTTTATAAATTTTTTATTGAACATAGCAATGGTTAATCAGTGGTACAATGCATCTTTACAGTTTTAAATAAATAAATAAAGAAGAAAGACATCTATATACAAATATATATCAGACATGAGAATTAGGAAAAGGGGAAGAGATTCATCGAGCACAGTAAAAAGGGAATACAGACAATGATTTAATCTAGAAGGGACTGTGCAAAATCCGCAATTTATAAAGTGTCGTTGTAAATAAGTGCAAAAGCCTACAATAAAGTGCTACTGCATGTGCAAAGAACTATGATACAGCGATAACCAAAAGAAGTGCTAGTGCTTTTAATTGTACTAACCCTTTCTTTATCTTTATTCTTCTTTTGCTGCTCATCCCTCCTTCAGTTGATCCAAATCCCCAAAATATTTCCAATTCCTTTCAAATCTCTTAATAGAACCTACTCTGCCCGCATATGCTTTTTCAAAAAAACAGGTTCTCCTCATCTTATTGAACCATTTTATAAGTGATGGAATTTCCCTTGATTTCCAGTTTTGTAGTATTAGAGAGCGGGCAATCGCGCATGATATAAATATAAATACCTCCTCCGATTTGTTGATATTGCTTCTATCCTTGCTTATTCCAAACAAGGCTACTTCTACCGTTGGCGGAAATGGTTTTCCAATGGCCAATTCAATTTGCGCGAATATCTCTTTCCAGAATGACTCCAACATCGGGCAGGCGAAAAAAATATGATACCATCCCCCCTGGCCATGTGCTAAACATCTAAAACACTTATTTTCTGTTCCAGGAAACATTTTTTCCAAAGCCTCTGGCGTATAATAGGCTAGCCAACGAGACAGAAAGGCCATCCTCTTATAGTTGGCAGCACGCAAGGATTTGTTTCCCAGTAAACAGAGAGCCTCCCAATCTTTGAAGGAAAAAAAGCACTGGGTCGAGAGACCTACTTTATTCAGATGTTTAACAATGAGTGGGGATTGGCCAGAGCCATGGAGCAATTTTTACCATTGCCCTATCCCGCTGCTCTTCCTACCATAAAGGTTATTTAGTAAATTATTGGGGGTATTCAACAAGCCACTTCCTTTCTTTTTAATAAAATGAGTGATCTGAAGATATTCAAAGAAGGACAGACGCCTTAAAATGTTGGATCTAATTATCACCTCTTGCCAACTAATAACCCTATTTTGGACTAGCAAGTCTCTCAATTCCCGAAACCCACACAATTCCCATTTTTTAATCTTCGAGAAACTTAACGGAAGTCCTATTTTACTACATTCAAACAAACTTAGATATTGGGAACCATCAGAACCATGTTTTTTAAAAAGCAGCAATAAGCGCGTAGTATATTCTTTCAGCGTCTTATACCTCGATTTTTTTGGGGAGTTTTGCGGTCTTTAAAAAAATAGGGATTTGAGACCCTGCTTCTTGGACCATCTTCTCCAAAAAGAAATTGTCTCTTGTCTGATACACCCTTAAAAGACCTGCCACTATATCAAAGAATGCAGCTTCGTAGTATGTTTTTAAGTGGGGTAGCGCTAACCCTCCTTGATCTATTGTGAGTTGCACCACCGGGAGTTGAACTCTAGGAGTTTTATTACCCCAAATAAATCCTCTTAACATTGTTTCTAATTCTTTAAAGAAAGACAAATTAATTTTTAACGGTACATTAATAAACAAAAATATAAGTAGAGGCAGAACTGACATTTTAACCATTGACACCCTATCAATCACTGTCAGGGGTAACAAGAGCCATTTATCTAACATATGCTTGATTTTATTTTTCATTCTCGTGTAATTTAGTTCTAAAAGCATATCATACTCTGCAGTTACAAAAATACCCAGATATCTTATTGGGTCTCTTTTTGCAGCTTGAGCTTGCAAGAAATTAGGGAGAAATCCTGTATCTGTATTTAAAGCAAGAACTTCAGTTTTTTTAGCATTTATCTTATATCCCCCAATCTTTTCATAAGCTTTAAACTCTTTCAATAAGTTCTCAACCACCCCCTTTTCCGGAGCAAGATAAAGAATAATGTCGTCAGCAAAAAGTTTTAGTTTAGACATGCCGAGGATGGGGGGCGTGATAGCTGCATTATCCCTAATCCTTGCCACCAAGGGCTCAATAAAAAAAGTAAAAAGCAGGGGAGATAAAGGGCAGCCTTGCCTAGTGCCCCTGGTTACATTGATCCTGCCGGCCTGTTGTGCATTAATTATTACCTGAGCAGAGGCTCCAGAATATATATTATGTATCATCTTAATTATCTGAACCGGGAATCCAAATTGTCCAAGGGAATAAAATAGGGCGTCCCAATTTACCAAGTCGAATGCCTTTTCGGCATCAACCATTAAAATACAAGCTGGCAGCGAATTGGTATTCAGATAGTCCAAGGCCTGAATTAGGTATTCCGTATTTGTGGCTATATAACGTCCTGCAATAAACCCGGTCTGGTCATGATGAATTACTTCCTGAGCTGCCAGGACAAATCTTTCTGCCCATATTTTCATAAGTATTTTGTAATCGGAGTTCAAAAGGCTAATTGGCCTGTATGAATTTACATCCTCCTTTTTTTTATCTTTTTTTAAAAAGCATATAATTGTCGATTCTTTGAAAGCCCCAGGAACCGAACCTCCTAATTTTATATGATTAAATAATTTTAATAGAGGTTGTTCTAATTCAGCAAGAAATACTTTGTAGAACTCTATAGGGTACCCATCCTGACCACAAGCCTTTCCCCCAGAGGTCGCCTTGATACTTGTACGAATTTCTAAAACAGTTAATTCCCTATCTATTTGTATCTTCCGGGATTCCGAGATTTTAGGAATCTCTAAATTCGCAAAATATTCGTGAATCTTTTCTTCCTCTACCTGGTAGTTTGTGGAATAGATTCTCTCAAAGTGATCTAGGAAAATCCCAGAGATCTTCTCATTTTCCACCACTTCGATCCCACTCAGAGGATCCTGGATTTTAACTATATGGGAAGATTCCTGTTTTTTTTTTTGCAGAGTTGGCTAGTAATTTCCCAACCATCTGACTATCTTCATAGATTCTTTGCTGGAAAGTTTTTGAGTTATTTATTTCTTCGAGAGTAAAAAAATCCCTTAAACATGCTTTAGCTTGCTCCAAGTGGTTTGGTTGAGACTGGAGCTGTAATAAATATTGCTCCTCGACAGTAGATTGTAATTTAGCTATTTTTAGTTTCCTTTCCTTCGCCTGAGCACTTGTGAACGCGATTATCTTACCCCGTGCTGCTGCTTTAAACCCACCCCAAACTGAGAAGGGTTCAGCTGAGTCTTGATTTATTTCGAAATATTCCACAATCCATGATCTAAATCCAGATACCCAGGTTTGGTCCTGAAGCAAAGTGCGATCTAACTGCCATCTTGGGCGCACCCTATCGGTCCCTCCCAAAACAAGATCCAGTTCAATTCTGCCATGGTCGGAGAAAGGATTGCATCCAATTAGATTATTTGAGATCTGCAAAGATCTTGATATCAAGAAAAAATCTATTCTGGATGCAGTCCGGAAACGATGGGAATAGCATGTGAACAGCTCCCTCTCTACATTCTTGGAGCGCCAGGGATCCCGAAGTTGGTATTCATCTACAAAAGTTTCGAGAAAGCCTTTAGTTCTGGGCTTCAACTGTTTTTTATTTTTATTTGAAGTATCCCTTTTCAGATCTTGAATAAAGTTAAAATCCCCTCCACAAATAATTTGTCCTGGGACACCTCTTAACACCTCATGAATTTCTTTCAAAGAAGAAACATCGTCAAGAATTGGGCCGTAGTAGTTCACGAAGTTTAAGGGCTTCCCGTGAAGTTTAACTGTAACCCAAAGCCACCTTCCTTTGGAGTCCCTTCTGGTCTGAATAAACTCCCAGGGTAGATTCCTAGAGAAATAAATTGCTACCCCTCTCTGGGCAACTCCCGCAGATGAAAAAACAGCATGACTAAAGTATCTCGGAATAAATAAGTTAGGGTCGTTCGTTTTCAGATGTGTCTCTTGAAAGTATACTACTTGAGGATTTAGTGAGATTACCCACTTTAAGAGAGCCCCATACTTTTGTTTGTTCAACATACCATTAGCATTGATTGACAGTGTCTTACATAAATCATGATTCATTTAAACTGAAATGTCTTATCCTTGTCAAGTACCAAATACTGAGAAAATAACTATTACATCCATTGCTTATGTATCTTTTTACTGCGTTTCTCACCCCCTGCTCCCCCCCACCCCAGGAATGTGGCAACCATCCGCACTTCCACGCTGACCACATTCCTCCCTCCCTTCCTTTTCCACTGGGTGTCTTCTTCCTACACCCTGGGTGACCCGACTGACAGGACCCACCCTGTTTTTTTTTACCCAGGAAATGTGTTTTCCCCTTTATAAAACGCTAGCTCACCCTTTTGCCTCCTCCTTCCCTACAAGGAGCCCACAGGATTCCAAGAGAGGACGAAGAGAGAGAAAAACCATTGAGGTAGGAGGGGAAGGGGAAAAGAGAAAAAAGAACACCAAAGAAAGAAGAAAGAAAGAAAGAAGATTCTTCTCGATCCATTTCACTCCCTACCCCCTGATATCTCTTTCAAGAGAGACTGTGCCTCATCTAAATCTGAAAATAAGAAAAACTTCCCCCTGACCAAAACTTTCAGCTTTGATTGCTGAGCAATCGAGGCTTGTGCACCATTTACTTTGAATAGCTGTAGAAGTTTTACAAATTCTTTCCTTCTTTTTGCAGCTGCCGCTGTCATATCGGAAAAGATCCTGCATTTTGTAGTCTCAGTCACTGCAAATTGGCGTTGCTGATAGGCCTTCGAAAGAATCCTTTCCTTGATCCTGTAGTCTGCAAAGTTCAGTAGAATAGTTCTTGGGAATGGTGAGTTTGCAAACCTCTGAGCTGGAACTCGATGGGCCCTAGTTATGGTCAGGTCTCCTTCAAAATCGGGTAGAACTGACTTCTGGATGAATGAGTTGACCCACTGGACGGTATCAGAGCCTTCTGTTCCTTCCGGAACTCCCACAATTCTCAGATTTGATCTTCGAGAGTGATTTTCAAGCTCCTCGAGCTTGTTCTCCATGATGATCCTCTTCTTTACTGCTTCCTTGGCACCCTCCGAGGCTAGATTCATACGATCCTCGAGGACAGAAATCCTCCCCTCTGCCTCTTGAATCCTGCTCGGGAGCACCATTGTAGCTCTTCAAATTTATCCATCCTAGCATGGAGAGCGGCTATCTCAGTTTGCTGATTGTTCTTTATTTCCCGAATTTCATCAAGGATCAGATTTAACATTTCGCGGATATCTAGCTGATATCTTACTTCCGTGGGTATACTAGCAATTTCTGCCGCCTCTGCTCCTGATGTTTCATTCTGTGGGGTCTCCCCTTCCATAGCTGACTCCTCCCTTGCCAAGTGGGGGGTTTGGGGGGTTTGGGGTCCGGATATCAAAAGAGCCTCAGAGCTTAGGCCCCCTCCCTCCATTAGAGCAGAGTCTCTAGGATCAGCAATATCAATAGAAACAATAGAAGATTGTGGAGGAGGTGGTGGCACTAGAGATTTTGGGGACACTTTCTTGGCAAATAGAGGGAAGTGTCTCAGTTCCTTTGCTCCATTAGCTCCATTAGCACCATTATCACCCTTCCTTATTTCCTCCGTTAGCTGCGATGATGTTGAGATTGAGACTAAGACCTGAGTAGGGGTAGGAGCGGGGTTCTGTTCTTGAGCCCCTGCCTGAGGTTGCACCAGAGAGCCAAGACTTTTACGCCCCTCTACGGTTACTCTCATGTGATCTTCATCATGGAGGGAGGGAGAGAGGGGGGGAGGGAGGGAGGGAGGGGGAGGAGAGAGTATGTTCGTCCTCCGAGGACTCCGGCGTAGTATCTTCAGCAGAGTTACCCTCTCTAATCTTATCTTTCCCTTTCTCTTCTTCAGCTTTAGCTGCCTTACGTGCGGCTTTTTTGGCTTTAGCTAGTCGTGTCCTTGCCTTTGAGCGGGCGGCCATTTCGACTTTGCTTAGTTTAACCACCTCCTCTCCCTCTCCCTCTTTCATGGGTTTGCCCATTGTGGTCTCTCCTTTACACCTTCCTTACACCCTTTTTACACCCTTTTTTGCCTTCACTGCAGGATTGCAAGGTTATTTCTGTTTCTGGTTGAAAAAAAAAAAAAAAAAAAGTCCTCACCGGGTTTTGGCGGAACCCGGGTGGTGCACTCTGGTCCTGATCCAGTGGTCTAGCCGGTTTGGGAGTGGCCGCTGACCATAACAAGTCCACAAAATCACCCCAGCCACCACCTCAGACAGCTACTCATTTTCAAAAGACAGAAGACAGAAAGATGTACTCGAATTTAAGCTAATAGCTTAAAAACAATGCTGCTCCATAGACCACAGTCCGGAAAAGAAAGAGCTGCAGCAGCAACTTTATTTTTTTTTCTCAACCTCCTCCATGTCCTCCTCCAAGCCCCCAAAGCGTTTTGCAGATCAATCACTCTGTCACTCTGTCTGACCTTAACCTGGGAGCTCCGGTTGAGAACGTGTGATGACAGATGGCTGGGGGCTGGATCGGCGCTTTAACACGGTGTTTTCTCTCTCTTTTCACCCATGTCTGCTATTTTATGTTGCAAAATCCCTCTGCCACTGCCTGGATTGCGAGCTGATTTTTTCGAGCAGGGGAGCTCAGCTAGCGTCTCGTCTCACTATCACCATTGAGGGGTGGAGTCCAGCCTTCGGGTCACGGGAGACTACGCAGAGGCGTGGTTCTCTGCAGCCTCCATGCCATAATCTCCCTGACAGTATAACTCGTAAAACGACAGGTGGTAGATCGCTGGCACAGTGGTGCCCTAGACGACGTTTATGTGGTTCTGGGGCAGTTGGACCCCCTCAAACTCATAGTCAGGCCCTTTGTATTTGTTTCACAATTATATAAAGAATTTATATATGAATTAAAAAAAGACAATTTGTTTTTCTTCTAAATATATATAAAAATATGAAACTTGCAATAACTTTTTTTTTTCTAAATATAAAATATTAGAAAATTATACATGTATCATTTTCTTGTAATAAATATTAATGTGAAAATATTATTGTAGTGCAAACTGTACGCTTTTCTACCGTATCAATACAAAAACGGTATTACAAATTTCTAAACACTTCAAACATAACACATACTACTACCACTGCAGTACAAATAAAGTAAGCACATATGTATACCACCAAATACTTACATTTGTCTTTTCACACTACAACAGAACTTACCTCAAATATGGTTTTAGACACTAAAAGAGTTTAAAATACTATGCCCACTCCACAATAAAATAATTCAGGGAAGATGATGGACAATAAAGGGGAAACATTTATTATAGCCACTTCAGTATCACTTAACTCAGGTAAGGTGCTAAACACTAAAGAGACAACATTTACTAATCACACTCCAGTATCGCTTAAGTCAGGGAAGGTGTTGGCTAGTAAAAGGAGCAACATTTACTATTCCCGCTCCAATAACACTTAACTCAGGGAAATTGCTGGACACTAAAGAAGCAACATTAGCCATTCCCACTGCAATAAAACCTATGTCAGGGAAGGTTTTCCACAGTAAAACAGGCAACATTTACTATTCTCACTCCAAAATCACTTAACCCAGGGAATATGCTGGACAGTAAAAAGGCAACATTAACCATTTTCAGTGCAACAAAACGTATGTCAGAGAAGATTTTGGACACTGAAAGGGGCAACACTTACTATTCCCACTGCAAATTCACTTAGCTCAGGGGAAGGGCCAACATTTACTATTCTCACTTCAATATCACTTAACTCGGTAGGTTCTAAACACTAAAGAGGCAACAATAACAATCCCAATAACTCCAAAGGTAAGTCTGGGAAGGTGTTATACAGTAAAAGAGGCAATGTTTACTATTCCCACTACAATATTACTTAACTCAGGGAAGGGGCTGAACACTAAAGAAGCAATATTAACCTTTCCCACTTCAGTACAACTTATGTGTGGTCAAGTTTTGGATACTAAAAGTGGCAACATTTACTATTCCCACTCCCATCTAACCTAACTCAGGTAAGAGGGGGGACACTAAAGGGGCAACATTTACTTTTCCCACTCCAAAATCACTTAACTCAAGGTAGGTAATTCAGAGCACAACAAAAGTTATCTCTAGGAAGCTTTTATACAGTAAACGGGGCAATATTTACCATTCCCACAACAGTATAACTTAACGCAGAGAAGGTGCTGGACACTCAAGGGGCAACATTTACTCCTCCCACTCCAATATCACTTAACTCAGGAAAGGTCCTGGACACTAAAGAAGCAACGTAACCATTCCCACAGCAGTAACACCTATCTCAGGGAAGGGGTTGGACAGTAAGTGGGGCAAAATGTACTTTTATCCATCTAATTTTACTTTACTCAGGGAAAGGACTGGACACGAAAGAGGAAACATTTGCTACTCCCACTCCAATATCAGGGTGCTGGACAGTAAAATAGCTTACATTTACTATTCTCACTCTAACGTAACACTGGGAAGGACCTGGACAACAAAGAGGTAACATTTACTATTCACAATAAATGTAACTTACATTTTTGGCATTTTACTTCCAAAACAATTCATACATTTTATAAAATAACTGTATCACAATTCTTATAAATAGTGGAATAATTTTTTTTAAAAATATGAATAATTTTTCTTCAAACACTATACAAAATATTTTGTAATTTTTTTAAGTTCTTTAAGTAAAATAGTTTAACAATTTTTGTAATAAATGTTAGATTTTTTTAAATTCATGTTTTCTTAACCCCTTCACTGCTTGGCCTCCTCCCTCTCCCCCCTTGCAAAGCCTTTTTTAGACTATTTGGGGTAGTTCATGCTGAGACTCCTGTAACGTTTTGTCCACATAAGGTATCCAAATACCCCCATGGTTTGCGGATTTACATGGAGGGGACCCAAAAAGTATACAAAATATACAAAACACAGCAACATTTAGATATTTTTGGGAAAAAGTGCTACAGAAGAAATCATCTGTTTTTCCCCTGCAAATGGTATCAACAAAGCATGGTGCCTAAATCACCATCTTCCCAGCTTGTAGGGACAGGCAGACTTTTGTCAGAAAACCAAAATATTCTACAAAGTTTGGGCATTTTACGGGGACATAGCTTATTTTTACTATTGTTTGGGCTTTCAACCTGCTTTGAGTTAGTGGTAGAAATGAATGTGAAAGCAAAAATGGATCCTGGAACCCTATATATTTCAGAAAAGTAGACACAATTTTGAATTTAGCAAAGGGTCATTTGTGTAGACCCTCCAAGGCTTTCCTATGGAAACTAACAGTTTAAATAAAAAAGATATTGAAATTGAGTTGAAAAAAAAACCCAGCAATTTGTGCCAACATTTTGATACAATATACCGTTATGTTCGCTGGACCCTTCTGGTTGTGTTGATATATAGGAATTGTAGGTTCACCAAGAACCCGGGGTAACCAGAACCAATAATTGAGCTGCTCCTTGCAATGGATTTTTACTGTGTACCGGGTATTAAGCAATTCATTTGGTAAAATATAAAGAGTTTAAAGGCAATAGTTAATTGCACAGTTCCGAAATTGTGGGTACCCATACTAGCAAGTGAATTATGGGACACTTTTCTAAATGACTTTTTTTTTTACATTGTCCTACATTTGGAAGGCAGAAATGCATAGAACGTCAATAGGTAATAACAGGTGTTCTACAATTCCGTGTTTCCCTAAGTCTCCCGATAAAAATGGTGCCTCACTTATGTGGGTAGGCCTAATGCCTGGGACAGGAAACGCCCGAAAGGCAACATTGATATATCACATTTTTCTAGTGAAAACAGACCTTTTTTCGCAATGTGCCTAGCAGTGGATTTTAGACCCTAGCTCAGCAGGCACCTTGGTAAACCTGTACATTTTTGAAAACTAGACACCCAGGGGAATCCAAGATGGGGTGACTTGTGGCTTTTCCCACTCCCTGCTTCTGATGGGCGTTGAACTGTATGGATGCAATAGATGAAAAGAGTAGACATGCAAGACTAGGGTCATCTGCAGTACAGGCTGGTGTTGTAGAAGAACAGCTGAGAGGGGCGGAAGGGGTAGCGAGATGACAAAAATAAATAAAACCTATCTGCAGCTGGCCGTGTTGCAGTTTTCTGCTCCTCTCCTCGCAGGCACAGGCTCCCAGACTCCACTGCAGCCAATCCAGATGCTGCTCTTATGTCATTAGAACAGTGTCAGGATTGGCTTAGAGCTCCGGATTTGCACCCCGTGTGAGATTGGGAGCCTGTGCCTGCAACGCAGCTCGGGTTGGAGACAGCTTTAATGCATATGCCGGTTTGGTCAGCCTGAGACAGATGGCTAAACCGTCATGCACACTTACAACATTGTCCACCAGTTCTCCTGCAGCCTGTCTTCTCCCATGGCCCTACCCCCAAAGACTCGGCAGGAAAGGAAAAATTAAACAATAATGAAATGTGTTTATTATTATTTTTTTTCCTGCCGTTTTGAGGCAGCTAGCAGGTGGGAGTGATGCTTGTCCGCCATAGCGGAGGAGCCACTGCTGGTCACCTAGCATGACCATGAATAATTTGGCAGCATCCCAAATGTGTAGACTCCCATGATGAACATACACACTGACATGATACCACAATACACTAGTCATCTGATGACTACACCCAAATCAGATCTGGTCCTCAACTGCCTATGCCAGCCTACGTACATCATGTAGTCCAGGGCAATAACATATGTACTTTAGCTGCACAAGACAGCTAAAGTACATGTGCATGACAGTACAGACACTTTCACACCCCAGACGTGTGACTCTATCCATGCTGTTCAAAACATAACAGTTTCCACTAAATGTAATACATTCCAAAACATGGCTCTCCATGAAAGGTCTGCCATGTGTCACACTGGAGGCTCACAATCTGTAAATTAGTGGTCACGTGGACAACTCTGTGTAAAATAGCACTACATCTGATTGATTGCTAGTCTAGTCGCGCACTGTTCACTTGGTGTTATACACCTTCAACATTTGTTTGAAAACATTCCACTTCACTCTATTCCATATAACAGTTTCTTGTTTTAATCCAAAATTCACTTTGTTATAGTATTCTATACATTTTTCAGTCGATATTACTCAGTTCATCATATCAACGAATTGAGCTGAGAGAACATCGGTATTATACAAGCGGGCAGGACTTCTAGTACAGATCGGATATTGAAAGAACTGAGGAAATACAAATACACTGGCAGCTTATCAGCTTATCAACAGCAAACACAGTAAAGGAACGTGCTCTCAGGCGCAGTGAACTACCCATACAGCCTGGCCCCTGATGAAGGTACCTCTGAGTACCGAAATGCATTGGGCACAATCATGAAACTGTGTTGTCAGAATACTATGAAACGAGTATTGTATAAAGTTGATCAAAAATAATGGAGAATCGAGGGGCGTGGCTTGGACGCCGGTGATAATGGCGGCGTAGTTCTGTCCTCCTCCGAGCGGCTGGAACAAACATGCTGTGGGAAGCTGCAATCCGCCTCCGATCCTAACTAAAATGATTACAAGGGCGTCGGAAGACCAGATCCGGCAGTGGTGAAGTTTTGAATCGGATCCGACCGAGGGGAGAGGAGCTGACTGCCCGTTTCGCCCTGACCGAGAGAGGCTGCACTCCGTGGCGGAACCCGACCACGGACACAACCACGTGGTCCTCCGGTCTCCCGGAGACTCGACCACGCTGCACACTACGAGCTGTTGGGGCTCTCCCTGGACAGTGCAGGTCCTCGAACCCACAGGACATTAACGCAGTGAGTAGGGGGCGAGGCTGTTAGTGTGGCGGTTGAATGCACGCTGGTATGGATTACCGCGTTGGTGATTCATAATGGCGGCCACCCGGGGAGCCTGTCTCCGTGAATCGAACACCCTGCACCAGGAACACGAAACTGCAGATGAATGAATGCATATGCCTATGGGAAAACTGATGTAGTGTAGAGATCATAACAGCGCTCAGATACAGCCTGTCTGAATAACGCTGCAAGCAGGATCTTTTACACTACATGAAGGACTGAGATGACTGTTTAAAATGGCGGTCCCTTGCTAAGCTGACATCGTGTTTGTGTGACCCTGCGCCTGAATACCATGTTGTGTACTGTGGCCTCTGGAATGCTATGAGGACCTGTAAGCAGGTTACTAGAAAAATCAAATCAACCATGCTCCTTGGGAATAATGCTGGAAATAATGCTGCAAAGCACATATAAGAACAACCATTGCAACCATCCATAGAGCCTAGATTGAATTTCTGTCGCAGTTGATATCAAGGCACTGAACAGTCCTGCGGAAACTCTAGGAAAGCTGGTGGCATGTATATGGACTGAATCTGAGACACTGTGCATGACGTGCTGGCTGAACCTCTACAGCAACTGTTGCTAGAGCTATTTACAAGGGTGCGAATGACACTTAATGATTTAAATGATATTTCCAAGGAAACACCACGAGTATTGTGCGAATGACGGCTCCTACTGATGAATGTGCACCTATGATCTCTCTTCAATAAAAATCGTCTCTCACTATTCACGACGCAACGCAATTCACGACGCAACGCAACGCAATTCAGTATCTGCGCCGTGAGTTGGGGGGACTCAGAACAAGACAGCGTCAGGTCAAATCGCTACGCACAACTACAACTTAAGGATGGGGGACAAAGAAAACGGCGTAACTTCTAAACGCCTGAAATCTAACCCACCGACGCCAGTCAAAGGGAATAAAGAAATGACGGATGCCATGGCTACAATTTTGAGCAGGCTAGAAGAGGTTAGGGACTTGGCCAAATCCACCAAGGAAGAGGTGGTAGCTATTCGCCAGGATATCAAAGACATCAACTCAAGAATTACGGAGTCCGAGGCCAGGATAAGCAAACTGGAAGACTTTGAGAATAAAACGTGTGGAGCTATCAAGAACCTCTCCTTATGCTCAGACCACCTTGTGAAAAAAGTTGCGGAATTGGAAGACAGAAACAGAAGGGGGAACCTAAGAATTTTTGGCATGCCGGAAAAAGCAGAGGAATCACATGGCGCATGCATACCCTTCCTCGAGGAGTGGTTCACGCAGGCCACAAATCTAACCTTCACTCAGCCACTTGAGTTTGATAGAGCTCATAGGGTACCAGGTCGAATTTCTAAGGATCAGAAGGGCCCAAGAGCGATCGTGTGTAAACCGCTAAGATATCAGCACACAGAGCAGATACTTACCTTCGCCCGCAAGCATAACCATGTGCTATGGAAGGGTCACAAAATCTTCATCTCACAGGACTTCAGTAAGGAGACTATGGACATAAGGAAGGCCTTCCTCGCAATGAGACCCCAATTGAAATCACTTGGTCACATGTATGGATTTATTGGTCCGACGAAATTTAGAGTAACCATACAAGGTGTGACACATGTGTTCTCTGACCCGAGAAAACTGCGACAATTCCTGTTCGACCACAGCGATGACACCATGGAGGTCTCCCCTTCAGCTCAACAAGGAGCCTCTTCAGCCGGATCAGGATGAGTCTAGGCTTGAACCTTTGATACTGTTATTCTCATGTTCCTGAATCCACATTGAAATGACTGTTTGATCTAGAACTTACATGAGGGTCTCTTGTCTGGTATTACTAAATGGTTGTTTACCATGTCTGTAATTGAAAGAACTAATAAGGGCACGCCCGCATGGGGTCTGGTTCTGGCCAATTTTGTCCGTCACGTTAATGTTCTGTGTACCTTTTGGGCCCCCTGCCAGCGTATCCTTTTGAACCCGGATCTGTTTCAGAGCGATCTCTTGTATCCTTGATTTGAAAGTGACTCACAATGATTATATCTGTGCTGCCATGATACTACCTGTGCCCCTCTTGGACCTCGAAGAAGTACGGTGCTGTGGTGTTGTTCTGTAGCACTCCCATTGGTGTCAAGTGCACCCACAGTGACTCTTCTACAGTTGCTGTTGTGCTTGGTTTATGATGTACTGAAGTACTGCAGTATGAAGTACTGTGCTGTGGTGTTGTTTTATAGCACTCCCATTGATGTCAGGTGCACCCACAGTGACTCTTCTACAGTTGCTGTTGTGCTTGGTTTATGATACTGAAGTCAAGACATTGACCTTCCTGCGCTCAAGGTCTTGGCACCATTGTTGTTTGTCGTTTATTGTTGCCAACATACTTGGCTTATTCCTTCACTAGTTTGGGATTGCAGCCCCAAAAGATTAATAGTAATGAGCAAGCTGCTCGGAGGCGGCCTCGTGGTCGTCATTCCCGAGTCGCCATGTTCTGTTGTTTCTACTATTGGGGAGGGAGGGGTGGGTTGTGGGTGAGGGAGGAGGGTGGAGGGAGGTTGGTGGGAATGAAGGGGGGGATTGTTTTTGCATTTTGTATATTGTTTTGTTTAGTTTTGTCCATTTTGCATCCTAACTTGCGTACATTGCACTACATTGTGTTCCGGAGCTTTAACTCTGTCCGCCGATCCCCTACAAAGGGTACTAACCCTGTATTCAATGCGATATATGACTCTACTGGCTTTGACAAAGGTATGAGACCCTCTTCTCGATCCAACTTTCGCTCATACGCATGGGTCATGAGACGGTATCACTTATTGTATAATTGATGGCTCCTGTAATGGACACTCCAATAGGGACAACAACGATAGCTAATCTTCGAATATTATCGTTAAATGTGAAAGGTCTCAATCAGCCAGTTAAACGTCAAAAGGTACTTGATTATCTACGTAGGCAACGTGGAGATATAGCCTTACTGCAGGAGACAAAACTAGAGGCGAAGCTATTTCACACATTACGTAACAAATATTACACCGAAGTGATAGGCTCTGAAGCAATCTCAAAAAAGAATGGGGTGGTGATGCTAGTGGCCAAGAATGCGAATGTGGACGTAGTCTCTACTACTACAGACACGAAAGGGAGATGGATTTCGGCGACATTACGCAAAGATGACACTGAGTTCTTTATCACAACTGTTTATGCCCCAAATAGACATGATCCGTCCTTCTGGGTAGGCCTCTCGAAGCAGATCATCTCCATTCCTGACACAGCACTCCATATTTTGGCAGGCGATTTCAATCTCCCATATGACCCTGTATTGGATAGAGACTCTAAATGCGTCTTTCGTCCAGGCAAAGCCCATAAGGCATTCATGAAACTATGCAACAGATTCCATATGGTGGACACGTGGCGCTTACTGCATCCTGATGGCAAAGACTACTCCTTCTACTCCCCGCCACATGACTCGTTCTCGAGAATCGACTATATACTCATATCTAAAAACGCAGTGGCAAGAGTTGAGGACGCGGACATTGCTCCCAGATTAGTCTCTGACCACTCATGCGTCTCCCTTACACTATCTAATCTTACACCATCTACCCGTCAATCTATGTGGCGATTTAATGATACTATTCTTAATGACACGAAACACAAAGAAACCCTTGATACCGCCATTAGAGACTTTCTATTGTCCAATAAGAGAGGGGACACTTCAGACACCATCCGTTGGGAGGCACTGAAATCCACTATAAGGGGACTTATTATAAAAATATCCTCTGCTATTAATAAAAACCGCACTGCGGCCTTGTTGAAGTTAGAAGAAGACATTTCGAAACTTCAGCACAAATACCTGACGAGTAGGAACCCTGCAGTCCTAAATGAACTGTCCAATCAAAAATACACATATAATAAACTTATCAGTGAGAAAGCAGGAATTTGGCTGGACAGGAAGAAGCGTTTTAAAATCTGCGACTCGAACAAAGCAGGGAAGGGGTTAGCGGCTTATCTTAAATTTAAAATTCAAAAGAACACCATTACCTCCTTAATCGATGGCGATGGTACTCCTAAGTCTGATCCCAATAGGATTGCGAACATTTTCAAAGACTTTTATGAAAAACTCTATGCTAGGAACGTACACGTTGACAGTGAAAAAATGGAGAAGTATCTCTCGAACTGCACACTACCAACACCTACGACCGCAGAAAGGGAAGCTTTAAATGAACCGATCTCTGAATTGGAGGTGGTTAGCGCGATCAAATGCCTTAAAAAAGGGAAAGCCCCTGGCCCTGATGGCTATACTGCACCATTTTATAAGACTTTTGCCCATATTCTTGCAACTCCTCTATTAGAAGTTTTTCAAGAAATTAGCACCACAGGAGAGGTCAAGGGAACTATGGCTGAAGCCGTAATTGCTGTAATACCCAAGGAAGGCAAAGATCATAAACTCCCCAAAAATTACAGGCCTATCTCACTGATAAATTTAGATTGTAAGCTCTTGGCATCGATTTTAGCAAAACGCATCCAGAAGGTTCTGCCGACCCTAATACATCCCTCGCAAGCGGGATTCCTGAAGAACAGGCTTTCGAGCGATAACACGAGAATTCTGGCTCACGTTATTGAAAAAGCGAAGTTCCTATCAACGCCCACCGTGGCTATCACACTAGACGCTGAAAAAGCGTTTGACAAAGTTGACTGGACTTATTTAAATGCTGTGCTACACAAGTTCGACCTGGGTCCCCTATTCACTAGGTTAGTCATGTCCCTCTACGCCTGTCCCTCTGCTAGAGTGCGGGCTGGTGGCGCCTTTTCCTCCCCCTTTAGTCTAGAACAAGGCACAAGGCAGGGTTGCCCATTGTCCCCGTCCTTATTCCTCCTGGCAATTGAACCCTTTTTGTATTATATTAGGGAAAACCCTGAAATTGCAGGAGTTCAGTTTGCAGACTGTACAATCAAACTCACGGCCTATGCTGATGACGTATTGGTCATGAGTGAAAGGGCTGATAAGGCTATACCGGCGTTACTCTCCACAATCGAAGAATTCTCAAGTGTATCTGGGTACTCCCTGAACAAGGATAAAACTGAGGTGAAGTCGTTAAATAATCTGTGTGATAAAAACATCCTGGGCGATTCCGGGCTGACCTGGCAGCCGAAGAGTTTTAAATACTTAGGTCTGGAATTTGAAAGGGATTTGGTAACCACCCTAAAAATTAATGAGGAGATACTCTACAAAAAAATACAAAAACTCTTAGATGGCTGGTCCCCAAAGTTCCTCTCATGGTGGGGTAGGGCGGAAACATTAAAAATGATGATCAGTCCCTTGGTAAATTATATGGCATGTATGCTCCCCATGACCTTCTCAGAGGATTTTCTACATAAAGTTGAGAAGTCGTTAACGGACTTCCTGTGGAAGGGGAAGAAACCAAGAATTGCCATGAAGAAACTGCAATTGCCAAAGCTTAAAGGGGGCTTAGGTCTACCAAATTTCAGAAACTACCAAACCGCCTTTCTCTGCAAACAAGGAGCTTCCTGGTTTACCGAAGACCCTACTTATACGCCCTTATGGATTGACATCGAGAGATCCATTATCGGAAAGGCCCCGCTCTCTGCTGTGCTCACAATGGATCTCTCACATCTTACGAATTCTAAATACATTATACTTAATACCAAGAGAGCTCTCTTGCGGTTAGACCGCGCTCACAAAACTGGTCTACAAATCCATAATTCATCATCTGCTTCTTTATGGCGTAACCCGTCACTCAAAATTGGCGGATCGCCCATAATATGGGAACACTGGTCTGATAAAGGTGTTAATGTGATTGCAGACCTACACGAAAATAACATGCCACTACCATTCTCGACTCTGCAGGCTAGACACTCCCTACTACCGATTGACTTTTACTCATTCCTGAAACTAAAGTCAGCCTTATCCAGCAGAACGTTCAAACTAGCGACGCCTTGGCTGAAATCTATGCTCCCTCACTTTCAATCCTCTGGACATTTTGTCTCAAAAATATATAAACTTCTTGCACCAACACCCAACAAATCGATAAGGCGTAACGAAGCAAAATGGGAATCAGAACCAAATAACACTGGCATAAGCATAGACTGGGTCAGGATACATGCATCAGCACTCACACATAAGGTCTCGCCGATACTATCACAGACCAAATATATGATTCTTAACAGGGCTTTCTGGACCCCACAACGATTATTTAAGGTTGGGCTACGAGATACACCGAATTGCTGGAACTGCTCCTCGGGTATTGGGGACCTTCCACACATGTTATTTAACTGCCCCATGCTCCAAACATATTGGACTAGAATCTTTGACTACATTGGGCACACGTTTGACATACACCCTACAAGGGAATTCATCTACATTATCCTGGGGGCTTTAGACCCACTACTAAAGGGTGATCATGACCGTCAGCTCCTAGATCTCCTGCTAACACTAGCTTGCAAGGTAGTCCTATGCAATTGGAAATCAACATCTGAGGTCTCTTTTAATGCCTGGAGAGAATGGCTATCCTGCATTAGGGGCACTGACAATCCTGCTCTTCACTCATCACCATGGCAGGTTACCAACAAAAAACTATGGTCTTCTTTAGACCAGGCCTCCTTTACCTTCGATCCACCGTGATACACCAGCAATGAGATCAACTCTTAGTAAATGTGGGGGTGCTGGACGCACGAATTGTACTGGTTATATCCTGCCCATATGGGCTTACCAGACTTAGACACAAGGTGCAGGGATGACAAGTATACCTGGTATTATCTGATAAAATTTGGATGGAGAGCTCTACGGAACTGTGCACAACCGTGAAGATTGCAATGATGGCATATTTTATTGTTTACCTTGCTCATTTATTTATTTATTTGTTTATCCATTTATTTATTCATTCATCTCATCTCATTTACAGATTCGGTATGATGTTACCTTCTTGTTTTCATTATGCTTTATTTTCCGTTCCTGTATGTATTGTTCTATATGCATTGATCCATGCTTGACCACGGCGTCACTCCAATACGAATGTAAATCTACTGATGCATTATGGCCGTTATCATCTTTGTTTTTGCTCAATAAAAAAGATTTGAACTCAAAAAAAAAAAAAAAAAAAATAATGGAGAATCACATGATGTATTTGTTGATATGATGAACTGAGTAATATAAGTAAAATTTATAGAATACTATAACAAAGTGAAGTGGAATGTTTTCAAACAAATGTTGAAGGTGTATCACACCAAGTGAACAGTGCGCGACTAGATGGGCTTGTAAACCCATCATAACTCACACTGTCTCAGTTGTGACATCAACATCTATTGTACATAGTCTCTGGTTGCTTCATGTGACATACCTGGCGATGCAATGATGGACTTCACTGCTGTACTCACCAACTATCTTCACAGTACATCTGTCAATAGTGAAATATGCCTGTACAATTCAAGCTCTACTCTTAGGAAGGTTACAACAGACTTGTAGTAGTGAGGCGCCTGTCGTAAGGCAGTGATACTCCGTGACGATGTGGGTAACAGGCAAGTAGACTCAGGTCTGTGGGTCTTGTCAAGTACAATACTGTAGGTAGCATATGTAAGTTGTAGTAGGCCAACAAATTGTTCAGAAATACTAAGTTGAGCACTACCAAAGGATCAGCAAACAGAGCTACAAGTAGCGGACAGTGCTACAGTACTATGTCACAAATACCTCAGCTACAACCTTGGCCAGAGTGGTTCGAAATCATTGCCGGGATTTGCTCTCCGCAGACTTACCATAGTGATCTCACATTACCATCACATTCCCAAGTTTTACATAGATAAGTGTACATCTGTTGGTCATCCAATATAGGACATGCCTGTTGAATGGGTTTGTGATATATCCGTCACTCCAAGCCAAGGGGTTGGGGAGCACTGATTTTTGCTGGGAGAACTGGGGTACACACATCTGATATAAACTACTACTGCATCTTACATTATACATACACAAGTCATGCAGTCAAACATAATCATTCCTTTGCAGATTGAACAAGACCTGCATGTGAAACCCAGGTAACATTACACTTCAGCATTCATTTATGTGTGCAAGGTACAATGGTAGGATATAGGGCTTCTCCCACATCATAATGGAATTTTTGGTCAACAAAGTACAGAGCTCCATGATCCATCACATGAGTGACCTAAGTAGGGACAACATATCCTAAGAAATGTGTCTGTGATTTCTCTCTGGGACTCAGAGACACATAGTAGCCTATGAACATGGTAAGGATGAGCTTTCATGTTTCTTCAAACATGAGGTAGGAAGTTACCGGCTCCTCTGATGAGCCATAGAGCTGGCATACAGAGGAAGGATCTCTCCTACCATCTCCAGTTCATCTGATGTGAAGTAGGGCCCTTTCACATGCTTGGCCTGCCATGGTTTCTTCCCAGAGGTGGCACATAGCAGCTGATGTAGAGAAGGTATTTATTCCAGCAGTGCCAGTAGGCAAGTGAGTTTGTTTTCAAATCTACGCATTCATGAGAATAGATGCACACAGCCTTTGGGCCGCAGTGGTCACATTTCCCAACATTCGACCATGGCTGTGCCCGCCATGGAGTGATCCGCCCAACACGCAGTTGAAGACCACAGGAGGTTGAATGTTGCATTGTTGTCATTCTTCTGCCATTTTAGCAGTTGTATAGACAGTATTTGTGACTGTATTTTAGGTTTACTGAGGCTGTGTTTGTGATGGTTAAGTGCGTCACCATCACCACAAATAAGGGCAAATGTTATCATTTGTAAAGCTCCATTCCCAGGTCATGTCCAGTACTAAACTTCATTAGTGTAGTGCGTTACTGTGCACATAGGTAAAATGCGGGTGGCGCACTGTACACCATGTTTGGAGGGAATACATGTAATGCTACCCTCACTATAGTGGCAATATGACATCTTTGATTTGATGTTGTGCACTGTTCTGTTACAGACCTGTGAAGGCAAGCTTGAGGATGACAGGTGGATGTTCAAGATCCATTTTTGATTTAGCGGTTGATAGGTTTGCGACGCCGCTTGGAAACCCTTGCTAAATATGCAGAAGCCCACTTCCTGAAAATCAACATTGCTAAAAGTAAGATTTTGATATTTCATAAGAAAGGGCCCAGAATGAAGAGGTGTTTCCAGTGGTGTTTAGGTTCTGAAAAACTTGAACTGGTTGATTCTTATCTATACCTTGGGAAGGTCTTTTAAAAAACTGGGCGGAATACAAAACATATATAGCTCTGTACAAGCAGGGCTTTTTCTTAGGCTAGTGCACTGCACAGATTCTCTATAATCTGTGGGATACGCCATTTTGGGCATGTTTTGTCAATATTTAGGGTCAAAATTCCTCCCTCCTTGACCTATGCCGCTGAGGTTTTGGATATGAGCTATTGGCTTTCCTTTGATAAGACTTAAGGTTGTATTTGGTGCCAAATTTCAATCTAAACACTATGGCTGCTCCCCATGCTCTCCGCCTTGAATTTGGTTTAGTTTCCTCATATATCTTGTCCTTGGCAGTGGTTTTGAAGTGGGGCAATTCTCTCCACTGGGGAGAATGAGGGAACACTTAGGGACACCTTGAGAGTCTAAATTTCCTTCGGGCTGAAAGAGCAGTCGACATTTTTTAGATCCATTGAGCGAGCAAATTGGGCTCAGCTCGAACATTGATTCCTCCATGTTAAAGCCTGCGTTGAAGGGATATATAAATAGTTCTGTGTCCACCATCAGTTTGGCTAGAGACATTGCCTTAAGTCAGCCCAAGTCGCATAATGAGGTGGTCTGTGGGAGTGCCTTGGGGAACAAACCACAGTCTTATTAACTTGGAACTTGCCTTTTGGGGTCAGAAGGCTGATGCTCTTGTTGAGACTGCATTTGCTGCCCTTAAATGAAGTTACTGGTGTTTGGAACAAAATACTCAAAACGGAGAGAATTTGTGAGATGTGTTATCTACAAGTACAGGATATTAATCATGTGCTATTTATGTGTCCGACGTCTCAAAAGCGTAGAGGCTATTTTTTATGGCCTTTATTCCTTAAATTTAACATTTATTCTGCCCTTGAGGCCCATTCATTTATTTTGTCCTCCCCAAATGAAATGATTTGTAAAAGAATGTATTTATTTGTTTAAACTATTCTGGTTATTTACTAGGAACTGTAATGTTAATTTTTATGTAGTGATATACTTATTCTCGAAAAAGCCTGGAGAAAAAACCCATCCACTGACAACCTGGCCACCTTCAAGAACGCCACCCGAAAACACCACCAACTGATCCGATCCTCCAAGAAATCAGCACTCAAGGATCGACTTGACAACAATGCCCAAAACAGCAAAGAACTATTCAACATCGTCAAAGAATTTACCAACCCTACCGCCGGCACCAACGACATTACTCCCTCCCAAGACCTATGTGACTCTCTATCCTCCTTCTTCTACAACAAAATCGCCGACATACACAACAGCTTCGAAAAGCAGTCCGAACACCAGCCCACTCCACCCACCTCCGAACCAAAACCGCACTCTAACAACCTTTGCCCATGGAACCCAATCACCACTGAAGACACCATCCGCCTGATGAACTCCATCCACTCAGGATCGCCAACCGACCCATGTCCCCGCCACATTTTCAACAAAGCAGACTCCATCATCATCGGACCCCATCTCCGCGATGTCATCAACTGCTCCTTCAACTCCGCTACCTTCCCGGAAATCTGGAAACATGCCCAACTCAGCGCCCTTCTGAAGAAACCCACAGCAGATCCCACTGAACTTAAAAACTACTGCCCCATCTCGCTCCTCCCATTACCCGCCAAAGTCATTGAGAAAGCCGTCAATAATCAACTTGCCGCCTTCCTTGAATCCAACAAATCCCTCGACCCCTCACAATCCGGCTTCCGAGCCAAACACAGCACCGAAACCGCCCTCATCGCAGCAACAGACGACATTCGAACACTACTGGATAACGGAGAAACAGTTGCCCTCATCCTACTCGACCTCTCCGCAGCCTTCGACACAGTCTGTCACAGCACCCTCATACACCGCCTCAGCAACATCGGAATTCAAGGGAAAGCATTGAACTGGATCATCTCGTTCCTCGCCGGAAGAACCCAGAGAGTCCGCCTCCCCCCTTTCAGATCAAAAGCCACTGAAGTCATCTGCGGCGTACCACAAGGATCTTCACTCAGTCCCACTCTCTTCAACATTTACATGAGTCCCCTCGCATCCATTGCACGCCAACACAACCTCAACATTATCTCCTACGCAGACGATACTCAACTGATCCTATCCCTCACCAAAGACCCAAACACCGCCAAAACAAACCTACACGAAGGGATGAAAGAAGTAGCCGAGGGGATGAAGAACAGCCGTCTAAAACTAAACTCAGACAAAACGGAAGTCCTCATTTTAGGATCATCCCCCTCTGCCTGGGACGACTCTTGGTGGCCACCGGCCCTGGGAACCGCACCCAGACCTACGGATCACGCACGTAACCTCGGCTTCATCCTGGACTCCTCCCTCTCGATGACCAGACAAGTCAACGCCGTCTCTTCATCATGCTTCAACATCCTCCGCATGCTCAAAAAAATCTTCCGTTGGATTCCCACTTAAATAAAACAGACGGTCACCCACACACTGGTCACCAGTCGTCTGGATTACGGAAACACCCTTTACGGCGGAACCACAGCCAAACTACAGAAAAAACTCCAACGAATCCAAAACGCCTCAGCCAGACTCATATTGGACATCCCTCGGCAAACTCACATCTCTGACCACCTAAAAGACCTCCATTGGATCCCCATCAACAAAAGAATAACGTTCCGCCTCCTCACCCACGCACACAAAGCCCTCTACGATCAAGGACCTGAATGCCTCAACACGCGACTGTCCTTCTACACCCCCTCACGCCAACTACGATCATCCAATCAAGCCCTCGCCGCAATTCCACGCATCCATAAATCCACCATGGGGGGAAGATCCTTCTCCTACTTAGCGGCCAAAACCTGGAATTCTCTCCCCACCCACCTCCGTCTTACACAGAACCACCTCGCCTTCAGAAAGCAACTAAAAACCTGGATATTCGACAAGTAAAAGCACCCCCCCTCCCTCAAGCGCCTTGAGACCCACTGGGTGAGTAGTGCGCTATACAAATCTCTGAACTTGAACTTAAACTTATTTGGGAATATGTGCATTGTAATATTTTCTGGAATGCTCTGCTTCTACTTGCACTTTGTATATTGCACGTTGCACTGTGTTGTTTTATAAGATTGTTTTATTTTTCTTGTATTTGATATAGTATGTTTGGTAAAATGTCTTTAGGAAGTATAATTATGTTTAGGAAAATTATTTATCGGAGGAAATGTATTTGTTGACATATCTGTAGTATATGTTTATTTGGACCTCTGTGGGAGTTCTGTATCATAAAATATAAAATAAAATGAATTAATGTGTTGCAAAATCTGACAATGATGATGAAAATTTGTACTGCTTCATGCAACATTGCTGTTCAGACACATTGTTGTGTGTAGATTTAGATACAGTATACAGGTTTCCCGACTTATGCCCTTATATAGGCACAATTCACATTGCCCTTATTTAGGCATAGAAATCCAATCCTTATTTAGGCATTATCCATGCTAACCAAATACAGGCATGGCCACCTACATCCGTCCATCCACATCACAACGAGTATTTGGAAAACCAGACTCTTAAGCCTTTAGGACTTCCCCTTGCTTGGATTATTGATTTCTCCAAGAACTCATTTATTATGCATGAACATCTATTTCTTAGGGGTTTATTCATGACCTTCGTCTGCCCGACTTTTACGTCAATACTGGCATTCCTACACACCTTCAAGTTATAAATATACCTTCACTTGCCATGGCAAGTCACAGCTGCATACTTGCACGGCTCGCCACGGCAAGTTCGGAAGGAAGTCGAGTCCCCGCCTGACGCACTGACCAGACGCTGTCATCCTCCTCGCAGAGAATCCAGCTCCAGTGTTTCTGACTACCCTTGCGGGGTGTTAGAGATCCAGACCCGCAAAGAGATTCCAACCTCTCTCATTCTAAGGTATGGAGCACACTAGAACCTAGAGGGACTTTTGGCAAATCTTGGCAAAACTAATCCTAACTATAGCTAAACTAGACTATAGAAAAACAGCACCTACTTCTTGCCTTGTACTACAGTTAGGTTAGGCATACTAGTGTAGAACTACCTAGAAGCACCAGATGAGTATTCACATTTTAGCCTGTGTAATTTATGTATGTATTTTATGAATATATATGTCATAGCTACAAACCATGCTATTGCAGAATTACTTTATCTTACTGCTAACGCTGTACGTATTATACTTCACATTCTGTCTTAAGACTGTAGCAGTTTATATCTCTTGCACGAGAAATAAGGCTGTTCAATAAACCCTTTTTATTGAAATGCCTGTCTACCTATTCCTGTGAAAACTCTGTAGAAATGAAGTATGCATGATTGACTGAGTGAAACTGTTATTTCCGTTTCCACGATTCTGAGACTGTTCCGATTCTAAGGGAAACAAAGTTGTCATGTTTATGCGGTTGTCAGAAACTATTCCCTTTTTGTTTTTTCAAGAAGTTTCTAGTGACCTCTGAGTTAGCTGGCACACACAAGTAATTAAGTTTAATGTACTCGATAGAGCCATACTGACCTCAGTCCTATACCACAACTATTGTGTATATTATTCCAATGCGTAGAGCCTATCAGGGATATAGGAACTACACTACATGGCGCCCAACGGTTTAGTAAGGCACTAATTTAACGCTAGATACTGAAGTAACTCAGTGGTGCTTTTCTCAGAGACCCCTATTCATAAAAGTCCATAAGACGTCTGGAGTGGGTAGGGATAATATCCGCCATAGCTGAGTAGGACGAAAAACCTATGTATTAGCTGTTTGGTTTGTTCAACATGAAGGATACAGTGTTCCAAAATATTGTGCAACTTATCTTTGTTCCCTTGAAACTTGCTCTGCAATTTTCATTAAACAATGACCGAAAATGGCACAAACACCGAAACCGTTGGAGCTGTACCCGACGGAGTCACAGCAGCTTTTGATTATACTGGTTTTAATAAAACTGATGAAGATGCGATAATCATCGCTCCAAATTTAAGGACAGCCATCACTCTAAAACTTATAAAACATGGCCTAACACCAAGAGGTGGTAGAGTAGTTTTTGTGATAGAGGCACAGGAATCTCACCAGACAGAGGTATTCTACTCATGGATAGTATTCCCTGAATCACATCCAGTAACTAAAAGGTTTCACTTCTACAAAGAAGATGAACCACCTGAGGAATATATTCCTTTCGAGGTTATTGAAATTCCACTCACATACCTGGAGCATAATCTCTGGTTTAAAGGCGCCCTAAAACATTACAATCACATTACCAGGCTCGGTCCACTAGGTAGACCAGGAGCAACATGGCCGATTTTAGCCGGTTACACACCTCATCCTGACAGTGAAGCAATTTCAGACGTAGAATTTCTTAATCAGATACAAAAATGAATAGAATTACATAGTTAAACCACAACTGTCTGAAGGTCCTGAGAAGGACTCTATTAAACACAATCCTACCTCTTCTAAAAAGAAGTGGGAAAATAGCAAACAAACTTCAAAAGAGAAACTTTCTCAATCCCGAGGTAGGTCTCCTCAAAAGGAGCACTCTGAAAGGAGGTATAACCTCAGGAATAGGGATAATTTGAGAAAACCTGACAGGTATCAAGATACTGATACACGTTCCTCTCGTACCTTTCAGATATCGTTACAGACATCTGAAAGAAGAGGTATCAGAACTAAAAGAAGAACTTGTGAAGTCCAAAGACGATCAGCACATTCAGAAAAACAAACCAAAACCTCAATTCTCCAAGTAGAAGGTAGCAGGTCTGAAGATCAGACATTCTGAGATCACAACTCAAGAACGGAGAATGGGCTCAGACAATGCTGAACAGTACTGCAGAAGTAACAATAGCTCGCCAGACCCTGAAGGGACTTCTGGAGATAGTGGACTTGAATGAGGACATTCAAGTTGAGACTGTAGACACCAGGGTTAGTTCTCCACATAGGTTATATGAAATAACACTCCAGATGGAGGAAGACATACCAAGAAAAGTGAAAGCACTCTTTTGGGAGCATCTTTCAAGGGGTTATGATATACTTCTAGCAGAACAGGACTATCACCAGAATTTGTCAGGGAGTCCCCACATGGCAAAGACGTGTGTTGCCGCGCGGACCCCGCCAGCTTGCGCCGGAATTGAATTTGATAATCTGCTTTTAGAATTGTTTTAAAAATACTTATCCGAATCGCGTAGAAACCTGTACTTAGCATTCTCTGTTGTCCTCGACCTGACGCACTCCTAGCTCTCCTCCCATAGGCCTCAGCCAATCGGCTGGTACGGGGTGGAGAGTGGAGGCGGGGCCGGACACTTAAAAGTAGCTGACTCGCGGGAAGCGGGCAATCGTGTGTGTGTTGCCGTGCGGACCCCACCAGCTTGCGGCAGAATTGAATTTGATAATCTGCTTTTAGAATGGTTTTAAAAATACTTACCTGAATCGCGTAGAAACCTGTACTTAGCATTCTATGTTGTCCTCGACCTGACGCACTCCTAGCTCCCCTCCCATAGGCCTCAGCCAATCGGCCGGTATGGGGTGGAACGTGGAGGCAGGGCCAGACACTTAAAAGTAGCTGACTCGCGGGATGCGGGCAATTGTGTGTGTGTTGCCGCGCGGGCCCCGCCAGCTTGCACCAGAATTAAATTTGATAATCTGCTTTTAGAATTGTTTTAAAAATACTTACCCGAATCGCGTAGAAACCTGTACTTAGCATTCTCTGTTGTCCTCGACCTGACGCACTCCTAGCTCCCCTCCCATAGGCCTCAGCCAATCGGCCGGTACGGGGTGGAGCATGGAGGCAGGGCCGGACACTTAAAAGTAGCTGACTCGCGGGAAGTCGGCAATTGTGTGTGTGTTGCCGTGCGGACCCCGCCAGCTTGCGCCAGAATTGAATTTGATAATCTGCTTTTAGAATTGTTTTAAAAATACTTACCCGAATCGCGTAGAAACCTGTACTTAGCATTCTCTGTTGTCCTCGACCTGACGCACCCCTAGCTCCCCTCCCATAGGCCTCAGCCAATCGGCTGAAACTGGGTGGAGCGTGGAGGCGGGGCTTGGGCATATATGAATACAATCACGCTGGAGCGCAGCGGACGCGCTCAGCGGGCGCGCCGGCGGCGCACCGAAGAGGCGCCAAAGGCAACCCTGTCTGCGCCCGTCCTCGCCCGAACGGGCCCAGGGGCCATGAACCCTGGTCAAACCACCATATATTCCTCTAGGACACTTAGATCATTAGAGCAACCGCTAACCTCGCTAGGGCCTGATGTCCTTGGTCGTATCTCAGCTTACAGTATCCTTCAAGATCAAGTAGCTGTTGATATCAGAAAAAAACGGATATATTACTACTCACGGAGACCTGGCTTACCCAGGACTCTACACCAGATATCTTATCGGCTCTCCCCTCAGATTATTACATCCTGAATGTCAACCGCCCCCCGGGGAAGATAGGTGGGGGGGGTTGCCACCATTATGCATAAAAACCATAAGTTCAGCACCATGACCTCATTGGTGCTGCCTGAAGTGGAGAATATTGTCATTAATCTCGACACTAACTCAGGATCTTTGGCACTTGCACTGATCTACCATCCAATGAAAGTCAGTGAAAAATCCCTGGAGACACTATTCTTTAGTTCACTCTAATATATCTTATTTCTCTCATTCATCCAAATTACCATTGTTAAAATAAAAATGTATAATTCCCACACTAAAATGTAACGTTTACAATCTTTTTATTTTTCATAAAAGAAGGAAGAAAAACTATCCTCCACTCATAAATTAAAATTTCAGAAAAGACTTCCTGAAAACATACATAATTAAAAACATTAAAGATTTACAGTATATGGCATTTGAAACGAATATTCACAATATCTCATCAAATGCAAGCAAGTTAGATTAAATACATTGACAAGAACCTATTCATCACATAATCACAGTACATTATTTAATCGAAACATTCCCCCTTCTATCAGTAGCTTAGAATACTCTTGCTACGCAATAAACTGATCCAATCGCCTTTCTATATTTTCTTGTAGGAGCTACAGTACCAAAAATTCATGAATATCTGTTGTTCCCTGGGCTCTACTTGGATTCTATATTCAAACAAGTGCGTCGACGCGTTTCGGTGTTAAAACCATGGATACCATAACAACCTTTTCATCATCTGTTCCAGTACATTTAAAGTATACTTATGCTAGGAAATGGGCAGTGGTCCAGGCCCCAGCATTATACAAAAACCATCCACGCCGGTACTGCGAGACGATTGAGGAAACTTTTCCAGGTTCACGATTTTGGAACCTACAAACGACTGTGGGAGGAGGAAGCGACACGACTTCCCTTACCAGAAAATTAAAGCACCGGAGCGTGAGATGCCACCAATAAGGGATTCCACATTATCCTTATCGTGAGGTTTGTTGAAGACTTTTGATCCATCTGAAAATCAATACACCCGTACTCAATACCACGGAACCAACAAGACAATTAGGAAACTCAACCTTCAGGAATAAGAGATAGAAACTCTGTTTACGAATTTGGAGGATCCGGGCATGCGCCACCGGTGTTAACTTTTAGTCCCCCTGAAGAAACTCCCTGGTAGGGAGTGAAACACGTTGGCTGATTTGGTTGTAAATTGCACGGTGACTTCTTTTAAAAGAATGAATAATAACAAATAAAGAACTTTTCTATATACACAGTGACAACTTTTTCTGGACTTCTTTCTTGTGCGCCCCCATAGAAACCCAAACAAAGAACCATGTAGGATGGGATGAGGATTCATCTAATCATAAGATCCAGTTAAAAAATCACCCAACTGCACAAAGGCAGTACCCAAACAAGCAAGAACCTAAAAAACAGGTCAGGGAGATCTTAGATCAACTTGAATACCAAGGGGTGATTAAAACATGTACCTCATCAATTAACAATCCGTTGTTTCCTGTTTCCAAACCAGACAATACATATTGTCTAGTTTTGGATTACAGACACCTAAACTCTTGTTGCAAAACATTTGCAGTACAAAATGCACACAGTACAGCTCTAATGAATAACATTGTGTGTAAAAAAATATAAAACCACATTAGATATTTCTAACGGTTTCTTTTGTCAAAACATAGCACCTGAAAGCAGGTATTTGACAGCTTTTTCAATAATGGGGACCCAGAGTAAATTTTGTCGACTCCTACAGGGGTTCAAGAACAGCCCGGGGTTATTCTCAGCAAGGGTAACAGAGACACTACAAATTTATGATGACGAGGCATTGTCATATGTCGATGATATCTATCTACAATACAATTTGGTGAATGCACAGCCTTGATTTCAAATGTTATTTTTGATAAAGATCGGGTGCTTCAATGGGTGGCGACCAACGTCCCTGGGTGCCTTTAGTGAATACTCAAATGTGTCCCTAATGAGCCATTATGGACATCCCCTTAGAGCACTCCTCCTCTCCTCCCTTAGAATCAGAGGATTCCACACACGTTTTTATCCATTTGTAGGAAAAAATGTTTATTATCTTTCTGTTTGCATTTGCTTGTATTCTTTGTATTTGTTGTTTAAATATTTCACAACAGTTTTAGCGTATATTTACATCAGTGACAGAGGTTTTTTCGATATCCAATGCATTTCGGGCGTACCGAAATGCATTGGATATCGAAAAAACCTCTGTCACTGATGTAAATATACGCTAAAACTGTTGTGAAATATTTAAACAACAAATACAAAGAATACAAGCAAATGCAAACAGAAAGACAATAAACATTTTTTCCTACAAATGGATAAAAACGTGTGTGGAATCCTCTGATTCTAAGGGAGGAGAGGAGGAGTGCTCTAAGGGGATGTCCTTGATGGCTCATTAGAGACACATTTGATGATATCTATCTGACAGACGATCACCTGGACAGGCACTTGAAAAGGGTGAACACCATTATACTGGGCTTCGCCTCTGAGAGTTATAAATTCAAATTAAAAAAAATAAAGAATTGCCCATCTCAACATCCTTTTCCTAGGATATGAACTATCAAGTGAAGGCAAAAGCCTGGCAGCCAACTTTTTAGAAAAGTGTGCGCTGCTCCAACCTCCAAAAACGCTGAAAAACTTACAGTTGATTCTAGGTTTCCTGAATTTTGGAAGAACATACATTGTAAACTATGCAGAAAGGATTAAACCTCTCTACAAATTAATCAAACCTGTTGTTAATTTCACACATTCGACACAGGAACAAACAGATATCCTGCGTTCACTTCAAGCAGAAATGTTAGCAACGAAACACTTCGAAACACGCGTAAACGTATGCAACTTAGTGATCCGAATCATTCCGGGTCAATGCGGATTCACCTACTTAACTTTTAACGAAGGTGAAAAAGTACCAATTGCATACAAATCACATTTGTACACACAAGCAGAAATGAAATTTACATCAACAGAAAAAATTCTGACAGCAGTTCAAACCAAGGGAATCGCATTATGGTCTTAACTCCTGTACCAGACTTAGAGGCAGTTACAAAAGTGAGCATTCCGAATGCAAAAGCTTTACAACCAAGATGGATACAATGGGTTAAGCGCATCGCTGCGGCGGTTATTTTTCCGCTGTGCGGCTTTTCTCGAAAAGCCGTCTTAGATGACGAGCTCAGCTCGTCATCCGCACACGACCACCGTGGCTGATGACGAGCTCGTCATCAGCAGCGAAGGGGTTAATTTCCTTGCTGCAACTGATGTTGAATATGTTTTTGATCCTTATTTGAAAATAAAAGCGTTCCTGCAATACGAACACGAATGTCCTCTGCCTACCGAGATTCTCCCTCTTGCCCAGTATGAATTTATAATTTATACTGACGGATCTGCACAACCCGCTACCAGGTTAAGAAAGTTTTTAGTGCAGCATGCGCAATCGTTAAAGGTCGTATGCACGATAGAAAATTCAGACCAATGGTCACAAAAACACAATCTCTAGGAGATTGTACAGCTCAGCGACTGGAACTACAAGCATTCAAAATGGCACTTACAAATACGGATCACGAATTCCCCACACTCATAGTGTGCGATTCCTTTTACTGTGTTCAATCATATAATGAATATTTACAGAATTGGCTTCAAAATGATTTCAAAGATGCAAAAGTTGGCACAATCAAGCACAAAACGCTTTGGGAACAAGTAGTTCAGTTGTAAAACGGACTACAAAACACTCTTGTGATACACACGCTGAGTCATCAACGTGATGGCGTTAACGTTGAAGGGAAGTTATTGGCTGATGAAGCCGCGAAGGGGCTGTGCAAATGGCTTCCGTAGCTGCAGTCACTCGTTCAAAAACGAAAACAGACAGTGAAATAATACTAGCTGTCAATGCTTCAAGCAAAGGCAGCGGTGCAGCGTTACCTAAAAAGTTTCCACTCAAATACTCGTATACAATTGATGCGAACAATGTTCTGTTAGCTCGAATCCCTGGAGTGGGGGATAGGGTAATACCAAACATGGAACATAGATTAGGACTAATCCTAGCAGCACATGAAGGGATCCCCTTTGCTCATGCAGGTGTTTCCACCACAGTGTCATTATTAAAACAGATATACTGGTGGCCCAGAATTAGGAAACAGACCAGAAACTATGTTTTGGACTGTGAAATACGCCAACAGATGAGTCTCTACTGTGAAACGTCCTGCACAGACGCCCCTGTTAATTTCAGATAAACCATTAGCGTGTGTTTACCTGGACCACTGTGGTCCCTTACAAAGGGATGATAACTATAAATATATCATGGTCGCGATGGATTTGTGTTCAAGGTTCCTATGGATGTGGCCTCAGCGCTTGGCTGACGCTCAAATTTTATAAAAGATTTGTGAGTCTTTATCGGCACATACGCAATTGGCACATTACACTAGGACCAGGGTCCTGCATTTAGCTCTCGAGCCTACATAGAAGCCATGGCCAGTTTGAGCGTCGCATTGCGGTATTCTTCTCCATTCCATCCTGAGGGAAATTCTGTTGTAGAAAGAAAAAACCGGGACATAAAGCAGTCTGTAACAGCTAGGGTATTAGGTTCAGGTAATGGGTGGGTCAAACATCTTTATGGGGTGCCAACGCTCATTAAACAATTTGCCAAGCAGTTCTCTAGGGAATGTCTCTCCATATGAGGTCCTATTTGGGACTAGAATGTTGGTACCGGACCTTAACATGAAGGGCGCAGTGATGAAAAATAAAGAATTTGATATCAAAGATCGTTTGGCTGTTTTACAGGACTTGAAGGAACTAAGATCAAAACAAAGCAACGTGTTCCTGAAGCCAACCACCACTGGGGAAAAACAGCCGTCCCAGCAAGGTCTGTCTGGATCTCAAAGCTTGGTGATCTAGTCAAGAAAAGATCGCGGACAAGAAGGAATTTGGGCCTTCTTCCAGACAACCAGTACCTTTCCTATCAATCCACGGATCAATAACAGTACTTTTGTCACCCATTGCTGGTAAAAAGGAGAAAAGATTTGTGTCCATCGACCTGATCAAACCACACTATGTGGCCGATACTAAGCAGTAGGCCAAGTGGACTCCGACAATGTAGCAGACAATGTAGCAGACGCACTCCTCTAGCTACAATCCAAGAGGTTCAAACTGAGAGACTCATCACCTTTGAAGATTCTACAGTGAGAAATGAAGGACTAAGCAACAAAGCTATGGAACTTGTTCCTCTTGAAAGCCAAATAACAGTTTGTCCTGATACACCTGTCTACAACGAAGTAACAAGTGATCAACTGGTTCCAGCAATTTCAACGAATCCTGATGCAATTCCAACCATTGACAGAACTGCCTCCGCTATTTCATTAACTTTGATACATTTTCTGAGGATCACAGGGAACCTGAAACGACGCCAGCACAAAGAACTTTCAAAGAACAAGCAACAGATTGTTTTCATCTCCTGAAAAAGACTTATCTCGTTTCACCATGGATTGAACTATGGATTGCTTTGGGAATATTTTTCTTCTTGGTTTGCTCTGGTAATAACTCTGGGTATGCTGATAAATGGAAAATATATTCAAATGGACACAGCAAGTAAAAGAGTGAACTTACTTCTCCAACCACACAAATCATCCCATCGTGAAGCAAGAGACTCATCAGTGAACATCACAGCCGTTCCTATACCAGATGGTATAGTTTGGGAAAAAAACGAATATGACATTTTTGGCCCGTCAGAACTTTTGAAGATTCTAGACTTATTTAAAATTTCTTTAAGTGACTTTATTACCACTAGTACCTTTTCTGATGATTGGGACTCCGAGACTGTTAATAACATGATGTCTGATCTAGAAATGTCTGCAGTACTCACAAATCATGCCTATTTGGAGGGTTCATCAAATTATGAAAAAAATTATTGTTATAACCATTATGGCCATCATTTCTTGCATAAGACTGCAACATCTGGAAATGTATTTATGTATAACAAATAGGAACATTGTCCTACTCTTCCAAAGGGTAGCTCAAAAACTTTTGCAAAGACATTTCCATATTTTTCAGGGTTCAACTTGTCAAATCAAGAAACGTTTTTCTTTAAAAATGTGAACAAGACAGGAACAAAAAAGATGTTAACCAATACAAAACAGATTTATTATGCAGCCTTTATTGCCCAACTATCTAGACAGGGTTTCGACTTTTGGAAAGACAACATTGAGACAAAATCTGTCTGGGGTACAAAAGATTGGCAAGTGCAGGGGTAGAAGCTCTATTTAGAGCCTGTATCATCCCTGAGCAAATAATGTTTTTAAATGACACTGTCCAACAAACCTCTTGCCTTGGGATAGCCAAGATCAAAGACATGAACACTCCATCCATACCTGCACCTGCAAGTAATAGCACTACAGAGGGGGAGGTCAAGGTACATACTATTTTGCATCACAACAGATCAGATCCAGAATGGAAAAAATGCTTGCTCTGGCCCACAGACACAAACAACTGTCAAGATCGATTCCTGAACAAAACACAGGGTTTCACTATCAAAAGGCCAGACCCACGCTATGTTCAAAGACAGCATCCAGGGGTAATAACAACATACAGAGTAGGGAAACTTTGCCTGGATTGGCTACAGAAAGCTACACTAGAGGATGTGAAACAATACTTAACTTTACTTCAAGAAGGCGCAGACCTTAGGGAATTCTTACTAGGTCCAAGAAGACCGCGTCAAAAACGTTTCATATATGCCGGTATCTACGCTGCTTATAATGAAATATGGAAGGTTACCCAAGCAGAAACTGCAGAAAGAATAGGAGAAATTGATAGTATTCATTTAGAGAAATCTCTCACTATAGTAGACGGGATATATTAATTGGACAGCATTGTATCCTCTGCCATAGAGATTAAGAAACAAGACTTGGTCATTATTAGGCTGAATGCTACAAAACCTGCATGCAGGCAATGTGCCTTGGCGTTTAATCAACACTATGTCACTGTTTTCAGAATTCAATCTCACTGTTAAACAGATCAAACTGGCTCAAAGGTGAGCAGACTATACAGTGCTGAGTATTGAAAAACTGGAAAAATGACCATTCACGGTGGCAGAAAAACCAGCTACTGAGTAGATCATACATGGTAAAAATTACTCTGACTGTTACAACTTTCCATTTTCAGTATTGCCTAAAACATATACCAGCAGGCAAATATGAAAGGTTGGGTAAAGGATACATCAACACATACTAGGATTTACCTTACACACAGATGTTGGAGTGGGAAGTGTTTCTTAGCGGTACAAACTGTGAAAATGCACTAAGCGGTTCTCTCTTATGCCAGGGTATTAATATACACGGGGCCTGTAATGGTTCCACTACAAACTTATCCTGCCACCTGCAAGGTTCACCAGCTGCAGTAATTAATCAAATTTTTTTTTGGACAACTTTCGAATGTAAGTTACCTCATGTTAAATGATAACAGCTGCTGTGGCATGTTGCCAGGCATCCCATATCTAGTAACGGTTATATCCAGGGTCACTTGCTGTATGCAAGTCTTGTTTCCTCAAATAAAGACAGCCAGGGAGTCGCCTTTATGGCCTCCACTGAATATCTCTTCTATACGAATTGATACTCTAAGCAGAACGAAAGCCATTCTTTTGCAACAAACAGTGCCTCTGACCTCAGCCAAAGAAACCTATGCTCTACAAGTCGCAAGGACTTCAGCTGAGATACATGCCCTTTTGAATACAAACTGCCCTATACATTTCTCAGAAATGTTGGAACGTATCTTAAACATGTCTGATACGAGCGGTATTGAACATGTATTTAAGAACCTATGTTCAAGACTGTTAGCACCTTTTCAAGCAGTCCTCGGAATAATTCCCAACTTTGTGCACTCTGTGTTTGGCAGACTGCCACTACTTTTAACACTCGTTGCAGGGATTCTACGGATCCTACGGCTATGATATGGCAAGCCAAATCATAAGCGACACAAAATGCACCGTGGAGAGAGCTCTACTGGAGATGAAGTGTTGTGAGCGCATCGTCCACATTTTTAAATACCACATGGTTTCTGTCATTCAGACCAATCTGGCAAGAATGTATCTTACATGTTCTACACTGCCTGCTTTGCGGTGAAGAATCGGTTCTAGACATCTGTCTAACACTCCCATCAGTCATGCCTACGGATATCGATTCTCTGCTGGACCCGGTAACGCCCCATGCTTTGTGCTGGCCCCATTGTCTACCAATCCTGATGACGGCATTCATTGAGATCTCACAGACGCAAATTGCTACTGCTGAGATACAAGAGGAATCAACAGGCACACAGGTAACATCAGATACAAGCATTGCTTTTGCGTCCAATGCTGAAGGCGATGCTTCTCATCTATATGTGGTAAATCTTCTAAACGAGGTAATCCAACTTTCACCTACAAAGGTAGATGACTTTATGTCTATAGGAATAGAAGATTTCATGTTTTCTCCATCCCCATACACTGACTTTTGATTCAGCACACAGTGTACCGTGAAGACTCTGAATTTGGCCTTCATTTTTCAAAACAAGGACTAAACTTGGAACTTTTTCCTATGATTATTTTTTTTTCTTCCAAAATTGATTTTTTCTTTTTTATGGCACAGTAATCTGCATATAGTAGAACTTTTCATAGAGAACAGAATTCTTTGAAACACTTCCAGAGACAATATGTCACCTTGTCAATAACAATTGTTTTATGTAACTTGCCATGAAATGGTTTCGGCTTTTTTCTTCTGTATTTACGAGCCATTTCATAATGTATACACTCATGTTTATTCATTTAGCATTCAATGCCAACTTATGCTTCGAATAAAACTTTGCTTTGATATGTACAGCACCATTGCATTTAATGTGTAGCAATATTTTAGATATGTTTAGAATTTAGTAATGTCGTTCATACGAAACTGGAGTGGGTGGTGTGTATAGATTTAGATACCGTATATAGGTTTCCCGACTTATGCCCTTATATAGGCACAATTCACATTACCCTTATTTAGGCATAGAAATCCAATCCCTATTCAGGCATTATCCATGCTAACCAAATACAGGCATGGCGACCTACATCCGTCCATCCACGTCACAACTAGTTCTTGGAAAACCAGACACTTAAGACTTTAGGACTTGCCCTTGCTTGGATTATTGATTTCTCCTAGAACTCATTTATTATCCATGAACATCTATTCCTTAGGGGTTTATTCATGGCGTTCCTATGTCCGACTTTTACATTAATACTGGCATTCCTAAACACCTTCAAGGTATAAATATACCTTCACTTGCCATGGAAGTCACGGCTGCATACATGCACGGCTCGCTACGGCAAGTTCGGAAGTAAGCCGAGTCCCTGCCTGACACACTGACCAGGCGCTGTCATCCTCCTCGCAGAGAAGCCAGCTCCAGTGTTTCTGACTCCCCTTGCGGGGTGTTAGAGATCGAGACTCGGAAAGAGATTCCAACCTCTCTCATTCTAAGGTATGAAGCAGACTAGAACGTAGAGAGACTTAAATCTCTGGTAAATCTTGGCAACACCAATCCTAACTATAGCTAAACTAGACTATAGAAAAACAGCGCCTACTTCTTATCTCGTACTACACTTAGGTTAGGTTCACTGGGGTAGAACTAGCTAGAAGCAACAGATGAGTATTCACATTTTAGCCTGTGTTATTTATGTATGTATTTTTATGAATATATGTCATAGCTACAAACCATGCTATTGCAGTATTATTTTATCTTACTGCTAACAATGTACATATTAAAATTCGCATTCTGTCTTCCGATTGTAGCAGTTCATATCTCTTGCACGGGAAATAAGACTGTTCAATAAACCCTTTTTATTGAAACGCCTGTCTACCTATTTGTGTGTAAACTCTGTAGAAACGAAGCATGCACGATTGACTGAGTGAAACTGTTAGCTATTGTTTCCACGATTCTCAGACTGTTCTGATTCTAAGGGAAACAAAGTTGTCATGTTTATGCGGTTGTCAGAAACAAATCCCTTCTTGTTTATTCGAGAAGTTTCTAGTGACCTCTGAGTTAGCCTGCACACACAAGTAATTAAGTTTAATGTACTCAATAGAGGCATACTGACCTCTGTCCTATGCCACAACTATAGTGTAGATTATACCAATTCGCAGAGCCCATCAGGGATATAGGAACTACACTACAACATGACTTTAGCCTTACTCTTCACATATGTTTCTCTGCACGCTATGACCAATATACATTTTTGTGTTACTCCTCACATAGGTACCCTGGGAGAGGGAGAAGATGCCAGCCTCCAGTGTAACGTCCATTTCCAGACCTACACACTACATACCTGTGAGGGTCTCAAGGCGCTGGGGGAGTGCTGCTGCTACTCGAAGAGCCAGGTCTTGAGCAGTCATCTGAAGGCTAGCAGGTCCTAGGTCTGACGTAGGCCGGTAGGGAGAGTGTTCCAGGTCTTGGCGGCGAGGTAGGAGAAGGATCTGCCGACCGGCGGTGGTTTTCCGGATGCGTGGAACTTTGGCGAGGGCGAGGTTGGCTGAGCGGAGGCTGCGGGTGGGGGTGTAGAAGATGAGTCGACCGTTAAGGTATGCTGGTCTGTCGTTGTGTAGGGCTTTGTGTGCGTGGATGAGGAGTTTGAAGGTGATCCTCCTGTTTACGGGGAGCCAAAGCAGGTCTCTCAGGTGGGGTGTGATGTGGTTGCATTGGGAGACGTTGAGGACCAGTCATGCCGAGGCGTTCTGGATGCGTTGGTGCTGTCTCAGGAGCTTGGTTGTTGTTCCTGCGTAGAGGGCGTTCCTGTAATCCAGTCTGCTGGTGACGAGGGCCTGGGTGACGGTTTTCTCGTGTCGGAGGGGATCCACTTGAAAATACTGCGGAGCATACGGAGGGTGTTGAAGCAGGAAGCAGAGACGGCGTTGACCTGCTTGGACATGGAGAGGGCAGAGTCAAGGATGACCTCCAGATTGCGTGCGTGGTTGGTGGGTTCCGGGGGTGTTCCTAGCGATGTTGGCCACCAGGAGTCGTCCTAGGCCAAGGATGAGGACCTTCGTCTTGTCTGAATTCAGCTTCAGTCTGCTCTCCTCCATCCATTCGGCGACGGCCTTCATTTCTCTGTGGAGGTTGGTTTTGACGGTGCAGGGGTTTGAGATGATCAGCTGTGTGTCATCGGCGTAGGAGATGATGTTGAGGCTGTGCTGTCGGGCGACATGGGTGAGTGGTGCCATGTAGATATTGAACAGTGTCGGGCTGAGGGATGATCCCTGTGGAACGCCGCAGATGATCTCGGTGGTCTTGGAGCAGAAGGGTGGGAGGCGGACGCTCTGGGATCTGCCAGAGAGGAAGGATGTGGTCCAGGCCAGGGCCTTCTCTTGTAATTCCCGTGTCGTGGAGGCGTGCTGTTAGGGTGCGGTGGCAGACTGTATCGAAGGCGGCTGATAAGTCCAGAAGGATGAGGGCGGCTGTTTCTTCTTTGTCCATGAGGATCCTGATGTCGTCGGTGGCGGCAATGAGAGCGGTCTCGGTGCTGTGGTTGCTGCGGAAGCCGGATTGGGAAGGGTCCAGGATGTTGTTATCCAGAGGTTCCTTTTGAATATGCAAATAATCCTTGATATACAGCCGCAGTCCGTGCAGATAACAGCGGTGGAGCGGTGGGGCCGGGTAAGGGGGGATTTCGAGGGAAATAATTCTGTTTTCCCTCAGCATCAACCCTCGAAATCCCCCTTAACCTGGCCTCACCACCCCCGCTATTAACTGCACGGACCGCAGCTGTTCATCTATGTCATCAGTTAGAGCCTGACCTCCAACCTCACCTCAATAATCCTACATCAATTTCACCACTAGTTAACGTCTTAGCTGATGCCGTTATTTCGGCGCAGTTCTGGACGTTGCAAAGAGTGGGCGGGCCGCGTCGGCCGTTGAACGTTCGCAGCATCAGGTAGTGCTCCAAACGTTCAGCGGCCGACGGCAGCAGCAATGGGGTTAAACTCATGTTAGTTTTACAATGTTTTTCAATTCACTTTAGCTTTTTCTGGTGGAAAGTCACATCCTATGTTCAGCCGGGTCCTCACTGAGGTGCTACCAGCACTTTTGAGACACATGGACAGGCTACATCCAGTTCCCCAGACATCAGGATTTAGCAACTGTGTAGGCGGATTTCTATGGATTTGTAACGTCCCATTTGTAATTGAATCTATTGATGGCACCCATATTGGCTTAATACCACCACACGACAGGGAGCACCAGATGACACGACAAGAGCAAGTGTACCAGAATCGGAAGCACTTCCATTCTTTAAACATGCAGGCTGTCTGCTTACTTGATTTCTACATCTCAAACATCAGTACCCAGTTCCCAGGATCTGCACATGAGTCCTTTGTGATTCCTTCATACTACGGAACAGCACCATAACCCAGCTGATGTCACATCTACTACTGTAGAGGACCCGGTTTGTAGGTAAGTGTGATCTGTTCTAACTTTGTGTGGGAAATGTCAGGTAGCATGATCAGAAAGTGTGTAACTAAATGTAGCTCTTGTGTCCATCTTCCTCTCTAAAAGACTCAGCATATGCCAACTAGCCATGGTTGTTGGTACCGCTGAGGAATGCTACAACGCCAAGGGAAGTCCTCTTCAATGAGGCCCATAGAAGAACAAGGCGACCAGTGGAGCGGGCTTTTGGGCTCCTGAAAGGCAGATTCAGATGTCTGGACAAGACTGGAGGACCTCTCCACTACTCACCCAGGAAGGTGTGTAAGATCACCATAGCCTGCTGCATAGTCCACTACATTGCCCTGTGATGGAACATCCTTTACATTGCAGAAGATTTAAGCCATGAAATTCCAAATGAAAATGATGATACTGGTGACGGCGATTGGAAGTTGTGCTGCATCAGGATCTCATCCAGAACATCTTCTTCTGAGTGTAAATATGGTGTGAGATGTGATGACTTTGAACATTCTTCAAATGTTGTAGTGATGTTGTGAGGAGGATGTTAATGCTAGATAGTAGTAATATATGGTCTGGAAAGATTTGGGGAAAGGTGTTGGTATTGTAAGTGTAGGTTTGTTCAGCTGTAAATGCTGTTTTGGCTGTGTTCTATAGAAATTGATAATGTGATGAATGTCATATGAATGATTTCTTAGCTAATCTCTCTGTCTTGGGGTGCTTTATGTACCTTCCCCATGTCATCTTCATTTGGACATTTCAGAGTATTGACATTAGAAGGTACATGATCCTGTTTAGACGTATGAAGTGGACGTGGATTGTTCCTGGGAATGTCTGTCACAGACTTTGGGTGTACAAAGCTGGTACCAAGACAGCTTGCACAGCGATAGGGCGGAAGTTTCCTGGCCTCCATTGGACTTGTCCCTTGTGGTGATTTGGTCCTAAAGCAATAAGTGTGAAATTGTGTGATCCAATACATGTTGTGTCCAATTGCTGCTATCAAGCCTTCACATTGGCTAATTCTTGATTGTTTATGACCTGGATGAAGCTGTTGCGGTGTTTCCCCATTGTAGGCCAAGGTGCTTGTAGCACATCACCGACATTTGTTTGTGACATTCCACCATATGCAATCAACACACACTGGATTGAAATGACACTGTGGTCAGAATCTGTTGTACTGACATGTGTATGTTTATTTGTTTCTTTAATGTAGAATTCCTTTTCTGAAGAAGGCAAAATGTCTTCAGATGTTGATGTAGACCTAATTTGTTGTAGCCTAGTATGTGTGAAATTGTCAGATGTATCCCCTCCTTCCATGTTGTGAACATCTGCAAGTGATTATGTGATCACAGACACAGTATAAATGAGTCATGTCTAATTTGCTATGTGTCTGAAATCATGCTAGCCTATGATTTGAGACACTTGTATGTATGTGTTCTTGTAATGTAGTAGGGATCCTGATTTGAACATCGTTTACATAAAACATATCAATGCTTCCAGAAGTCCCTATTATTTACATTGCAAAGTTCACATGGTAGTACATGTTTTTAATGAAGTGAACATGCCCAAAACATCTACTTAAAACCCAAAGGGTGATAACAAAAATGTGAAGTCATGGTGGATGAAATCATTGTGGTAGAATCTACTTTCCGGAGTCCAAAGTAGAACATACATTCTCCAATTAGATATTGAAAAGTGGACAGGAATCGTCAGCAAAGTGAATGGGAAGAACACACAGGAAGATATTAGGGTTGAGGTCTCTTACTGGTGGTGGTGGTGGCTGTCTTGCCATCCTCAGATCCTTGAATTTTCTGTGATCATCCCCTCCCGAGGCCAGAGGGGGGATCTGAAGTTGCTGAAACAGGGGCCTGTGCAGGCATATCATCCTCTGTCAGGGCCTCCCTTCCTGCAACTGTGCAGATGTTGATGGTGGGGATGTACTTGGGCCATAGGAAGGGGTAGATGCAGAGGGAAAAGCCCTGCAGGAGGTGGTGTTTATGTGCCTCAGGGAGACACCTCTGTGCGAAGGCCGGACATCTTGGTGTGCAGCTCGCCCATCTCAGTGAGGACTCTGACCACCTCATTGTGGATGGTAGCAACCTCCTGGTAGGTGTCCTCTCCTCAGCTCCTTCATTTACCGGTTTTCGACCAATACCTGCCCATCACACTTTGGGAGTCCTTGCAGGCTCCCGGGACTTGAGTGATGACAGCCTTAGTGTCTCTGACCTCAGTGGGCTTACTCTGAGGGCCCACAGTTACCCTCCCACGATCCCTACCCCCCAGCCCTTGGCACAGACTGCACCCTCCCACTGGGTCTTGGTTCCTCCATGACTGAGGTGGTGATAGCCAGATCACAAACCAGGACTGGACGGGTGCAGGATTGTGCTCACTGTGCTAGGTGCACAGGTTGGGTGGGCAGTGGTTGATGGTGTTGTTGTAGCTGTGGTGGGAGGTGTGGTTGTGGGCACAGTGAGCCCCACTGTTGGTGTCTGTCCAAGCTGATCAGACAGGCCAGGACCGTCATCCACGTCCACCTCTTCAGGAGCGTTGTCATCACAGTGGGCTACTTCATGGTGAGGAGAGGAACTCTGTTCGGTTTCCAACCACTGAGCAGGTGCAGTGGTGGATCGACCTGTTGAGAAATGGAGTTTATTGCTAATGGTGGAAGTGAGGTATGTACATCCACGTTGTTTGTGTCAAAGTAAATGGGACCTAGAATGGAACTGTAGTGTAGTTCCTATTTCCTTTAAAGGCTCTGCGCATTATAATAATATACACTATATTTTTTTGCATAGGACTGTGTACAGTATGCCTCTATCGAGTATATTAAACTTAATTACTATGTGTGCCAGCTAACTCAGGGGTCACTACAAACTTCTCGAATAAACAAGAAGGGAGTAGTTCCTGACAACTGCATAAACATGACAACTTTGTTTCCCTTAGAATCGGAAGTCTCATGATCGTGGAAACAATAGATAACAGTTTCACTCAGTCAATCGTGCATGCTTAGTTTCTTCAGAGTTACACAGAAATAGATAGACGGGCGTTTCAATAAAAGGATTTATTGAACAGTCTTATTTTTCGTGCAAGAGATATGAGCTTTTACAATTGTAAGACAGTATGCAAAATATAATACGTATAGCGTAAGCAGTAAGAAGAAATAATACTGCAATAGCATTGTCTTTTAGCTATGACATCTATTCATATAAACATATATAAATAACACAGGCTAAAATATGGATGCTCATCTGATGCTTCTAAATAGTTCTACCACAGTGTACCTAACCTAAGTGTAGTACGAGGTAAGACGTAGTTCCTGTTTTTCTATAGTATGGTACTATAGTTTTTGTATTGCCAAGAGTCCCTCTAGGTTCTAGTCAGCTCCATACCTTAGAATGAGAGAGGTGGGAATCTCTTTTCGGATCTCAAACTCTAACACCACGTGAAGGGAGTCAGAACACCAGAAGCTGGTTTCTCTGCAAGCAGGGAGGACAGCGTCTGGTCAGTGCGTCAGGCTGGGATACAACTTCTCCTGGAGTCGTGTGTTCTTCTGAACTTGCAGAGGCGAGCCAAGCAAAATCGAGCCGTGCCGTGGTTTGCCTTGGTAAGGGAAGGTATATTTATAACTGGTAGGTGGCTAGGAATGTTAGCATTGACGTATGGTTGGGCAGAGGAAAACTTGAACCCCTAAGGTGTAGTAGTTCATGCATAATAAATGAGTTCTTGGAGAAATCAATAATCCAAGCAGGGAAAGTCCCAAAGGCTTAAGGGTGTGGTTTCTAAGAACTCGTTGTGACATGGGATGGACGGATGTAGGTGACCATGCCTGTATTTGGATAGCATAGCTAATGCCTAAATAAGGACTGGGATTATATGCCTAAATAAGGGCAATGTGAGTTGGGCCTATATAATGACATGAATCGGGAAACTATGTACGGGTATCTAAATCGAAACAGAACACCCACTCCAATTTTGAATGATCGATATTACTAAATGCTAAACATGCTAAATGCTAAACATATAAAATTGTGTATCACGTTTGCTAAAAACATTTGTAAAAGCATACTGAAATAAGTTTTTATTTAAAAAAACTTTTGCTAGACATGAAATGCAAAGGTGCTGTACATATTAAAGCAATGTTTCATTCTAAGCATATGTTTACAGTGAATGTTAAATTAATGAACATATCTATACTAATATAATAAAGAGAGAACCCAAACCTTTGAGGCGGGTAAGCTCAGGAACCACAGCGCCAATCACAACACCCAATACAGCATTGGAAAGGACAGTTTCAGTAGATGGACATAGGCTATGCAGCAGCCCACCATATATATGGAAAGGGGCGACCATTCGGTCCCCCCGAACGTATGGTAGAGTACCACGATCCCCCCGGGAAGCCATCTTGGGCGGGAGGCGAGTCTCGGCTGGTATGCCCGAAGTGGCGTAGCCGGGGCGCGCCTTTTTCCCGCCCTGGAGTGGGCTGGCCTAGACACTGACGCGGCCGGCCACGCCCTCGGGGCAGGCCGGGGCGGGTTTACGCCCGCCCTGAAGACGGATAAAAGGAGCAACAAGCCAAGGAAGCATCCTCTTGTTCCTGTGCTCTGAAGCTGCACCTCCTCGCTGCACGTGAGCTCGAGACGGAACGAAGAGCCATTTTTGACCCACCCACCAGCCCCTGAGGACAGCAAGTGGTTTTGAATAAAGTTTAATGTGGTAACTCTAATTTTGTTTACAGGTTCGGATTATTATCGTGATAACTTTGAATATGCAATAAAGAATGGTCAATTGTGGTATGTTTTGCAAATAAAGTAATCCTGCTCTAGTGTTGATCAGTAGCATGCTATTAATAAAGTTGTTGTTTTTACTGTCTTTTTAGAAAATTAGTCATTTAGTTTAGAACTGTCGTATTCATTTTGGTCGGGCGGTAAGGTCATGATCGGTGAGCACTAATTGGAAGATCCCTATGAGTGGGCGTCACCCATTACGGATGGGAGCGCTCGAGGGAGGTGGCCATTGGCCCCTCAACGGGGTAGGCGGTCCCTTCTAAGGATGGGCCGCCGAAAGAAAAGGAAAGGCGGTCAAGGCCCCTTCCTGGGTAGGAGGGGCTACAGCCCCCTCCTGGAGAATTTCCCGGGGCCAGGTCATCTGCGACGGCAGATGTGGTAAGTTGTGTGGGGTTTGGGGGGGGGTCTACGCTACCTTCTAGATACCTCACACGAGTCCTCGGACGACCTTTAAGTGGCGTCGAGTTTATTGGGGGCCCCGTCAAGTCAAGGGAAATTGGTAGTTGCACTCGAGGTATACCTCTGTGCGGTCGCCCCTCACAAGTGAGGGGGATGTTTCTGGTTTAGGGATCTTGACACCGGTTACGACCTTGCCGTTGGCCCTTAAACGTTAGGATGTACAATTTCATAATTTCAAGTTAAATGTTTTGTAGGATGTTAGTTCGGCTAGGAGAACCTTTTGTATTAGAGAATATGTTAAGGTTAGCCAAACATCGCAATGTGGTAATGAAATTGTACATGATATGAAACTGTTATTTTAATGTTTTAATTTTGTTTCATATTTTAATAAATACGGCCGGGAGGGTCACTCCCTCCCGTCTTCCAAAAGTTCAGAACTGTTTCCGGTTTCCCATCCTTGGGGATTGTGTTGAGAGGGGGTGGCGGGTATCTCAGCCATATTATAAGGGTCAAAGAACGTTAGGGGCAAAGTAGTCCCTTGTGGGGGTGGGCACGGGCGCGGCATACGTCAAAACCAAGCGTCCACAGTACTGCCTTGTGGGCGTGGCTGTTCGGATGCTGTTGTGGGTGTGTGCTTTGTGCCAGACAAACACGCTGGCGGCTCCATATTGCTCCGGGGCTCAGGTGGGGGCTGAAGTGAGTCAGCGTAGCAGCGGGAAAACAGGTAAACAAAAAAATAAACAGAGTGCTGTTTCACACGCGCACAGATTCGCGTGCGTGTGCTTTATGCCAGACAAACACGCTCGCGGTTCCATGTGGGCGTTGCCGTTTGGATGCTGTTGTGGGCGTGTGCTTTGGGCCAGACAAACACGCTCGGGGCTCCATATTGCTCCGGGGATCAGGTGGGTGCTGAAGCGAGTCCGCGTAGCAGCGGGAAAACAGGAAAACAAAAAAAGTCAGCGTAGCAGCGGGAAATCAGGAAAACAAAAAAATAAACAGACTGCTGTTTCACACACACGCACAGATTCGCATGCGTGTGCTTTGTGCCAAACAAACACGCTCGCGGATCCATATTGCTCCGGGGTTCAGGCGGGTGCAGAAGCGAGTCACACATTGTATTTCATCCCCGGACAACGTCGGGATGGGCTGCTAGTATATATATACATATGATGAAATGGTTCATGATTACAAAAGAAAAAGTTCAAAGCTATTTCATGTCATGGTACATAAATGAAATTGTTGTGAAAAGGTGACAATATGTCCCTGGAAGTGTTCAAAGAAGTCTGTTCTCTATGAATAGTTCTACTGTCAGCAGATTACTTTGCCAAAAAAATAAATGCAAATTTGGAGAAAAAAAAATTATAATAGGAAAAAGTTCCAAGGTTTGTCTTTGTTTATGAAAAATGAAGGCCAAATTCAGAGCTTTCCCGGTACACTGTGTGCTGAATCAAAAGTCAGTGTATGGGCTGGAGAAAACATGAAATCTTCTATTCCTGTAGACAAAAAATCGTCTACCGATGTAGGTGATAGTTAGAATACCTCGTTTAGAAGATTAACTGCATATAGATGCAAACCATTGCCTGCAGCATTGGAAGCAACAGCAATGTCCGTTCCGGTGTTACCTGTGACCGTTAGGAGTGCGCCAATTCTCAGAGATACAGCGAAAATTTGGGGTCAGCACAAGGAGATTTTTCAAGTACCTACAGATAAGAAGCCTCTGCATGGCGGGATAAGCTCCCACCAACTATGCAGCAATAGCTGGCCAGGTTATTGCATATACACAATATGGAAAAGGCAATATATGCTAGAAAAGGGAAGAAGGCTAGATCCCTAGGTCTAAAGATATGGAAACCGATTGCGGATTGGAAGAGTAGGATTGCGTGAGTTTAGAACCTCCATAGGATTCCCTAGTGCGTGAAAAACCTAGAGTAGGAATGTTAACCATGCTGTATCCTTGGGCTCATATATGTAGGAATATTCTCGTTCCTTTATTCCTTTTTTTCTTTTCCTCTTCTTTTTCCTCTTTCTCCCTTTCTTTTCCCTGTTCTTCTTGTTGCCTTGACGATTATTTTTGGTTGTTCTTAAATGGGCATTTGCGGTTATGTCAATATAATGGTGAGTGTGGCTCACTGGTTAGAGCAGGCAGACCTTGAAGCAGAGGTCAGACCCGGGACCAGGGTTCAATTTCCGACGCGGCAGGGTCTTGAGCTCAAATGTCCATCGACTTGATAATTCTCGCTTCGGTGCCTGACCTAATCATGGGTTCACACTCTGCAACTCTGGGCATTAAGCTTGCTTAATCTCCACAACGCCCCCCCCCCCCCCGCGGCGGGATGCCTGGCTTTCACCTTGGGAATGCCCTGTAGGGGCTATCTCACAGGGAAAAGCCAGGACGGGTTCCCAAGGCAAGCGCGGAGATACCCCTTCGGGGGTCGATTCAGGCGCTATATAAGAAACATAATAATAATAATAATAATATATTGTAACTAAAGGTATAAAAATATCCTAGAAAATGGATTGTACATTTTGGTTTGTCCTGTGCTGGGGGGGGGGGCTAAGGGGAATAAATGTTGTAAAAACTTTTGAATAAAAATATTTAAAAAAAAAGGAAAAAGTTCCAAGGTTTGTCTTTGTTTATGAAAAATGAAGGCCAAATTCAGAGCTTTCCCGGTACACTATGTGCTGAATCAAAAGTCAGTGTATGGGGCTGGAGAAAACATGAAACCTTCTATACCTGTAGACAAAAAATCATCTACCGATGTAGGTGATAGTTAGAATACCTCGTTTAGAAGATTAATTGCACATAGATGCAAACCATTGCCTGCAGCATTGGAAGCAACAGCAATGTCCGTTCCGGTGTTACCTGTGTGCCCGTTGATTCCTCTCGTACCTCAGTAGTAGCAATTTATGTCTGTGAAAACTCAATGAATGATTTCATCAGGATTGGTAGCCTCTGGGGACAACACAGAGCATGGGCCGTTACTGGGTCCAGCAGAGTATTGATATCTGTTGGCATGACTGATGGAAATGTTAAACAGATGTCTAGCAAGCATTCTTCACTGCAAAGCAGGCAGCGTATAACAATTAAGATGCAATCTTGCCAGATTGGTCTGAATGACAGTACCCATGTGGTATTTAATTCTCGTTGACGAGGTAAACCCAAAAGTTGTAATATGCGCTCATGACACTTCCCTTCCAGAAGAGCCTTCTCCAATGTGCTGGGAGTGACGCTGGTGGATTGGCTTGCCATACTGTAGTAGTAGGAATAAAAACAGGATTCCTGCAACAAGTGCAAGAATTAGCGGCAGACCACCAAACACCGAGTGCACGAAGTTTGGAATGATTCCGAGAACTGCTTGAAAAGGTGTTAACAGTCCTGAACATACGTTCTTAAATACATGCACTATACCGCTCGTATCAGACATGTTTAAGATACGTCCCAACATTTCTGTGAAATGTGTAGGGCAGTTTGTACGTAATAGAGCCTGTAACTCAGCCAAAGTCCTTGCAACTTGTAGATCATAGTTTCTTTGGCCGAGGTTTGTTGTAAAAGAATGGCTTTCATTCTGCTTAAAGTATCAATTCGTATTGAAGAGATGTTCAGTGAAGGCCATAAAGGCAACTCCCTTACTGTGCCTATTTGGGGGAACAAAACTTGCATACAGCAAGTGACCCTGGAAGTAACCTTTATTAGATATGAGATGCCTGGCAACATGCCACAACAGCTGTGATAATTAAACATGACCAGAGAAGGATGTGGAGACGAGTACAGAGGCTATTGCTGAGACATGACCCGAGGACATCAGAGATGGAGACTCCGAGGTTCCTGACGACTGGTCTGAGGACTGGTGGATCCTGGAAGAGGTGCCTGAGCCACTGCAAGAGTTGCGGCAGAGAGTGGTATGTAACCTGGGCAGAGGGATGAGAGGTGGGAGCGGGATAGAAGGGGGCTCTTCCCGCTGGGATCTTAGTTTCCCCTTGCCTTACAAAGTGCATGTGTACTGGGGTGTTTACGGTCTCCCTGCTGAGAAATATCAGTACACTGATCTTCCTTTCTTTTGCTGGTTTTCCCTTATACTTTTTCCTTTTCCCCTCACTCCTTTTGCCAGTCCCTCATGTAGTGTGTTGGAAGTTGTATTGGTCAAGTAGGGCCTGAGTACTGACCGCTACTTTTTGCTTTCTTTTGTCCGAAGTTGAAACTTTGGGACTAGATCAGACATCCTCCGAAGTGACGAAGACTCCTTTTAAGCACACAGAATCATGGACCCCTGTTGGAACCTATCAAGATTGTGCTTCACTCCTTTGCCTGTGCTGACTCATCAGAACTACTTTTGTTTACCCACTACCCTGAATTTCCCTACTGAAGCCTGTTGAGATTGTGCTTTACCCCTTTATCTGTGCTGAAACAACGGAATTACTTTTGTTTATCCCCCACCCAACATTGCTGTGATCCATACTCTCAATAAATATCGCAGTATAGATCCCATATGGTCTCCACACTTCTCTTTCCGACCGTCCCTCTGACAGTTGGTGTTAGAAGTGGGATCAGAGGAAATGGAGGCCGTAGTGAAAAAGATGGCAGAAGAGACTTGAGAAGATCATGGCTAGGTTTTTGGAGACAGCAGAAACCGAAAGGGAAGCCTTACACAGGACAGGGTCAAACCTAGAAGCCCACCATGGGGTAACTGGCTGAGGAGCTCGGACAACCTAGAGGGTTCACAGCGCCTCCTTTGGTGGTGGTTCAAAAGTACATATCCGGATTTCTTTCTCTCAAATTTCGAGAGAATGGCCCTAGCTGCCCTATGGCCAAAAGATAGGTTGGGACAGTATTTGGGACTCCTCCTCACTGGGCACCTCCAATCAGCCTACCAGGCTTCTAATCCCCTGGGAACCACCCTTATCCGGATATCAAATGATGTATACTCGGGGGAGGAGCTACGCAGCAACCAAGATGGCCGCATAGGCTCCCGGCTCCGCCGACATCCGTCTGCTGCTTGATGATCCTGCCAGATATCCTGATTTTACGCGCGAACCCCCGTGTGGATGAACTGTTGCTGAATCTGGCGGTGCGGTCCTGAGAATTTTATCGCCCAGATTGACGGAGTTGTGTCGTGTTTAAGATCTCGGCCTAACCCAGCTTCTGAGCCGGGGCCTCGAGTACTTGCCCAGCCGGGTTGTAGTTGAATAACATCGGGCGTGGGACTCAGACAGGGTCCGGTCTCTTGCAGTGGAGGTTATCCTGGCCTGTTTTTGGTGGCGAGCGTCTGGTCTGTTTTACACTGAAGGAGTGGTGATAGGCTTCGTCTGTGGCTTTGGGGGGGGAGTCCCCGTCCCCGGCGACCTGGTCGCCACCTCCCGGGTCTGCTGCTCGCGGTGGCGTACTGCTGACCGACAATGCACCCTCCGTTGCCGTCCGCTCCGCTCTTGCCTCTTCTCCCGGAGAGACCCGGCTCTCTGAGGAACCCGCCCATGCTTGGAACCGAGCGAGTGGAGGCGGATCGAGCGAATTGTGAGCCGTCCTTGAAGACCGTAATGGCCGCCATCGGGGCACTTCAATTGCATCTGGAGACCATTGTCCATAAAATGATCGCTGGTGACATCGAAACTGGGTGACCGAGTCTGGGCTCTGTTCTACTGCATGACTTTCAACGAACTGATTCTCCCACGATGCCCGTAGTAAAAGGGGATGGAGACCCCGTGCGTGATAAAAATTTGATGCCATTGAGCTGTTTGCAGAATACTTGCGGAATTGTTTCTCTGGGGCTATCGCTGCATTCACCATTGCATCCGATTATTGTGGAGCTACCTGGTTTTTCACTCCTTGAGACTACGACTAGTAAAAAACAAAAGTCGCTACCGTCCCTTCCCGCCCTTGTGGTTCTTTTACATCTACGGAGGAAAGGATATCTAGACTGCATGTCGGTGAGGGAGATCTTACCAGTGGCGGATGCTTGGAGAGACTCAATGTGTTCGACTGGTGTCATATTAATTGAACTTCCTACGAACTATGACTCTCCTGGGGCGGTGGAGGTGTTATGGGATAGAATCCGCATGAAAGATCGGAGCGGTCAAGGATGAGACTGTTGGTCTGGGTCTGATTTCAAGGCTTTAGAGGACAAGGGATTCGCTAACGTAATGCTTGCGGGAGGTTGAGCGGTGTTCAACGTCTCCCCTGTCTGGCTCTGTCTATAATATGTTTGAGTACTCTATGGTCTTAGGACAGGGGTTGTTCGTTTCAGGCGGGGGGAAAGGTGACCGGGAGTTTGTTTGACATTCTCCTCCTCCATTCTTCTTTTACTTTTTGTAGTTTAGTTAGTCGGGGCGACAGGCACGCTGCTAGTCGGGAGACAAAACAGACCTAACGGTGATCCCTTCCTCTTGAAGCACCTAATATCTAATAGCCCTTTCTAAGTTTCCAGTTTTTCCCTAAATATTAAAGAAAGGGAATCGTGTACACACTGAGTAGCACCCACCGTCACGGTGCCTATTCCCTAGGGAATTCAAACTTAATTTTTACATCAGCAAAGGTGCACCACAAACAATAGTGTGTCAAAGTAGATTTTACAAAGAGTCGCAAGTGAGGATTTTCTTTTTTGGATTTCCAATCTTTATTCAACAAATGTACCACACAGCCGACGCGTTTCGTCCCTCGCAGGGGACTTCTTCAGGGTTGTTAAATCATACCAAACATAGAAAAAAGTGTGAGACATAAATTCCTGTTTTCTTTTTTCAACTTTTTAGCACATCTAAATACATAATTTACATAGTTTTTAAGCAATATAATCCAAGTTTAAAAAATGTCATTTAAAACAGACATAAGAGTGTAAATATTTACAGTGCATATTTCACATACAAAATCTAAAAAATCCCAGATTCCAACCCCCTGGGAAGAATCTTACAACTAAAGGAGAGACAGTACGAAAAAATAAGGGAGAAAAGGGGAAAAAAGGAAAAATTAGAAAATTTTGAAAGAATGGGAGGCCTAAGCCACGTGCACCCCCTATCAGATATCCAGCATCCATATTTCATAGCGCATTTGTTTCTGAACTTTGAGTGAGACGCAAAGGATAATGGAGATTATATGCAGTCACTACAAGGGCGAATGGACATGGATAGTCAGAAGGGGCGGAAATATTTCACCTGCAATATAACTTGCAAAAAGAGAAAGCATGATCTATGAAACCGTCCATCTCCTATATGTTTGACAGAGCAAGGAGAGACCTGGGAGACTAGGAGATTATGGCGAGTGGTTGTATTCAGCGATAGCCCATATAGTACTGTACAAAATAAGTGAATGACATAAGTTACAGATATAAGCAGGCCTGGGAGATTAGGAAATAATGGCAGGTGGTTATATATAGCAAGAGCCCATTTAGTAATGTACGAACTAGGTTGATGCATGAGATCAGGTAGACAGTCAAAAACAATGTATGTACCTTGTTATATTTAGTATTGACCTCAAGGTATGGAGGACTGATGTTCTGAAAGTTGGTATTCCTCTGGCCTCAAGTGTCTAAATGTGTCTTGTAGAGAAGACAAAAATAATTGCAGAAGCATGTAAGCTGATATATCTAAACTATCTTGGACAGTGGAGCTAATCAGACCTTAAGAGACATCAATGGTAGATTCCGTAAACAAAGGAAAGAGCAATACCTTAATGTTTTATGTTTAGCCAGGTCAATTATTCAGGGATATCTCTCGTCTCGGAGAGAAGTCAAAGATAGCTTGTAACACCAGTCACTGTAGAGAGATCGAAATATGTAGGTCTCTGTAATGACAATGGTTCAGAATGAATGGTGAGAGCTATAACCCTGTCTCATCATAATAGACTGTTTATCCCAACGTCAAAGATGTCATATACATGACAAAAAAAGAAAATGTATAGAGTAAATACCTTCTCAACATAGATCAGGTGCGTGGTGGTTAAAGGTGCTTATAAGAAGAACACAGAGACGTAGTATGTCACCAAACCCGGGCTGATTCAAAATTGTGTATTCAAAAACCTACAAAATTTGAAGGGCAAGGTAAGCAATCTGTTTATCTATACGTGAACATGTGTATGAAAAATTAAGTCACAAAGAAGTATAAGTTTGTAAAGGTGATGGAACATGAGTTGCTCATGACAATACAAAGGGAAAAAATCTGACATTCACAGATCAATGACAGGGATAGAGACATGAGCTGCTCATGACTATACATAGGAAAAAGCCTAAGCTTCACAGAACAGTAATATGATATGGGATAACCCAGGGGGAATTAATAAAATAACAGCTTGGCTGCACATAGTCTAGAGTACAAATTGAAAAAGCTCCAGAGATAACTAAAGGTAATTGCTAAAAGAGGTAGAGTAACCCCATAGCCTTAATATAAGGAAGTCCAAGTTAGAACATAATTGCTCAAAGAGGTAGAGTAACCCCATAGCCTTAATCTAAGGAAGTACAAGTTAGAGCATAGAGTTTTCTTAGCCAGTCTTAGTAGGACTGTTCTGTGAGTATCAAAGGGAATCTTCCGTCCAAAACGTGATAAGTCCTCCGGAGGCCCGTAGAAGAGAAGCTAATGTGGGCTCTGTATATACCTGTCTTAACAAGGACAATGCAAGGCACCTGTGTAGCCTGCAAGGTCCAAAACATAACATGGCAGGATCGCAAATACGGCAGCCATCTTACAACGGGTCAGAGTAGAGGCAAAGGAGGAATAGAGATGCCATGTTAAGCATAAGTAAATAAATAAATAAAATGCCAGGTAGTAACAGAACTTGTTTGAATTAAGTAGGTTACAGCATTCTTATTTAAGGGAGCAATAGAAAAAAGCGTTGGGGGTTGTGTATGTATATTAAGAATATAGGCTTTGCAGTTAAAATACACATACAGAAGATAAGAATTATAGATCACCCAGAACCTTCTTTGTGTTTGCAAACTGCATTTGATTCCTAATCTCACTGTCGGGTTTCTAGATTGTAAAAACGGCTCAAAAATCGACGCTAAAATAAATCATGTGATGACCGTGTAAAAGTGCAGCGGCCATCTTGTAATGGGCAAATGGATGCATGTAGAGGCTCAGACAGACCAGGGAATCGCCTTTCAACTAAGTGCGTTTCGTCCAAAAAGGATTTAGAAATTATAACATCAAGAGGGAAACTTGGTGTGGATAGCATTGCTCTGGGCTGAATGGTTATGATTAATCGTAGCCTTCACAAATATGCTTCGTGGTACGTGGAGGTCACGTGATCCCTGCTTAATATACAGCGGCCATTTTGAAACGGGACGAAACGAATATAGTCTCTTGTAAAGTAAAATATATTCCAAGTGAGAAATTCCATGAGTAATCTACTTATATTTATGGATCTACTTTCGCTCATACTGGTAAGGGGCAAATAGCCCATTAAATCAATGGAGAAGTAGCCGAGCGGCGGACCTATTCATATCACGTGATCCAATTAGGGGACTTCGGCAGACATATTGTGACAGGTTAGATAAAAGTTAAAACAGTAGACAACAGGGGAGCACATGTATGCCCTGGTTAATATAACCATGTAATACAAACAGAGGATACAGAGCAGAAGGGTGTATGAGCCAAAGAACTCCATGTCCCAAGCTCCTTTGGGACAACCCTAAACATAGCCAAAGTCTGAACCAATTAATATGAGCAAGGAATACAGAGAGGGAATACAACACAGAGCAGTGTCTGAGCCAAAAACTCCATCCAGTGTCTGTCAGCTAAGATATGTAACTGTATTGAATACATATCCTCGTGGCCAATGAAGTAGCACATGAAAATCAACAAAAGAAAGTTAACCATAAGAAAATAGTTGTTGAACAACTGTAAGGGAAAGGGGGAAACAGAGGAGAGGAAACAGAAAAATAAAAAATATAAATATACAAAAACAAATTCATTGTTTACTTAACTGTCAACCTTAGAAAGTTGCGCACAATCTATTTACATTATAATACTGATTCTGCACTATGGAGGATGCCAGCTTGATTGCATAGTCAACACACAGGAAACATTTTGTCATATCTAAATATGTAGTACAGCTAGGGACCCAAGTCGGCCTGTTAACACTGCTAGTTGGGGTTAGGCGAAAGCCACATGCAGGGGTGCAGGGTGGGGGATGGGTCTATAGTTTTGTTAGTTAGTTTAGTTTTTATGGTTTCTTTATTTCACGCTTTCCTTTCGCTCTCCTTTCATAACGTTGGGGTATTATCCTGATTTCGTATGTATTCCAGTATCTGGTACCCGTACTTCATTTTCTATCCTGGTGTCAATGGGTGGGCGGGGTCTGTGTGCCGGCGACTGCGTTGGGTTATAGATTGCTTTGACGTACATCCTGTTTTGTGCTTACTAGCGCAGGCGTCTCAGTCGTTCCCTTTAAATTGATCTGTGATTATTCTATTTTTGTACCTGCTCACTTTATCATAGTGTTTGAATGTATGGCACCAGATATGTCAGTTTCTTGTTCCTTGCTCTTTAGGTTGTGGGGGGGTTAAACATAAAATGAAACCTTCGTCTTATCCTGTAACGTGTTGTGAGTTCAATACAATGTTTATCCTGATTCGCTGCCGGGTCTCAGGGTTGTTGGCTGAAGAGCTGTGTCAGTTGATAATATGTGAGTCTTACTCTTATGTCGCTGCCGGCCCCTGTTGTTGTTGGCCCGTGTTTGTAATTTTATTGAACTGTACAATAAAGGTTTAAATAAAAAAAAACAAAAAAAACCGATGTATACTCAAACTTATGGGCATTGACGAAGAGACCTATTGGATGAGGCTGTGGCATAAGGACCACAAGAAAACCCTAGAACCCTGTGCTATCATATAAAGGATGTAGCCGACTGATGGCTCAAACCATTAACATCCTCCAAGGCGGTTATATCAGAGAAAATATACCTCAAACTATTTTTCACATCACTACACCCTCCCATTCAGAGATGGGTTCGTCAGCATGCAGATTTATCATTAAACAAAGCAGTCGAGATTGCAGCAGCATTTTTCAGGGCCCAAGAGCTTCAGAAAGGTAAAGAAGAGGGGAACTAGAAACAACAAGGAAATCACCCCCTGAGAGGCCCCAGGCCACCACACTACCCCCGAAAACCAGAAACAATGTCTATAGTGCCAAATCCTATGCAATCAGCCCCTCCAAGGCCCTCTGTTCCCTTAGGGCCCCAATGCTTTTATTGTGGTGCATTTGGGCATATTACGCGAGCATGTCCACAAAAGGATGAGCCTATGGAGGTTGGATTTACCCGAGCCTTGTATTGTTCTCCAGAGGGAGACCCTCATCATTTCCACCAGCAAGTGGCTATTAATGGATAACCAAGAAACGCCCTGGTGGACACAGGATGCAGCCGGAGCGTTATGAAGCCTCAAGTTGTCCCAGGTGGACCGGCAGTTACCACGGGGGTTGTCAATATCCAAGTAGAGACCGCTATTTATATCAAGCTCTAAGCGCTGTGTGTTCAAAGTAACACCATGTAACAACAACTATGAGCGTCGTCTGTCCTAAGTAAAAGTAAAAGTAAAAACAACGGTAATGTTACTATCTCTGTATATTTCCCAGAACTCAGTGTCCCATATGCTTTTAACTAAGGTGTAGAACTCCTCCCAAATCGCGTTCGAACGCAGATATATAACGCAGACCACTACAGGTCTTCACTTCAGTGAGCATTTTCACCAACCACGGAGTTGTCACCGATGCTACTCCATGTGTGAGGCTTTGTACACTAGCCATCTAAATTATGTTCGTTCATTTCTTTCAGACTCCATGCGTCTGGCTTCTTCCTGTTGGTAGTACTTATATCACCGTAGAAGTTAGTATACACTACGTATCAGGTGGGTCCCTTATACTTTGCCGGCCTTTCTCGATCTTTTGACATGCCAGAGTGCAGACTCTTATGTCAGTCTTTTTCTGCAGATACGCTGTCAAACTCACTCCACCAAATACGAATTTTTCAACTGGAATTTTCAGGTGACAAATGTTATCATTATTTTTTGTCTTTAATGTGAATGTTCATTTATGACTTTTTTTTTTTTTTTTTTTTTGAAAACCTTTATTGAGCCTTCACAGATTAGTACACAGCTCGTCGCCTACAACCCAACCGGGCCGGCCGCTAATAAAGCGTATAAGCAATAAATATGCATTAACACAGTACATGCGGTCGTGAGGACTTGAGGATGAAGCACCAAAAGGAAATTGTGACGAAGGAGTTGCGAATGGTCCATGCCAAATTATGAGGTTTTCGTTTTCTGTTTTTTACCTAAAAAAGGAAAAACATTCAAACTTCGGGAAATCACGTTGCCATCGACACAGGAAACTGAGTGCCATTCAGGTGGAAGTGTGCCTCTGAGTCCATTCAAATAGCGCTTTGCACATCTTGGTAAATACCGTAGCAATCGCCCCATTCCGTTATACCGCCCCCACCCAGTGCAGCCCCTCCTCCCACCATCATGCCCTCCCCTCACATTCACTCGTCCTCATCCGACTCCAGTGTGTCCCCTTCAGGGAGTGGCTCACAAATCTCACCCCGGTAAACATTCCATGGGGACCAAACTTTGTTCCACTTGGCCGGGCACCCCCTGGATAAATACACCGCCCGCTCCGTGACCATGGCTCTATCCATATTCACACACCATTGGGAGGCCTTCGGCAGATCTGCCACCCCCCAGCGCTGCGCAATGTCCCTCTTCGCCATCATCATACCAATCGTCACCCAGAGGCGGCCATGTCGGGACAGGTCAGTTGGTTCCCACACATTAAGAAGACAGCGACGTGGCTCTGGAAGCACGGAGACCTCTAGGACTTGTGAGACGGTACGCATGACCTGACACCAATATGTTTGTATAAGGGAGCAGTCCCAGAGTGTATGGAGTAGTGTACCCTCCTCCCCGCAGCCGCGCAAGCAGAAGGGGTCAGGGGCTCGCTGTATGTGATGAAGCAATGTCCTGGTGTAGTATGTCCTGTGCAGAACCTTGAGTTGGATGAGTCTCATTCTAGAGGATATGCCCGCCTCTTTGGGGGATGCCAGTGCCTCGTTCCAATCGTGTTCATCCATCTCCCCCACCTCCTGCTCCCATTTTCCCTTAAGAGGCACTAGCGGGTCTGGGGAATTATTCAGGAGTTTCCGGTAGGTAAGGGAGGTGGCCTTTTCCACCATATAGTCAGTTAAGAGGCGATCCTCTAGCGGTGACGACTCTGGGAGAGTTGACCCCACCGGAATAACCGCCAGCAGAGCATGACGCACTTGAACATACCGATAGGTTTCATGCGGTCCCATTTCGTAGAGTTCCTTCAGGCGGTCGAACGTGATGACAGCCCCATGGTCCCACATGTCTCCCACTGTTGATATGCCAATGTCGTCCCAGCGGGAGAACCCCTTGCTGGTCCGAAGGTTGCCCAGAGCACGCGAATCCCAAAGCGGGGTGAGCTTAGTGATAGTATCTTTCCAGCCCAGCGCAGCGGTGGCTGCGTGCCAGACGGATACCGTGATCTTAGTGGGCCCCTTCAGCAACCTGAGTTGACGCTTGTCATAGAGCGGGGCCAGCAGGGTACCCGCCCCTAGCTGGGCCCGATCCGCCTGGAATGCAGGGTCCGACTGTGATGCGTGCAGCCATTGATTAATCGGTCTAAGCTGAGCCGCCCAATAGTAAAGTTGAAGGTTAGGGAGTGCGATGCCACCCTCGTACCAACCTTTACAAAGCTTGGCGTGAGCTATCCGCGCCGGGCGATTGTGCCATAGCAGACCAGAGACCACCGCCGCCACCTTTTTGAAATACCTGGGGGGCACTGCAAAGGGGGTGTTGTCCAATATATACAGAAAGCGGGGCAGGGATTTCATCTTAAAGAGGGCTGCTTTTCCCAGCATCGTTAGTGGTAACCCTGCCCAGAAGCTCGCATCTCGCCTGAGGCGATCCAGCGGCGGCTCCAAGTTCAACTTTTCGAATTCCGTCGGGTCACTCGTAACATGAATACCTAGATATTTAAAGGACGGGCCGGCCAATCGCAGGGGGCAGTCAGAGCCAACCGCGGGTGGGCTGCCCGCCAGGGTGTATAATTCAGATTTAGTCCAATTAATGGTGTAGCCCGACACCTCCCCGTGGGCGTTGCAGATACGTAAGAGAGCCGGGATGCCATGGTCAGGGTCCGTCAGGTATACAAGCATATCGTCCGCGTAGAGCGAAATGCGGTCCTCCCAGCCCTCCCTCCATTGAATCCCCTTGAGCAAGGGGGTGGTCCTAATGCGGATTGCCAAAGGCTCTAGCGACAGTGCAAATAGGAGGGGGGAAAGAGGGCAGCCCTGCCGAGTGCCGCGTTTGAGCGGGAAGGAGCGTGAGATGTGGCCATTCGCCACCACATGCGCTACCGGCCTGGTGTACAGCAGTTTAACCCAAGATATGAAGACAGGGCCGAAACCCATGTACTGGAGAACCTCGAAGAGATAAGCCCATTCCACCATGTCAAAGGCCATCTTGGCATCTAGGGCCAAGATGGCCGCTGGTTCATCGAGTTCATCCGTTTTGGCCAACACCCCATGCACCCGTCGTAGATTGAGTGAGGTGTTCCTGTGGGGCATGAACCCGGACTGGTCCGGGTGAATTAGATCAGAGAGGTGGGGCAGGAGACGATTTGCCAGCAGTTTCGCCAGAATTTTACTTTCTGCGTTAAGTAAGGATATAGGGCGGTAGGAGGAGCAGTCCTCCGGAGGTTTGCCAGGCTTGGGGATAGCCACTATCGTGGCCGTTCGTTGGTCTAACGGGAGTACCCCCGCAGTACGGCACTCCTCATACATTCGAAGCAGGTACGGGCTAAGAACGGCAGTGCGGTCCTGGAACCACTCAATTGGGATGCCGTTTGGTCCGAGCGCTTTGCCCGTATGCAAGGCCCCAATGGCGATCCGCAGTTCGTCAGCAGTGAAAGGCGTCTCAAGCCCAGCCGCCGCCTCCGGCAACAGTGCCGGGATGGGCAGATCATACAGTGCGCTTTGGGCCGCAATGGCCGTGACGTCCCGCTCCGGGGTGTAGACTTTCTCGAAGTGGGCAGCCAACTCTTCTGCTATCCGAGCTGGGTCCGTGTGAATGTTCCCCAGGTCATCCCTAACCTGTTGAATCCCCTTGGCACTCCCGCCTCTTTTGTCTAGCCAGGCCAGCATTTTCCCTGCTTTGTCCCCCAAATCATACACTCGGTTTTGTGTGTCAGTGATGTGACCTTGTGCAATGTGTCGAGCGTGGTCTGTATAGAGACGCTGGGCCAGCGTGAGCGCATGCAGTGTGTCGTCAGTGGGGTCCGTTTCATGGGCAGCGGTTGCGTCACGCAGTCGTATCTCGAGCGCCGAGTGTTCCGCCGCCTGTTCTCGCCTATACGATGTTATGGAGCTAATGGCTTGCCCCCTCAGGACGGTCTTATAGGCCTCCCATAGCACCTCAGCCGAGGCTGCGGTAGGCTCGTTCTCCATGAAGTAATGTGTTGTGGCGGTCTGCAGTGCCTTCCGGACCTTCGGCACCTTAAGATATGAGGCATGCATCGGGAAGATGCGGTGGCGTGAGCGTGGTTGTGAAGTGATGGTGAGAGTCAGTGGGGAGTGATCCGAGATGCCCCTTGGGTGAATGAGCACCTCTTCTACGCGCTGCAAACCATCCCCAAGCGCCAAAAAGTGGTCAATGCGGGACAGGCTATTGTGGACGGTGGAATGGAAGGTGTACTGTCGTAATGTAGGGTGGACGTGCCGCCATATGTCTACTAGCCCCAACGCCTCAAGGAACCTTTGGAATCTGGAGGGACCCCCGGGGAGGGCGGGTGCGGGGAACCTGTCGAGTAGTGGGTCGGCAGGGGAATTAAAGTCCCCGCCTAACAAGGTGTCACCCTCGGGGGGGGACAGTAGGAATTCGCCCAGGGCAGGCAGCATCACTGAGTGCAAGGACGGCGGGATGTACACTGATACTATTGTCAGGGGGCGCCCCTCCCATTGACCACTCACCGCCGCAAAACAGCCCTGTGAGTCGGTTTTTGTGCTAATGGTGATAAAAGTTGAGGATTTTCTAAGTAGGATACCCGTGCCCCGGGACCCAGTGGAGAATTCGGAGTGGGCCAACATTGAATACCCTCGCCTGTCCAGGGCCTTGGTGGCAGTACCCATTAGATGGGTCTCTTGAAGGAGTATGAGGTCAGGTTTATGTCGCTTGACCTCGGACAGAACAAGGCCTCGCTTCACTTTATCACCCAAACCACGCACGTTCCATGCCAGAAGCTTGAGGGAGGAGCTGCCCAATCGCGTCTCACCCGCCTGCATCACGTTAAGCCGCGCACCCACCACCATCGAAACTCAGGGGCCAGAACCCTCAGCACATGGTCCACCCTCCCAGCATCGTTCCAGTAAACAGCACCGTACATTCTACATTGTTCGATCGATAGCATGAATTTCCCGTCAAACCAAACAAGTCCCCCCCCCAACACCCCCCACCCTGCCTCCCTGCCAAACGGACTCAAAACTGCCCGCCACCCCAACTTAGCAGAGCGCTTAACCCATAGCTGAAACAGAGTACTTGCACGTCGGGGGAGAGTGTCCCCCAAAGCAGGCGGTCCCTTTGCAGCCCTCGGGCGTCCGAGCCAGTGTCCATTAACGGCTCAATGGAAAATCAGTGGGAGTAAAGTTCAGGAGTAACTCGGTAGTCCCTTGTGGTCTCTTCATTTGCCGCCAGCCGCTCCCAATTGGTCCTGTGGTGGTGATCCATTCTCGCTGTTCCTGGATGGGGAGCGGGAGCCCCGCCGGTCCGTCCCCATTTATGACATTTTTAATTAAATAAATATACGACTGTACTCCAGAATAACTGTTGTATTCTAAGACGTGCTTCACTTAATGCATCTCACAGCAATGTGTGCTGTACCCATTGTCCAGTTCATTCTTGTGACAAATTTCCCATTACAAATTGGGTTGTATATATTAGGTTGCCAAACAGAGGTCTTTATCTGGTAATGTTTAGTTAAGCGTCTTCTCCTCTACATGCAAGAATTGAACATAGAAGTGCATGTCTTTATCTGCAACTTGTGATAGAATACCCAAGGACACATTTGTTTACCATTTACAATGTAAGAACGAATATTGTTGATCACTTATGGATATATCATTAGATGCTACTTTTCTGAACTTCTCAACTGATTAGTACCAGGAAGGGGTACTATTCATGGGTAGAATGTCATTTATATTATTTTTTTAGTTACAAGTGAGAATTTATATATATGTATTGCTTTGCCTTTTTTAACAAATCTTTAGTTTAATAATGTAATATTTACTGTTTTAATTCAGGGGGTTTCTTTTACCTGCAATGAACTTTGTAGTCCTGATGATGGTCTTCATGACGGCAGCAATATAAGACCGAAACGTCGACAATCACATCATCTCCATCTACGCTGCGTGTGCACAAGCACACAACCATTATCAATTAATTTCTTTTGGTTGTTGCTATAAATTGATTGGAGTTGATGTTTAAGTTGTGAACTGATGAAGTGAAGTTATATATACCTCTGTTCACTACTTTGTTGCTTTTTATTTGTGTCTCCCTACATTATGAATTACAATTTACTTCATTGAAACTATATAAAACCTTTTGGAACAACATACTTTTAACTTTCTCCGTGTATTTTTCTCTTTCCAATGATTAATTTCTATTTTTTCCTTCCAATGATTGATTTCTATTTTTTGTCATGTGTGATACCCTGTTGGTACATAGGAGTGTGATATTTACAATACGACTCCCAACTGAGCTACTATTCTTTATAAAACAAATCCCTTGTAGCACCCCTTTGACCTGAATGAACCATTGCCCAAGCCTACAAGGGTTTATTGGGTTTCCCCTGTTATAATCACATACTAGATCTCAGGCGCCTCAATCAGTTCATTCGGCGAGAAAAGTTCAGAATGCTGGTGTTACATCAAATACTTCCACTTCTGCATCAAAAGGACTGGATGTGCTCCATATATCTTCAAGATGCGTATTTTCACATCCCCATTGCCCCAAAGCATCTGAAGTTTCTAAGGTTCTGCATACAAACCAGTCATTACCAGTTCGCAGTCTTGCCCTTCGGGCTAAAGTCAGCTCCTCGCACCTTTTCAAAGTGCATGGCAGTCGTAGCGGCTTTCCTAAGGAAGAGACATATTTTCGTCTATCCCTATCTAGACGATTAGCTGCTAAAGAGTGCCTCTCCAGTTCTACTTCAGCAGCATCTAACGTTCTGTATTTATCAGCTGCGAAGACTAGGTCTGCACGTGAACTTCAAAAAGTCTATCCTCAATCCCACGCAGAGGATTCACTATCTGGGCGCACTTCTGGATTCAAAGAACGCAAAAGCGTATCCTTCGGAGGAGAGACTATCCTCCATTCTCTTCAAGTGTCAAACAATGTTAAAGACTCTTCGACCAACGGCCAGACAGATTTCGTCGCTGCTAGGGTGCATGGCGTCTTGCATTTTCCTCGTTCCAAACGATAGGCTGCACATGAGACCTCTGCAGCAGTCGCTGGAGTATCAGTGTTCCCAGTTTTCAAACCGTTGGGAAGACAAACTGTCACTACCTCTGTCGGTGCGGATCTCCATTCAATGGTGGATGCAGCGGAATCATCTGGTTGTGGGAGTACCTTTTCAGGAGGACATGCCCAAACGATCCCTGGTGACAGATGCGTCCCTGCAGGGTTGGGGTGCCCATCTGGAGTCACTTCAAGTTCAAGGAGTGTGGTCGGAGAAAGAAAAGTTGCATCACATCAACGTGTTGGAGCTCAGAGCTGTCCATCTAGCTCTCAAGGCTTTCTTCCCTGTGCTCAAGACAACCTCTCTGCTTGTTCAGACGGACAATACAACAACGATGTACTATCTGAACAAGCAGGGCGGAACGAGATCCAGACCCCTGTCGCTGGAAGCACAAGCAATCTGGAAGTGGCTTCTGGCTCGGGGTAGGAAAATTTCAGCTGTCCATCTGCCCAGTGTTCTCAACGTACAAGCAGACGAACTAAGCAGACACTTCGCAGAAGCACACGACTGGGTCTTAAAAGACAAAGTAATAAGAGATGCCTTCCAAACCTGGCGGTTGCCAGAAATCGATCGCTTTGCGGACGCCGAAAACGCAAAATGCCGCGTCTTCGCGTCCAGGTACCCACAACGAGGATCCAAGGGGAATGCTCTGTGGATAGACTGGCAGAGACATTACTCTACGCTTTTCCACCGATTCCACTCATTCCCTTGGTGATCAAGAAACTGTACAAGTCCAAGACTGACATGATTCTGGTAGCTCCCAATTGGCCTCGCCAATGGTGGTACCCAGATCTCCTGCATCTCTCCAAAGTGCCGCACAAGAGGCTTCCTTGCTGTCCGGATCTGCTGATGAGAGAGAACAACGTGGTGTTCCATCCCAACCTGCCGTCCCTGAAGCTAGCAGTATGGTACCTGAGTTCGTCCAGTATGGTCATCTAGGTCTCTCTCAGGACCGTATGTTCATTTTAAAAGAGGCAAGGAGAGCTTCTACAAGAAAGACATATGCTTTTAAGTGGAAGCGATTTTTCACGTGGTGTGCTGCTGAAGGTCATGACCCGATTCGAGGTCAGGAACAGGTACTGTTACCATACTTACTTTCTTTGGCCAAAGCAGGTTTGCAGTATTCATCTATTAAGGTCCATCTGGCAGCAATAACAGCATATCGAAAGTCCCCTACTCAGGTTTCTTTCTTTCAAATGCCAGTTGTGAAGGATTTTCTAGAGGGTCTCAGCAAGGTGTATCCTCCCGTGAGGGCCCCCTCTCCTCCTTGGGAGCTTAATGTGGTTTTGTCTAAGTTGATGGGTCCCCCATTCAAACCTATACATAAAGCTTCTCTTCAACATCTGTCGTGGAAGGTGTCTTTCCTTGTAGCTATCACTTCTGCGCGCAGGGTGAGCGAGATTCAGGCTTTTTGTGCAACAGAACCCTATCTCGTTTTCCATGCGAATAGAGTGGTGCTTCGGACTCATCCGAGATTTCTTCCTAAGGTAATCTCAGATTTTCACATAAATCAATCAGTGACACTACCTACGTTTTTTGCTAATCCGAGCTCCTCAGCAGAAAAAGCTCTGCACTCTTTGGATTTGAAAAGAGTTTTAAAGTTTTACCTTGATAAAACTAAGAGTGTCAGAAAAACTGATCATCTGTTTGTGAACTACGGTCCTCTGAATACGGGCTTGCCTGCTTCTAAGAGGTCCATTTCTAGATAGATTGTGTCATGCATTTTATTATGTTATCAGTTGGCCCGAAAGCAGCTCCCGGGTAGACCGAGAGCGCACTCCACTAGAGGAAAGGCTGCTACTATAGCAATGCTTAAAAATGTACCTGTGCATGAAATTTGTAAGACAGCTACGTGGCGGTCGGTTCACACATTTGCCCGCCATTACTGTCTTGATTCTGATACTCAGGCGGATGCTCAAGTTGGTCAGGCATCCCTGAGGAATTTGTTCGGGTAATTCATATAGTAGTGTGCTGTCTAAAGAGTCTGGTATTCGTCCGCAGGGTATGGGATGGGCTTGCTACTCTATTCAGTGCTTATGACTATTGATGAGTATCCCCTGGAAGAGAAGGATTAGTTACTTACCTGTAATCCTAGTTCTCTTCCAGGGGTATACTCATCAAAGTCATAAGCACACCCACCCTCCTCCCCAGACGAATACCAGAACTGGCTATTTTACACATTACCCATACTGTGATTACACTGTTATACGCCTTTCAAAAGAACTGACCTAACTGTCACCTGTGGTACATGATGGGAGCCTGGAGGCTCATAGAGGTCTTAAAGGCACGGCGCCAGTTTTTTTCCTATTGTTACAATGCAGCCTATCTAGGCTAAAGCTGCCTCTATGATCCTGCCTGTTTTACCTTTGAAAATAAAGGTTGTGTGTTTCAAAGTCAACAAAGGCAGTGCTTTCTTCTTTGCATTTTCATATAATGTAATTTATATGTCTTTATTTAACAAATGTAAATATTTTTCAGGCATTTGGGGCAGTCTTTTGAGCCTAGTATGGTTATTTTGGGCTGCATATGTATATGTATATGCATATTATCTATATATATATAGTTATTTTATGTGTATATATATATATATATATATATATATATATATATATATATATATATATATATATATATATATATACATATATATATGCATATTATTGGCTATTGCTCCGGGGTCCCGCACGAGGGCGGGACTATTCAGTGCTTATGACTTTGATGAGTATACCCCTGGAAGAGAACTAGGATTACAGGTAAGTAACTAATCCTTCTTACCAATCAGGGTACGCCCTTCACCTCAAAACTGAAGAGACAGGTATGCCAGCAATTAAATATTTAGCAGATCTTCACTGCCGCCTACCATCCCCAGACAGACGGTCTGGTAGAGCGATAGAACGCCACCTTAAAAGTCACCTTAAGAAAGCTGCTAAACCTAGAAGCCTGTAAATGGGAAGAGATGCTTCCCTTAGCTTTGTTCGCCTTGTGGACAGCAAAAAAGCTTAGGCTAGTCTCCTTTTGAACTGCATAAGGCCGGCTACCATGTACCCCTATGGAAATGGCAAGAGAGGACTGGGAAGAGGAAACAGATACCGCAAAACCCCTATTAGAATATGTGGCCGGCCTTAAGACTCAGCTGAACTGGGTACGAGCCATTGTACGGGCCAACCTGGAACAAGCACAGACCCCAAGGCAATATGATAAGACCGCCAAATATCGGTCCTTACAAGTAAATGATCAGATGTTAATACTACGCCCAACCTCTTAACAAACAATTGAGCCAATGGCAAGGCTTCTTCAAGGTGATAGAAAAAGTGACCCCAGTCACATATAAAATAGAAATGGATCCCTCTGGTAATCACACCCAGATCTATCATATTAACCTTTTAAAAAATTGGGAAGGCCCCGCCACTGTTCTAATGAAATCAAAAATGAAGTCCCTAGCCGAACAAGGCATAGATACTGAATTGCCTGAATCCCTGAAACAGGAGCTGGAGGAAGTCTTGCTTCCGGTATAAGAGGTGTTCACCCTGGTACCGGGCAAAACCACCCTTATGGAGCATAAGATACACACCACCCCAGAGAAAACAGTTCGCTTACGACCCTACCATATACCAGAAGCAAGACGAGAAGCAATTAACCAAGAAGTCCTTCAGATGTTAAAGCTAGGGGTTATAGAACCCTCCAAAAGTGAGTGGTGTTCGCCCATAGTGATGGTACCCAAACCCGATGGGTCTATTCGCTTTTGTATTGGCTTTTGGGAGGTGAATAAGATCTCTCAGTTTGATGCTTATCCCCTCCCTAGAATCGATGAAATGATAGAAAGATTCGAAGGGCCCAGTACATCAGTACTGTGGCTCTTTAAAGGGCTATTGGCAGGTGCCCTTGAGAGCCCAAGACAGAGAGAAGACAGCCTTTTGTACACCGAAGGGTTTGTTCCAATTCAAAGACTTGCCTTTTGGGCTACACTGGGCACCCGCCACCTTTCAAAGACTCATGAACAAAATGTTACAAAGCCATAGAGATTACTCAGCAGCCTACCTAGAGGACAATCATCTACAGTACCACTTGGACAGATCACCTCTATCACCTGACACAAGTTATCCAAACCCTAAGGAAGGCAGGTTAACCATCAATCCTGCTAAAAGCTATTTGGCTGCCAAATCTGTTAATTACTTAGGATCCCTTTTAGGAGACGGCTGCATTAGACACCAAGAAGAAAAGGTGGCAGCGATCCCACAAGTCCCCTTTCCCAAACCCAGAAAGACCTTAAGGACTTTTTAGGCCTACTTGGTTATTACAGGCGGTTCATTCCCTGTTTTTCCCAAATCGCCACTCCCCTAACCGATCTTTCGAAGAAACCAATACAAACAGAAAAGTGTCTAACCAACCCCTCCCCTTCTGCATCACAGTCTTTTCAGCGACTGAAACAACTCATTACCTCCAAACCCTTTCTCTTAAGTCGTGATTATGACAAGCCATTCATACGACAAACGGACGCTTCGGACCGGGTTATCGGAGCAGTATTGTCCCAAAAAGACGACAGTCAGCAAGAACGTCCCATCCTCTGCATTAGCCGCAAACTGTTCCCTACAGAAACCCGATATGCGGTAATTGAAATGAAGCCTTAGCCATCAAATGGGCTGTTGAGGCCCTTCGTTATTATCTTGATGGCAGGGAATTCTTCCTCTACACCGACCATGCCCCTCTTGAATGGCTGTCCCGAAACAAAGGAAACAATCAGAGATTCCTACAATAGTTCCTTGCTCTTCAACTCTTCCGGTATGCAGTCCACTACCGAAAAGGGAAGAACCAGACCAATGTAGATTTCTTGTCCAGATACCCCAGAAGCCCTTTTCTTGTGAACAAGGAAGTTAGGGAAGGGGGATGTGAGGAAACCCCTGGGAACACCATTGCTGCTCACAAAGTCCCCTCGGTAAAACCCTTATGGGTACCATACCGTTCTAGTCAGGACAAAGAAGACAGTGAAAGTCGGGAAGGAACTCTGACAGTAATGTAATGTAATTTTATTTTTATAAAGCGCGACTTACACTCCACGGAGCATCTTGGCGCTGACCACTCGTGTCCAAGAGGTGTTAGACCAGTGAGCCAGTGAGGTCTCAGTGGGATAGTGTCTGGTGTCTCTGGGGGTAGGGTTTAGACTAGGGCTAAACAGGCTGTATCTGTGAGTTTAAAAATCCATGTTTTTAGAGCCTTCCGAAAGAGGTTCTCTGATGGAATCTGATGCAGTTGGAGTGGGAGTTTATTCCAGGCTCTGGCACCTAATACTCCAAGGGATTTTCCTCCTTTCGTAGCTAGTCTGAATTTGGGGGTCACCAGTAGGTTCAGGTTGGAGGATCCGAGTGAGCGAGAGGGCGCATATCTTCCACACCTTTTTGACAGGTAGGTGGGGCCCAGCTGATGGTAGGCCCTGAAGGTGATTACTAGGATTTTAAACAACACCCTCTTGTGGATGGGCAGCCAATGCAAGATCTTAAGTGCTGCTGATGCGGATGACTTCCTGGGCCATCTCAGCACGAGGCGGGCGGTGGCGTTCTGGACCATCTGCAGTCTATGCAGTACTGCTTTACTGGAGCCTGCATAGAGACTGTTGCAGTAGTCCAGACGAGACGTAATTAGAGCCACCGCTACCGTCTTTCTTGCTGTCAGAGGGAGAAGGTCAAAGAACCTTCTGAGGCCCTTGATTATACTAAAGCAGGACCCTGCCACAGTACCTGCTTGTTGTCTGAATGACAAAGCCTCGTCAAACCTAATCCCAAGGTTGCGGGCCGTCGTAATGGTGTTTGGGGGGACTTCTGCATCTTGAGGCCACCATGATTTGGGGGAGAAAAGGTTTTGATGTCCAAATGGAAAGATTTCAGTCTTGCCTGAGTTGCATTTGAGATGGTGTTTTCTCATCCAGTCGAATGTGGAGGTAAGACAATCTCTGAGATTTTCCTCTGCCTTTGTTGTGTTGTTGTCCAATACGAGGATGAGCTGAGTATCATCAGCATAAGATATAGTGCTTATGTGGAAAGATGTGATGAGTTCTATCAAAGGGGTCATATAAAGATTAAAGAGTAGTGGGCTCAAACTGGAGCCCTGTGGTACCCCTGTTTTCAATGCTTTGTCCTCTGAGCAGTGGTTCCCTAGTATCGTGACTTGCTACCTATGGCTGAGAAAGTTTTTCAGCCATTCAAGAGCAACTCCTGCTATTCCTGATTCTGCTAGGCGGCCAATTAATACGGGGTGCGAAACCGTATCAAAGGTCGCCAATAGATCGAGCAGAACCAGAACTGCCTTTTTACCTTGGTCCATAGCGGTCTTCAGTGTCTCCACCGTGTGTAATAGTGCTGACTCCGTGGAGTGTTTGGCTCTGAAGCCCGCTTGGTTGGGATGTAGGATGTCGTTTTCCTCCAAATACCTCGTCAATTGTTTGTTCACTGCTGCTTCCGTAAGTTTGAAAAGAATTGGAAGCAGTGAGATGGGGTGGAGGTTTGAAAGCGTAGTGGGGTTCGCTAGGGGTTTCTTTTGCAGAGGTTTGACGGCGGCTAGTTTCCATTCAGATGGAATGGCGGCAGTGGCCAGGGATGAATTAATGATGGCATTTATACTCAGGTTTACGGTGTCCACAAGAGCATGTAGCAGCAGAGGAGGACAGGGATCGAATGGGGAACCGGATTTGCTGGAAAGGATAGCTTGACGGGTTTCTTCCAGACTAACTGGAGTAAATTCATTTAGCTGAATTTTATCATTGTTGGGTCTTATGGTTTCTGCGAGGGGGGACTCTGGTGGGTCAGGAAAATCTTTGGTAAGATCGGTTATTTTCTGTTCAAAGTAATTCGCAATTGAGTTACATAGTGAAAGCGAAGGAGGGATCTCTTGTCTAAGAAACTTAGGATTCATAAAGTCATCAACTATTTTAAAGATTTCTTTCTGTTTGTTGGTAGAGGAGTTTATAGCTTCCAGAAAGTAGTCTTTTTTAGCAGTTTTAATCATTGTATGGTACTGTCTCCTAGATGTTTTATAGATGTTGAGATCTTCTTTTTCATAGGTACGACGCCATTTCCTTTCCAGGGTTCTAACCTCTTTTTGTTTTTCCTTTAATGGGAGGGGGAACCAAGGAGCGGACCTTTTATTCCGTTTTTTGCTCGCTTTACTTGAATCCGCTGGCCCACAGAATTCTGTGACCCATTTACAGAAGTTATTGTAATCTGTTTCAGTATTTCCAGTCAAAAGGGGTTTAATATCCTCAGCGATAAGGTACAGATTGGGAGTGTCCCTGATCTTTTTCCAGTCTTTCTTTGTCTGGACTTCGATTTTCATATAGTTCGTTTTGATCCCTTTCTTATCTACTGTCAATTTAAATGGGACCAGCCAATGGTCAGTCCAGGTCTGAATACGGGGGGATTCAACTGACATGGTTTGGGTATTTGTGCAGATACAATCTACGATATGCCCCGCTTTATGTGTGGGTTCTTTAGTCAGTATTGTGAGTCCCAGGACATTAGTTAAGTCTCTTAGCCATATTGCGTTGGGGTCCTCAACTTTATCCAGGTGGAAGTTTAAGTCGCCTTTTACCGTAAAATTGGCGAATTTGAGAGTGAGGTTACTGAGTGCTTCCTCAAAGCTTTCCAGAAAACCATTATGTGGTCCTGGTGGACGATAAATTAAGGCTCCTGGGCGTTCGGAAAAGGCACATATTTATGGGGATGGGACGACGCCTAGAGAGGGCGTGGCCTCAGCAAAGGGGGCGTGGCCGTGTTTCGCGCCGGTAATGGCGGGGAATGGCTTTGTTTGCTTTTGTTCCCGCTGCAGCGTTATGATCCGCTGCGCGGTTGAGGTAACAGCGTGAAATGCAGGTAGGAGAAGTCTTCACTTTAAGATAAACAAAGTTATAGTGACACTCAAAATTTTTAAAATTACGCTAGACAAACTCCCGGCTTCCGCCTCAGGAGACACGAATTCTTTAAGTACCGCTTGTAGTCAGCGGCGCTTAAATAGTTGTTGGCAGTTGGCGTGGCCTCAGCAAAGGGGGCGTGGCCGTGCTTCGCGCCGGTAATGGCGGGGAATGGCTTTGTTTGCTTTTGTTCCCACTGCAGCGTTACGATCCGCTGCGCGGGTGAGGTAACAGCGTGAAATGCAGGTAGGAGAAGTCTTCACTTTAAGATAAACAAAGTTATAGTGACACTCAAAATTTTTTAAATTACGCTAGACAAACTCCCGGCTTCTGCCTCAGGAGACACGAATTCTTTAAGTACTGCTTGTAGTCAGCGGCGCTTAAATAGTTGTTGGCAGTGGGCGTGGCCTCAGCAAAGGGGGCATAGCCGTGCTTCACGCCGGTAATGGCGGGGAAAGGCTTTGTTTGCTTTTGTTTCCGCTGCAGCGTTACGATCCGCTGCGCGGGTGAGGTAACAGCGTGAAATGCAGGTAGGAGAAGTCTTCACTTTAAGATAAACAAAGTTATAGTGACACTCAAAATTTTTAAAATTACGCTAGACAAACTCCCGGCTTCCGCCTCAGAAGACACGAATTCTTTAACAACCGTCCCTCCGACAATGACATTGCGCATAAAGGAGTGGATAGATTAAGAGACATCAGTTTCAGCAAAATTAAATGCGGACCAAAATACTTCTAACGGAGGGGATAGATGAAGAGACAATAGTTTTATCTAAATAATGTGTCAATGTACCTATGACAGAGTGGATAGGTGAAGAGACAAAAGTTTCAGAGACAAAATACATTTGCAAGTAATTTTGCAAGAATGAGTCAGAATAAATCAAACCTAAAGGTCTGTGGAAAACCACCCACCCTGGCCAAGGTGATGGTGGGAGTTCCCTGAAATAGAATCAGGGAACAAAGATTTCAGAACTCAGGAGCAGGACAGGGACAGGAAAAACTAGGCCTCTCTGCAAACCGATGAACAGCAATGCATACACCTTTCTGCTCTTCCTCCCCGCAAGTCTAAACCACACCCCTAAAGGCACCCCAGTTATACCCTAAAACCTACATGTCCGTCCAACATCAGTTGAAGCATTCCACAAAACTTGACAGTTGATTGGTGGACTTAGGAGGTGGTCTGTCACACCACTGTGACTTCATTCAAGGTTTGGGCAGATTCATTGTTCTACATCCATTCCCATAGCCTAATTCTTGACTCGTTCTCACGATTTTGTCATATGATACATTTAAACATTTATATTCCTAATATTCAGCAATGTCCACAGAAAGAGTCTTTGGTCCCACGGTCGGTCACATCCTTTGGTGAGCACTCAATATTCTCCTTCAGCATATTGACCATGAACCTTTATTCTTTCTTTCCAGCTGTCAGCAATTCTGGCTGCTCTGTCATGACATTTTCGTCCTTATTCCAACCCCTACTTTATCTGGCTAAGTTAAGGGAAAATGGTCTTATCCAGCTCACTATAGCAAATGGAACATGACCATTCATTAATTATATGATAATGCACTTTCCACTGTTTACCACCCACCCTTGCACTATTCCCTGTTAGCGTTTTTCCTAGCATAGCTTTAAGCAAAAGCTGCATTATTTATTATTCCAAAGCAAGATGCAACGTGCAAACTACAATATGCACATGCAGCCTAGTCATGCATTATTTCTCGTTTCTTTCAAAGCACAATGTAAATACGGTTTTAGTTCTTTCATATATTATTTCACGTTAGTGCATACATGCGCAAAGTTATTTCTCTCGTGTTTATGTAAGGTGTACGTTGGTTTTCTATTACTACTTACTTTTGGTATGTATTAGGGGGTATTCATTCAAGCAGGTTTCTTTTTGCGAAATCCTGCTCCATCACAGGCAACCCACTGAGAGGACAACTATGTGGTGTTATCTAACGTAGTCTAGAAGGTTCTTTACTGACACCTGTGACGTCATCTTCAGAATGTTGAGAGGGAATTGAATTGTGGGAGAACTGTGTGAGGCAGTTGGTAGCAGCTGCGGTGGGATGCAATCATGTCCCACTCTCCTTCCCTTCATAATAAAGAATCTAACTTGCGACACAACAAACTATCACGCCAACCCAGAGGTGCTCAGTACAAAAGCCACAATCATTTGCCCAATGAACACCACTCAGTGAGTTTGCTGGTAGTGGCTGTTATTTTGGGTTCACAATGGTAACACTGGCTTCTTAATCTTGGCCTCCAATGAGACCGTGGTCATCCACAATAGGCAGGCCTTGGGACCATTATGTTTGTTCAATATATTTATTTAAGTGTTAAACCTATCATATAAACTTAAATGAAAAGTTAATTAAAAAAAATAAGCATTGTTGAAATACGTTTTAAAAATCATTAAGAAACACCACAGCTGAATAAATATGTTGCTTTTCGGTTTCATAAGAACTGTTTTCAGAGCTCCCTCCTCAAATGTTTTCAAGGTTGGGAGACGTGGTTTCATGTGTGGTTCGCACAAACTCATTACCTTTGAAAAAGGACAGTTTGTATGTGATGATTTACTAGATCTGGATTCTAGGTTTATTTGGAGAGACATATTTTGATTTGGTCTGATTGGTCTTTCTTCATCAAAAGTCAATATCGGTCTAAAATACTTAGCCATTGTTTACACCTTAGTATATACATATTATATATGTATATGTGTCACAAATTCATTCTTTAACAATACGGCTCACAAGAGTGTCTGTGGAGGAGTGACTTAGAGTAGTCTACCAAGTATGTGGCAACTGTAGTGTCCATGCTTTTGGAAAGGTCCATATGAATCCAATCAGATCGCCTCTGTTGGAGTTGAACATGATTTAGTCCTGGTAGCCTGTGCCAGCGGATAGCTTCAGTTTTATCAATCTCTTTTGTACAAGCCAGGAGCCTCCTGCATGTGCCACAAAACACTATATGTCCTGTCCAGAGGAGTTACAGAAATTCCTCTCACAAATCTGAAGCATATCTCAAAGTTTCATTTCTTCTGTTTCATACCTGAGGAAAGTACCCCAGGATACCTGCATATTGAGAACTGTTCCCAGGTATCTATACTGAGGGACAGTTTCTATTCTATAGTTGCCAATTAACAAAGAGCCTCGAAGTTGGAGAACTCGAAGGTGAGTATCTGTTTTTGTCGATGTTTCTTTCCAATTGATTCTGTCTAGTATGTTTGCTGATGGTTGTCAACAGTGTTTGCACACCACCACCATATAAACCAACAATTTAAAAAAAAGTCTGTATAACACAAAGCCTGAAATCTAGTGGAGTTCAGTTGCAGTTGTTCACTTCTGATTAAAAGAGAAAAAGCACTGCTAAAGATGAAAAATAAATGCGGGGCAAAAACCACTTCGCTTAAATGAAGAGCGATAATGTATCTGATTTGACATACCTCCTACTAATGTTTATTTTAATTCCGAGTTATTCTTACGTAAATAGGATATACAATTGACTAGATTATGTGGCACTCCCATATTAAATAATTTAAAGCACTGTATAGCATGTGGCACTCAACTAACACCTTAGTGAAGCCTATGGATGCGGAATGGAGCAGAATGGCCCTCTAGATGCCAATCCAATTTGCCATCAAAGTTAACTCCATAGTATTGTGGCGCTCCCCGAAGCCCATTAGGAATGGTGAGGCGATATTGTTATTTATCCACACCGAGAGGTTGTGTAAGGCAACCTGGGCAAAGATTTACCAGTTGGATGTAACCTGGAAAGTTAGCTGCCACTTCCTGATACGTGACAAGATAATTTTTATAGATTTCCACAACCCTTCTCTTCTCCAAAACTAAAGTCTATGGTCATTTCTTAATAATGCTTCAAAATATATTCTCGTCCTAATTTTAGATGATTACTCCACCATCCTCAGGGCCTACTGCAGATGATGTTCAATAATATTATCAATATTATCAATCAGTCTTTATTCTCGAGTCTCTATGACTAGTTTGAGCTTACTGTATACGGATTAGTAATATGTTCTCTCCGCATCACTTCACTTCATTTCTGAAATCTATGTTGTCATGCGAGACACCTGACCAGTCATGAATTTCCAGAATTAACTGCAATTTTTAGTTCAAAAAGCAGTTTACATCACTTCCCAGTTCTTCCAAAGCTTGCTGCTATTTCTATGCTTGTGACACATTTCAAATGCTTGTTTTGTTATTGGAAAGGCTTTTGCTGTCTGAGGAGGCAACTCCCGCCTAAACTGCCTTCCCCTTCTTCCAGTTGCCCTATAGTGCTTCTTTGACCGGTGATGAAGCGAGATTGAATAATAAAATGTGTTTTCACTCGCTGAGTTAAACTTCCATAATAAATTAATAATATTAATGAGTTTGTGCATGATTTGTACTAATTCAACCTAGTTTAAAAATGCATTTACACGAACATGAGGGGACTAACATTATGTGCTCTTTCTTGCGTCTGCGTGTACGTTGAATTAATAAACTAACTTTGTCTTTTTGTTTTGTCAACACTAATTGCGGCTGTTTAAATAATAGCATGTGCTTATTTTTAAATGTGCTTTCGTCTATGTCGTGTCTTTTATGTGGCAAAGGCTCGTGGAGAATCCTGAGGCTCGTGTGAAGAAGGTCTTTATATTTGTCGCCTGTTTGTGCTTAAAGCTAGGTAACATAAACTAATGGGTTAACATTAGTATAGGGGGTGGGTAACAGAATGATTTTTATTACTCAAATTAATTAATGTTTTGTGTTTCTTTGCATACTAGTGCTTCGAAAAAGAGGCCCGAGGCCTAGTTTTAAAAGGGTGTTTGGAATTGTTTGGAAATCCTGTCATGATGAGCTGAGCACAGCAAAGAATGAATTTTAAAAAAAAGAGTTTGTCGTTCATAAACTTCAGTGAACAAAACATGAGGAACTGTGCAGGATGTGCTCCGCGTTGTATAATATTTCCAAGGACAGGATATGGCAGAAAAGCCAAAGCCGAGGAAGCAACGAACTGTTATTCAATAAAATGTTGCAAAGGACCTCGGAAGCTAATGTCACTTGTAGACAAAAGACAAAGACGCTATGGAAAAACTCGATTTCGGAATGAAAAGGCAATGACATCATGTGGACTGATGTCTGACAGCCAATGAGCGTGCTGTATGTCACTTTAAAGTATTCTTTAAGTTAGTTTTAGATAGAGAAAAGGTATAAAACTTGACCCCTTGGGAGGAGCTTTGCTGGCTCATTCCTGATTCCTGTAGAGTGAGATGCTGACGGACTTTTGACTCACGTAAGAGAAACCTGAACTAATGTCTTTCCTTTTAGGTTTAATTAAGTTTAGCTAGGGAAATAGGGTTTAGGGAATGAGATTCTTTTTGCTTAAATACTTTTCATGCTGATTTCGTTTGAACTGACAGTCTAATGTGCCTTTACTTAATAAAATGATGCTTATTAAATGTTAATAAAGATTTATTAATTTTAAAATGCTCTTTATTCGAAAATAAAGTTAATAAAATAGATTTGAAATGACAAGCTGGTCTTGGTTATTTTGAGCCTAGTTACCATTAGTTAATCCATTGCCTAGGTGACTTAATTAAATGACATTATTTTAAAACATGAAGATGATAAACTGCAATTGTATATAATTATAAATAGATTTGTAATTGGTTCCGATTAATTAGGTCACATGATTCAGTTGGCCAATTCCTGTCTCAGTCATTTATGGGCCTTGTGAGGAGTTTATGATTAATGGTGAGTATCATGGTGTAGGGTTGTGCTTTTGAGACAGAATTTCTATAGGCCCGCTGGATCAATTCTCTGGTAGCAGAATTTGATGGTTACTATGGTAACTAACATCCTACATGTAGATACATAGGATACATGTGATACATGTTTAACATATGTTGAGTTTTTCCAGTTGTTATATGTAGTCAAAAGGTTTTTGCCAGCAGTGTGAAAATACCTGGTTAGGTTGCCGGAAGAGTAGTGTGACAGGTGAAGTTACACAGTTCATTTGTTCTATTTCAAATTGGTGATATTGACATATCACTAGTGTTGTGGACGTACAGCACAAGTTTAGGGATTCTAGGTATGACTGGTTGTATGTATAGTAAGGATTGCCTATGAAATCGTAGCTTTGAGCATAGGGACTAGGAGCCCGTTTTAAAACTCGCTGTGAAAAGAGTAATAGGATTTTTCCAAGCTTGAGTGAAGGGTACGGAAGCATTGTCTATTCTTACTGGCGATTGGGGATTTCTATTGGTAGGTTAAAGTCCTGCTGAAGATTTCATGTATACATGGTCAGGGTTTTCCGTTTGAATGTGTAAAAATGATTTTGTGAAAATAGCATCGTCTATTTCACGAGAGTGAGTACTTGAATGATTGATAAAAACTATCACTTTGTTTAGCGAAACAGACAAATGGTTTGTTTATCTGTAGTTGCTAACTGAAATTCATTGAAAAGAATGGTTTTAAAATGGCACTGTGAAAATATTTTGTAAAGGAGGGGTGAGTTTGTGGGGTGGAGACAGTGAAGCTGCAGCGGCAGTATACGTCACAGGGTTCGCGCTGCGATTGGCTGACATACGTCACAGCAAGTGTACTGATTGGTTCACGTGACCGAAACGAGCTGTTAGCTGATTTGTCCTTTCTGAAAACAGTACTTCTATTGGTTGAGCAAGGTAGTGACGTGGCTTAACTTGATTGGCTTGTTGGTGAGTTTCGCGCACGGATTGGCTAGAGTAGCGGAACAACAAAAGAAATACTTACGATCTTTTCCAAATTAAACGGAATAGTTTTAAATCATGAGTTTTTGGTACGGAAAGGAGGAAAAGAAGCCTTCATGGTTTCGGAAATTTTTTAATTTATTCATCCCCGATAAGAAAATTGAAACACGTGGTGGAAAATGACTTCATAAGTACAAAACACCTGCAGCATATATGGAAGGTGAATATGGTGATCATACTGTCCTTTGGTTTGAAAATTGGATGCAATATACCAAATATGATGGTGTATTAGCGTGGCCGGAAAATGGATCATTTAATGTTAAAGTTTTAAGAAACCTGAGAGAAAAAATGATGGCTCTTATGCCAAAGCCCAGACCTACACAATTTGAAGCTTTAGTTGAATGGGAAATTGAAATGATGGAACTTGAACGAGAAAACAGAGGAATATCAAGAGGCCCAAAATTAGACATAAATAGGGAAACTCATCAGGATAGAGTGCGTCGCTGGAGAAAAGCAGACATGTATGATGGCTTGTACCCAGTAAGAGAAATGGTTACTGAAACTTTAGGTCAAAAGGATACCCGAAAGAGAGGTCATCTTGATGAAGAATAAGATGATGCAGTTTTAGAAGAAATTTTTATTAATCCACCACCCTATCAGGCAAGTTGTTCACAGTCTACCCCGAGAGTTTCTTCAGAAATCTCTCCTAGTGCACCTCCTAGAAAGTCTAATGAAAATTCACCCAGATTTTTAAGATTACCTGAAAGAGCAAGGTCAAGAAGTAAATCTAATACTCCAAGAGAAAACAGAAATTATCCAGAGATTCCAGAGCAGAGAAATGAATTCCAGAGAAATGAAAAAAGAGCAGAGCGACCTGAAAACATATCAAATATTTCAGAATATTATAGGGCAAAAGAGGAATTAATACAGCAATTAACGAAAGGGATGGAAGCAGTAACAGTTCCAGTAACAATTGGTCCTGTTGTACCAGTTTTTGAGCAAGGTGAAAATAGACATTCAGCTCTGACTGTTCCATTAAATGCAGAAATTCAAAAAGTAGCTGAAGAATTTTATTCAGAATTATCAGAAATACATCGAGAAAAAACTATGCCAAATTTAACTTTTAATCAAAGTTTGTCAAATGGTCAGATACCATCAGTTGCAGGATCTGATTCTGGATCTTCAGAAAAGAGCATGAATAAAACAGATTTAACACAGACACCATTAGTTCCACAAGTTCCTGAATCTAAACAACTTGATGTGGCAATATTAAAAGCAGATTTAGAAGAATTAATTATTGGCACAATTGGAACTGACTGTTTGAAACAATATCAGGATGATGAATTGTTGTTTATCTGTAAGAGTATACAATGGAAAACAAAAAACAAAATGATCAATTTGAAGAAGTGGCTGCTGAATTAGACATAGATTTGAGCAGACAGAAAAAATTGCAAAAACATTACAGAGTGGATTTTTCTGAAAAAGACATTGAGAACCTGAATACCACAGGCAGGATTACCCATGTAAAAGAATTGATTGTGTTCTTAAAAAGATTAGGTGAATTAAGTAAATGGAGAGTGAAATGGACAAAGAAAAGAGAAGAAGAAAAAAGAGGAAGAGGGGAAGTTGTTGTAACTGAGTTTCCTATGAGGGAAATAGCTGGTGGAGGTTATGTTCATGTTCCATGGACAAGGCAGGACATTTTGCTTTTTACAAATGATTTTCCTCGGCTGAGAGAAAAGCCAGTAGAATGGTATCGTCAGGTAGATAGATTCATCAAAGTGTCAAAAGTTCTGTGGATTGATCTTGATGGATTCTTTGACATTGTTGTCCCATCAGATCTTTGGACAGAATGTAACATTTCTGTAGGTTGGCCCAGAGAAGAACCAGCTCAAAATAAAATAACTGGTGCTCCTTCAGCTGATGTCATGGATTACTATGACAAAGTAATTGTGTGGTTGAAAAACAAAATTCCTCCAAAAGAAGTAGATTGAGTTAAAATTGACAGAACAAATCAAGAACCAAAAGAGTCAGTACATTCATTTTATGAAAGATTACTGCTGGTATTTAAACAATACAGTGGCTATAAAAAATTAAGTGAAAAGGACATGAGCCCCTTTATATACAGATTTGTTTATGGGTTGAGACCTGAAATTGATGAGATGATTAGAAACGGAATTGTTGGCTGGCAATCACTTACAGTTGATGACATCCTGAGAAAAGCAAAATACTGCAGTGATGAGATAGATGCTTAGCAGGAAAAACTTAAGGAAAAGGCAATGTGGGCACAAGTGAAGGTAGCTGAACAGCAAATAGCAACCTTAGAAAATAAAAATGTTTACCAGAATCAGGGCAAGTTTAAGGGAAATTTGAATTTGAACAAACCAAAATTTAATGTTAATATTGAAGAGCTCAAGCAGAAGTTACCATGTTTTATTTGCGGCGAGATTGGACACTGGAAGCGGGAGTGTAAGAATCCGCCCAGAAATTAAAAAAATTCATCATTAAATCCACAGATGCAGAATGAGATAAATCAGCAGCAACAGCTACAGCGACAGTTAGTGAATCAGCAGAGCCAATTGAATCAGCAGAGCCAAATCCCACAGCTACCACTTCCAAATTGTGTGAATGCGCGAAGGTTCAGTCCTGAGACGGGATTCTGCGGTGACCAGGTAAACAGAACACAAAGAGTGAATGTGCCAAATGTTTCTCAGCAATTTTGTTTGAACGGAGGGAGTGATTCAGAGGATAATTCATGACGGTGCCTGAGAGAGGAAGAAGAGTGTGTGCTTGGAGCCACTCTTGAGGTAGATCAGTCAGGTCCATTTGTAGTGTAGTTCCTAGTTTCCCACTAGGCCCTGCGCATTGGAATAACATAAACAGTAGTATCGACGTGGAACTGCTTATATTCCAGGTCTCCACTGACTATGCTAAACTTAATTAGGTTGTGTTACCAACTAGCTCAGAGGTCACTGGAAACTTTCTTCTCTGCATAGGAAGTGATCAGCTTCCCTGGCACAGACAAGAAGGGATTCAGTTTTCCAACAACCGTGCAACATGACAACTTTGCTCCTCAGATCAAGAGTCGATCTCTAGGGTCGTGTGAAACAATAGACATAGATTTCACTCAGTCAGTCTAGTGCAGTTTACTTTCACAGTATGTAGAGAATAGAGAGACGGGCGTGTATCAATAAAGGGTTAACATTTATTGAACAGTCTTTCTTCTCGTACAAGAGAAATGAATTGCCACAATTGCAATAACTGTTATTATAAAAAGTACGTACAGTAAGATAAGTATTGCGAAATAGAACTGTAAAAGCATTGATATGGTTTCTTAGCCATACAATGGTTTAAAAGTAATAAAACATATATACAGTCATATATACATTAGGCTAACATACTCAACTGGTGCTTCTAACTAAGCCTACCCCAGTGTGCCTGACCTAAGCCTAACACGTGAGAAGGGGAGTAAGTAAGTAGCTTAAGTTAAGTTGGTTTTGCCAAGGTTTGTTTCAAGAATTCTCGTCTAAGGGTTTAGTCAACACCATACCTCTGAATAGAATGATGGAGGATTGGTATCTCCTTCAGGGGTCTCTCTCGATATCCCAGTCACCCGCGAGGGTAAACTGGAAGCGCCGGGACTGGATTTCTCTGCACGAAAAATGCAGCGGCTTCTCTCAGCGCGTCGAGGAAGGAGGGGTGAAAGCGTCCGCGGGCAGCTGGGCTGGATGTCTTCGCAGAGGACGGCTGTTTCAGCTCCTTAAGCGTACTGCACCATAGTTCGCGCTGTAGCGGCGATAATGGTAATCAGCAGCTTCACCACCACAGGATAGCAGGCTGCAGCGACAGAGTGCTAGTTTTTACCAACACAGGGTCATGCAGGCAGCTGGCATCAGCAACAGGTTCGCTCTTTGCTTAAGGCAACGTTGGTAATATTTATACCTGACAGGTGCCGGGTTTGACGCAAGTTTGCTGGACATAAGACGTCAATTAAAGATGTCACTAGGAAATGGCAGTTATCAGTTGCTCATTAGAGTTCCATTACTAATCAAAACATAGCAAGCGGGGATTTCCAGGTTTGCTAAGTTTTTATCTTGTTGAAGAACTCGGAGTGTTATCTAGGAATATCAGATAGTGACTGCTGCTCTGTCATTGCACTAATTGGTCGCAAAGGAAGTAGCAGAGAGTCATGCTGGAATGTGGCTCTGTTCGTGTGAGGCCAGAGATGACTTTTCAGAAAATCGCACTTGAACGGTTATGCCAATATAGGGAATAAATGGATTTATAGCCGAATAGGGGCATAAGGTCACAGTATCGATCAGGAACCTAGATAAGCACGCAACACCCACTCCACGGGTTAATGTCCATCAAAATTACTAAAACTAAGCAATAAGATGCATGTGTAACATTGCCCACCCCAAAATACATAAATGCATTCGAAATAGGCGTACTTGTAATACATGGAATTTAGGTACTGTACGTTTTTTAAAGCATAGCAATCATTCAAAAAATAATGCATATGAAATCAATGAACGATTATGCAAAAAGAATTACACATGAAGTATCTCTGACAGAAGAAATGCGAGATAAATCATCACATAAAAATGCATTGTAATAACATGTGTGCTAGAGGCTGGTGTTATGTTGTTATGTCTCTAGATGTGTTTTAGAAATAGAAGTGTGAAGCTTCTGTTCTCTAAGAATAGTTTTTACGTTAAGCAAAGAATTGTTCGTGCCAAAAAAGGTCAATATTTGAAAAATTGTCCAATTCAAAGAAAATAGATTTCCAAAGCTCCTGGCAGTTTTTGTTGATCAAAACTGAAGGCCGAATTCAGAGTTCATGGGAACGCTGTGTGTCGGAAAGCTTCTTAAAAAAGTTATTGTTTCTCTGTGGGTGAGAACATCGTATCAGACAGGCTCGCAAAGAATTGGTCTACAAAATCAGGTGATAGTTCAACCAAATTAGATAGCGCTGTAACTTGGCAGGTGTGAGAATGATTGCTGTCATCGAAGGCAGGACCAGCAATGCTCACAGAACGTTGTACCTGGATGATGTTGCTTTTGTCACTCGCTCCACTGTTACCACTTGGCTGTAGTACAGGAGTCTCCACGAATGCCGTCATCAGGATTGGTAGCCGCTGGGGACAACACAATGCGTGAGCCGTTATTGGACTGAGCAAAGTATCGACGTCCATTGGTACCGCTGATGGAAGTGAAAGACAGATGTCCAACACGCATTCATCGCCGCAAAGCATACACCGTAGCACAGGTAAAATGCAATTTTGCCATATCGGTCTGAATGAAAGGAACCAGGTCATGTTTAGATCTCTCAGCCTGGCCAATCCGAGGACGTTAGTTATCCTGTCCCTGTAGCGCATTGCTAGGATTGTCTCTTCCATTCCCATGGGAGCTATGTCTGAGCCGAGGCTTGCCATAACGAAGCAGGAGGGTCAAAAATAGAATCCCTGCGATGAGTCCCAAAAATAGTGGTATACCACCAAAAATGGAGTGCACAAAATTAGGAAAGATTCCCAAAATTGCCTGGAAGGGTGTTAGCAGTCCCGTAAAGACTGTCTTAAATATGCCTGGGATGCTTGTTGCACTAGACATGTTAAGGAGTTGGCTGAACATTTTGTTGATAAAAGGTCATGGACTTCAGTAACCGTCCTTGCGACTAGAAGATCATACGTCTCTTTAGATGACGTTATAGGCACTGTTGTCTGTAAAAGCACAGATTTCATTTTGCTTAATGTATCAATTCGTATAGAATAGAGATTCAGACGAGGCCAGAGGGGAGTCACTATGTCTGGAGGCCCGCTCGGGAACAATGCTTGCATGCAACATTTGACCATGGACGTAACTTGTACTAGATAGCTTTTCCCTGGCGCGAGGCCACAGCACCTGTGATCCGTTCTAAGAATGTAACTCCCGTTCGAAAGTTGCATAAAGAAGGGCTCTATCTGAGTTGCAGGTGTGACTAGCTGGTGGCATGAAAGGTTGTTTGAATTTCCATCACATGCTCCGTGTAAATTAATACCCTGACACAAAAGTATACCGCTTAGTGAGTGTTTACAGTTGTCACCACTAAGAAATACATTTTTGTCGCTGTCACTATAGCAAGAATGAGTGTATGGTAATTTCCATATAGATTTTACATATCCTTTACCCAATTGTTCATATTGGCCAGCAGGTATGTATTCAAGGCACTTTTTAAATCGGAAAGTTGTTATCGGAATTGTGATAATTCCGTGTATTATCCATTCAATGACAGGACTCTCTGACATTGTCAATGGTAATCTCTCGAGTTTTTCGATGCTCAGGATTGTATAGTCTGCTCCTTTCTGTGCCAAACTGATCTGTTTATCAGTAAGGTTAAAACTGGAAAATAATGACATTGTGCTGATTAAACGCCAAGGCACATAGCCTGAACGAAGATTTTGCAGCGTCCAGCCTAATTCTATAATAGAGCGTAATTGAGACTGGCCATGTTGTAACATTAGCAAATCTCTGTCTATCACATCAAAGGCAGAGGATACAATATTGTCCAACGAATATATTCTGGAAGACAGAGTCATTAACCCATTGTCTACCACAGAAAGTGATTTTTCCAAATTAATACGATCAATTTCTCGTATTTTTTCAGCAGTTTCAATTTGCTTTACTTTCCAAGCCTCGTTGTAAGCAGCATAGATGCTGGTCGCTATGAAACGCTTTTGACGCTGTTTGCGTGGTCCAAGAATGAAATCGCGCAAATCAGCACCATCTTTTAATAAAGACAAGTGTTGCTTAATTTCAGCCAGTGTGGATGTAGCTAGCCATTCTAGGCAGAGTTTCCCTACACTGTATGTTGTTATAATCCCTGGATGTTGTCTCTGGGAGTATCTTGAGTCTAATCTGGTCATTTTTAAACCCTGTGTTTTATTCAGGAATCTATCTTGACAGCTATTTGTGTCTGTAGGCCAGATTAACCACTTTTTCCAATCAGGATGTGTTCTGTTGAAATGTAAAATTTGTGACACGTCTAACTCAATATCTGTTGTTGTATTCTCAGGTATTGGCTTTGGTATAGACGGTGTTTTAAGGTCTTTGATCTTAGCTAGGCCAAGACAAGATGTTTGGTGTACAGTATCATTTAAAAATAACATTTGTTCTGGTATCATGCAGGTTCTAAATAGTGCTTCAATGCCTTGCACCTGCCAATCTTTTGTACCCCAAATTGTTTTCGTTTCAATATTATTTTTCCAATAATCAAAACCAAATGTCATCATTTTGTCATAAAATGCTTCTGAATATATCAATTTAGAATTTGTCAGCATTGTTTTCATTCCTGTTTTATCTAACAGTTTGTAATAAAACGTTTCTGCATCACTTGTGTTAAACCCTGAGAAGTATTTGAATTTCTCAAAAAATGCTTTAGAACTGCTTTTAGGTGGTGTAGAACAATGTTCCCATTGATTATACATAAAAACATTTCTAGGCTGTGCAGATTTATGCAAGTAATGATCCCCATAGTGGGTGTAACAGAATAACTGCTCATAACTAGATGAACCTTGTAAATAATCATGATCTGTGAATCTAGCTGACATTACTAAATCAGACATCATGTCATTAATACTGTTAAAGTCCCAATCATCAGAGAATGTACTAGGTGTCACAAAGTCACTTAAGGAAACCTTCAGTTGATGAGGATACTTCAGGATTTCGACCGGACCATAGATCTCATAGTCTGTTTTCTCCCATACTACCCCACCAGGTATTGGAATTGCTGTGACATTTACTGTTGACAGTTCTCTTTTCTTCACATGGGATGATCTGTGTGGTTTCAGGACTAGGTTGATGTTCTGACTTGCTGTGTCCATTGTAATATATTTTCCTTCAATTAATTTTCCCAAACACAGTACCATGATGAGCCAAAGCAGGAGGAAAAATACACCTAGACCGAACCAGAACTCTAGCCAAGGGGAAATGAGGTAGATTTCCTTCAGTTGATGAAAGAGTTCTGTTGCTTTTTCTTTAAAAGACTTTTTTGTTTCTGGCATCACTTCGGGGTCGTTTTCATCTTCAGAGAAGTTGTCGAAGTTGATGAAATAACCAGAGGCAGTTCTGTCAATTGATGGGATTGTTCTTTCAATCTGTCTCTCGGTAGCACATTCTGATGCCACATCATTGTAGACTGGTGTTGTTTCTTGACGAACTGTTTCAATCTGTGTTTCAAGAGGCAGGAGTTCCATGGCATTATTGCATAGTCCTTCATTGTGCACTGCAGGCTGATCGAATGTGATGAGTCTTTCAGTTTGAACCTCTTGGATTGTTGCAAGTTTGGGTATTCTGTTGTTTCTTGGGAGTCCACTGGGCCTACTGTTGATTATAGGCCACATGCTTGTGGTTTTACCAGATCGATAGACACGACTCTGTTCTCCTTTTTACCAGCAAGGGGCGGTAGCACAACTGATCTTGTTCCGGTGACTGCCAAGACAGGTACTGCTTTTCTGTAAGAAGGCCCAAATTCCTTCTTAACCGCGATCTTTTCTCTGACTAGATCCCCAATCTTCGGAATCCAGACAGGCCTTGCTGGGGCTGTTGCGGGTGGTGCCTCGTCAGTGGTACTTGGCTGTTGCTTTAACTTTATGTTGCTTAATAATTTTCTTGTTTCATTCAGTTCCTGTAAAACAGCCAAACGATCCTTTACATCAAAGTGCTTTCTTTCTTCTTGTACCACTGACATCTGACTATCGAGGTCCTGAACGTTCATTCTAATTCCGAACAATAGTTCGTATGGGCTGAAACCTTTTAGAGAATTTCTTGGCATGTTGTTAAGACTAGTCTGGACACTTATTAAATGTTTGACCCACCCAGCGCCTGAACCTAATACCTTCGCTGTTATAGATTGCTTTATGCCCCGGTTTTTTCTTTCTATCACACTATTCCCTTCCGGGGTATGACTGACAAGAATACCACAACCCAATTCCCATGCTGGCCATGGCCTCCCTATAAGCTCGAGAGCTAAAAGCAGGACCCTGGTCAGAATGGAACGTGGTAATTGCGTATATGCCGATATGGACTCGCTAATCTTTTATAACCGTTCTAGCGTCAGCCGAGCGCTGGTGGCCTCATTATTTAAGTGTATTTCGTCTTAACTATTAACAGGACGCAGGACGGGGTGTAGGCAGCGTTACGCTCTTTCTGATTGGTAGCCGGTAGCAAGGTTCGCTACTGCGATCCCTATTGCAGTTTTCACAGTTGTTTGCATATATTTGGTGTTCTACACTCATTCCCGGCCACCAGAATACTGATTGTAATTCAGTCAGTGATTCCTTGATCTCTCTGTGCCTTAGACCCAAACCCATATGTGCGTCTGCTATTAAAAATATTCTCCTGTTCATGTTTGGAATTACTCTATCCCCCACTCCAGGGATTCGAGCAAAAGGAACGGAGTTTGCATCGATTATGTATGCATAATTGAGTGGATAGTTTACGGGTAGTGCTGCACAGTCGCCTTTTACGGTCGTTTTTACTGCCAGCATGGTTTCCCCGTCTATGTACTTATCTGTACGCTTTTTTGTGGCTACGGAAGCCGGGTTAGTTGCTTCCGCGGTGGCTGTATTAGCCAATGAATTCCCTGCAACGTGAACGCCATCACGTTGAAGACTCTGTGCGTGAATCACGTGAGTCTTTTGTAGTTCTTTGTGTAAAAGAGCTACCTCGTTCCAGAGCTTTTTATGCTTTATTGTGGCACCTGTGTCATCTTTGTAGTCGTTTTTGATCCAGCTCTGCAATTTGTTATTGTAAGAATTGACGCAAAAATGAGAATCGCACACTATAAGTGTGGGGAATTCGCGTTCTGCATTTTCGAGCGCCATCTTTAAAGATCTGATTTCAGTTCTCTGAACCGAACAGTATTTTACTGATTCATTTTTTGTTACTTTCGGTCTGAATTTACCGCACAGCCAACGACCTTTAATAATCGCACATGCTGCATCGTAGGATTTTCTCTCTACGTTGAAATGCTGTACAAAGCTATCAGTGTAGATTATACAGGCGTATTGTGGGAGAGGCAGAATTTCGATTGGCAGAGGATATTCTTCTTCATATTCTAAGTCATTCAGTTCTTCGTATTGCGGGGCGAAATAGTATTTCACATCTTCCGCTCCTAGAGAATCTATACACTGTATCCATTTCGGATCCAGTGACACTGTAGGCAGGTTTACTGGGCTGAATAGTGCCTCGAAGGCAGATTCCGCTGTAAGGATATTAATCCTTTTGCCGTGTGCTAGTTCTCGTTCATTAGCTAATGCGATTTGCACTGCGTTCACAGTTCTTTCTGTGTGACTGAATGTTTTTTCTGCTTGTGTGTACAAGTGAGATTTAATTGAAATTGGTACCTTTTCTCCCTCATTAGAGGTCAGGTACGTGAATCCGCATCTTCCTGGGATGACTCGGATTACAAGATCGATCGTGTTGTCACGTGTATCTAATTTTGTTTTTGCTAACATGTCTGTTTGCAGTGATCTCAAAATTTCTGTGTGTTTTTGAGTCCAATTGATTTGTTTTAAATCAGGTTTAATTAGTTCGTAGAGAGGTTTAACCCTCTCTGCGTAATTTAGGATGTAAGTTCTTCCGAAATTCAGAAAACCTAGTATTGATTGTAAATTCTTCAGCGTTTTTGGAGCTTGGAGTACAGAGCACTTCTCTAAGAAGTTGTCCGCTAGGCTTTTCCCTTCACTCGATAATTCGTACCCTAAAAATAGTACTGTCAGATGGGCAATTCAGGACTTTTTAAAGTTGAATTTGTAACCCTCTGCTGCGAACCCAAGTATAATGGTGTTCACTCTTTTCAAGTGAGTATCCAAGTCGTCGTCTGTGAGATAAATATCATCTACGTAAGACAATGCTTCATCATCATAGATTTGTAGTAACTCTGTTACCCTAGCTGAGAATAGTCCTGGGCTGTTCTTGAACCCCTGTGGGAGTCGACAGAATTTTTTCTGTGACCCAAATGCGGAGAAAGCGGTCAAATATCTGCTTTCCGGTGCAATGTTCCGACAAAAGAAACCATTAGAAATGTCTAATGTCGTTTTATATTTTTTCCTAACTATATTATTAATTAGGGCTGCACTATGCGAGTTTTGTACTGCAAAGGTTTTGCAACATGTATTAAGATGTCTGTAGTCCAAAACTAGACGATATGAATTGTCTGGCTTGGAGACAGGAAACAAAGGATTGTTCATTTGAGAGGTGCATGTTTCAATCACCCCCTGGTACTCAAGTTGATCTAAGATCTCCCTGACCTGTTTTTTAGCTTCTTGCTTTATGGGATACTGCCGTTGGGCAGTTGCTTCACTTTTTAATTGGATTTTGTGAGGCGGTGAATCCTCATCCCATCCTACATGATTTTTATACAATGCAGGTGCCTGGGCCACTGCCCATTTCCTTGCATATGTGTATTTTTTATGAATCGGAATGTGATTCGAGAAGGCAGGCATAATCACTTCTTCGCCACGAGGGCACTCCCTGACAAACTCCGGGGGCCAATCTTTTTCAGCTAACAGAATATCATAGCCTTTCGAGAGCTTATCCCAAAACAGACCCTTAATTTTCCTAGTCTTATCACCCTCCATACGCAATGTTATTTTGTATATTTTATGGGGCTCGCTAAGTCTGGCATCGGCAGTTTCAACCTGAATGTATTCATTCGTGTCCACTGTCTCCAGATGACTCATCAAGATCTTGCGCGCTATACTGATCTCTGCTGCACTGTCCAACATTGTCAATGCCCACTCCCCGTTTTTCAACTGTGTCCTCAGTATTCTCGGCATGGTTGATTACTCTAATACTGGCTACCTTCTTTTTAGGAAATTGAGATTTCTTATTTTGAGCAGGTTCCTTGTCTTTGGACTTGGTGTGCTCTCCTGGGTCTGACCGTCCTCTTCTTTCCGAATTCTGTGGAAGAGATCGAGAGGGACGTGTATCAATACTTTGATATCTATCAGTTTTTTTTATATTATCCCTATTTCTAAGGTTATATCTTTTCTCAGAGGGCTCCCGTTGGGGAGACTGGCGTTCTCGAGTCGGAGTTCTTTCCCTCCGTAGAGGAGACCTTCCTCTGGACTGGAAAACTTTTTCCTTGGGAGTGGATTGTTTATTTCCATCCCAGCTCTTTTTAGGAGTGTTTGAATTATTTTTAATAAATAATTTTTCAGGATTTTCGAGCAGTTGGGGCTTAACTGGTTTTCCACCCAAGCTGTCTCTACCTAATTCTTCATAGCATTTTTCTATGATTTTTGCTAGCTCAACAGGATCTTTTATATCTGTTTCCTTCAACTTCTGGCGGATCGCCACAGATGCTGCTTCTCCCTTTACGTTGGCTAATAATATAGCCGTGACCTGCTTGAAGTCTTTCAGTAATTTCATACCTAGATTTAAAGCGGGCTCCGGACCGAATTCGTTTTGAATCTGTTTTAGCACTTCTGGTATTACCGCCATAGACGGAACACCGTGTGTTTTTGTGTAAATGGAAGCAAAGACTGTACCCCAAGTGTCGCAGTCCTCCACGTGTGGTGCGATTCCCATAGGAAGGCAGATGGTCAAGATTCTGTGTTTCTCTATAGGGGTAGTATCAGGAAATACTGCCTCTATTTGAGTGATTTTCTGGGCTAACCAGAAAGGAATTTGTTCCCGTTTTACGGGTGTTTTACCAAGACATGACTGTATGTTCTGTGGTGTAATTTTATTTGTGTTCCCCTGATGAGGGGTCAGCTGGTGTGAATTAACAGCTGGCTGGACTGTTGCAGTCCGTATTACATATTGGACTAATTGCCTATGTATTTTTATTAATGTGTTTAGCTGTTCTAACAGCTCTTCTCTAGACATTCTTGCAATGTCAGGATGTGGTGTGTAGCTGGCTAGAACCGGCCACGTGGCTCCTGGTCTACCTAGTGGACCGAGCCTAGTTATGTGATCATTGTGTTTTAGGGCGCCATTAAACCAGAGCAGGTGCTCTTGAAATTTAAGTGGAATTTCAATCTCCTCGAAAGGAGCGTACTCTTCCGGAGGTTTCTCTATTTTGTAATAGTGAAACTCTTGTGTTATAGCGTTTACCGCTGGAAAGTTTATCCATGAATAGAATACCTCTGTCTGCCGATACTCGTGAGCCTCTATCACGAAAATTACTGTACCACCTTGAGGTGTCAGTCCGTGTTCTATAAGTTTTAAAGTTATAGATCTTCTTAACTGGACCGGGATGATAATAGCATCCAGGTCTGCCTGTAGGAGACTCGTGTCTTCCTCTATTAGTATGGAAGCCAGCCTAGCTGCGTCTTCATTGTCTGACATTTTAAAAATGCAGTTTTTGCAGAGTAGGTCTCCAAGGAGACAAAGATTAGATGCACAATATTTTGGAACACTGTATCCTTCAACGTTGAATAAACCAGAGCTTTACATAGGAATCTCTTCCTACTAAGGTCGGGCGGATTTTAACCTTTCACCCACTCCAGACGTCTATTGGAGTATTTACGGGAGAAAGGGGTGTGAAATATGCACGACTGAGTTACTCTACAAGTCTTGCGTTAGTTTATCGCCTTGCCCCACGTTGGGCGCCATGTAGTGTAGTTCCTAGTTTCCCACTAGGCCCTGCGCATTGGAATAACATAAACAGTAGTATCGACGTGGAACTGCTTATATTCCAGGTCTCCACTGACTATGCTAAACTTAATTAGGTTGTGTTACCAACTAGCTCAGAGGTCACTGGAAACTTTCTTCTCTGCATAGGAAGTGATCAGCTTCCCTGGCACAGACAAGAAGGGATTCAGTTTTCCAACAACCGTGCAACATGACAACTTTGCTCCTCAGATCAAGAGTCGATCTCTAGGGTCGTGTGAAACAATAGACATAGATTTCACTCAGTCAGTCTAGTGCAGTTTACTTTCACAGTATGTAGAGAATAGAGAGACGGGCGTGTATCAATAAAGGGTTAACATTTATTGAACAGTCTTTCTTCTCGTACAAGAGAAATGAATTGCCACAATTGCAATAACTGTTATTATAAAAAGTACGTACAGTAAGAGAAGTATTGCGAAATAGAACTGTAAAAGCATTGATATGGTTTCTTAGCCATACAATGGTTTAAAAGTAATAAAACATATATACAGTCATATATACATTAGGCTAACATACTCAACTGGTGCTTCTAACTAAGCCTACCCCAGTGTGCCTGACCTAAGCCTAACACGTGAGAAGGGGAGTAAGTAAGTAGCTTAAGTTAAGTTGGTTTTGCCAAGGTTTGTTTCAAGAATTCTCGTCTAAGGGTTTAGTCAACACCATACCTCTGAATAGAATGATGGAGGATTGGTATCTCCTTCAGGGGTCTCTCTCGATATCCCAGTCACCCGCGAGGGTAAACTGGAAGCGCCGGGACTGGATTTCTCTGCACAAGAAATGCAGCGGCTTCTCTCAGCGCGTCGAGGAAGGAGGGGTGAAAGCGTCCGCGGGCAGCTGGGCTGGATGTCTTCGCAGAGGACGGCTGTTTCAGCTCCTTAAGCGTACTGCACCATAGTTCGCGCTGTAGCGGCGATAATGGTAATCAGCAGCTTCACCACCACAGGATAGCAGGCTGCAGCGACAGAGTGCTAGTTTTTACCAACACAGGGTCATGCAGGCAGCTGGCATCAGCAACAGGTTCGCTCTTTGCTTAAGGCAACGTTGGTAATATTTATACCTGACAGGTGCCGGGTTTGACGCAAGTTTGCTGGACATAAGACGTCAATTAAAGATGTCACTAGGAAATGGCAGTTATCAGTTGCTCATTAGAGTTCCATTACTAATCAAAACATAGCAAGCGGGGATTTCCAGGTTTGCTAAGTTTTTATCTTGTTGAAGAACTCGGAGTGTTATCTAGGAATATCAGATAGTGACTGCTGCTCTGTCATTGCACTAATTGGTCGCAAAGGAAGTAGCAGAGAGTCATGCTGGAATGTGGCTCTGTTCGTGTGAGGCCAGAGATGACTTTTCAGAAAATCGCACTTGAACGGTTATGCCAATATAGGGAATAAATGGATTTATAGCCGAATAGGGGCATAAGGTCACAGTATCGATCAGGAACCTAGATAAGCACGCAACACATTTGTAAATGGTAAAGTGAATGATGTAGAAATCACTTTTCTTGTGGACACTGGTGCTACCCGTTCTACTGTTAGATCAGTGGAAATTGAAAATCTTCCTCTCTCTGGTGAGTCAATCCAAGTAGTAGGTGTAGCAAATTAGCAATTAAAACAGATTTAACGGAACCAGTTAACATAGAAATTGGTAATTACAAAGATAAACACAGATTTGTAGTCTGTAACAGCAGTCCAGTTAACCTGTTAGGTAGGGATATTTTGTGCAAGATGAACTGCAAGATATATTACTCACCGGATGGTATTGATCTCCAATCTTTAGAGGAAGATGGTCTGTACAAATTGACAATGCTAATGGTTGAGGAAGACAATAAATTGTTTCCTGCTTTTGATAAAAACAATTTGCCTGAAGAATTGAAAGAAGCAGTAAATCCAAAAATCTGGGATTTAACTGGAGATGAAATGGGTTTAATGAAACATGTGGACCCAGTAAGAATCACTGTAAAGCAAGGAATAGATTTTCCAAACATTCCTCAGTACAAACTAGCAGAAACTATTGAGGTTGTCATTCCTGTGATTAAGAAATTCATAAAACAAGGTGTTTTAAAAGAAATTGAGAGCAGCCCATGTAATTCACCGATTATGGGAATCAAAAAGCCAAACGGAACTTACAGAATAGTTCAGGACCCGAGAAAGGTTAATCAAATTGTTGTTCCTTGTTGCCCAGTTGTACCAAACCCAGCGGTAATTCTATATCAGATTTCGCATTCTGAAGAATGGTATATGGTCATAGACCTGTGTAATGCCTTCTTTACAGTTCCACTGCATCCAGAGAGCCAACAAATTTTTGCGTTCAGATTCCAAGATCGTATCTTAGCATGGTGTCGTATCCCACAGGGGTATACTGAGAGTCCATCTATCTTTAATCAGTTGTTAAAGAAATCTTTGGAAGATCTAGATTTGCCTGGAAAATCAAGATTGGTTCAGTACATTGATGATCTCCTACTGGCTGCTAAAACACGAGAAAATTGTGTAACAGACACCATTACACTTTTGAATCGATTGGCAGATGAGGGACATAAAGTGTCACCTGCAAAATTACAGTTTTGCAAGCAAGAAGTAAAATACCTTGGTCACAGAATTGCAAAGGGAATCAGACAAGTGACAGTTGAGAGAATAAAAATGATTCGAGCAATACAACCTCCAACAACACAGAGACAGGTCAGAATGTTTCTAGGAATGGTAGGTTATTGTCGTCAATGGATTAGTGGATTTTCAGTAATTGCAAAACCACTACAAAGATTTACAAAAGCAGACATAAAAGACCTGATTAACTTGACAAAAACAGAATTAGAGGCTTTTGAGCAGCTAAAGAAAAGTCTGTATGAAGCTCCAGCATTAGGGATGCCAGACTATGATAGGGAATTTGAGCTGTACTGCAGTGAAAGGGAAGGTTGTGCATTATCAGTTCTGATTCAGAGACATGGAAAACTGAGAAAGCCAATAGCTTACTTTTCAGCTGTTCTTGATCCTGTTGCGAAAGCATTGCCAGGTTGCTTAAAAGCAGTGGCTGCAACAAGTGTAAGCCTTGAGCAGAGTCAAGGAATCATAATGGGGTTTCCTGTAAAAGTGCATGTACCTCATTCAGTCGAAACTCTCCTTACCAGAAGTAAGACAACATTTGTCGAGTAACAGACTGACCAAATATGAAAAGGTTATTCTGGGATCAGATAATGTCTTGATTGCAAGATGTGTGAAATTAAATCCTTCCACATTATTGCCTGATGGTGTTATTACCGAAATCAAAAATGAAAACTATGTTGATCACGAGTGCTTGGATGTTTTGGAATACTGTACCAAACCTAGAAAAGACATAAAACATGTGCCCTTACCAGAGTCAGACATTGTATACTTTGTTGATGGCTCTTGCTTAAGAACAGATGAGGGCATTTTGAGAGCAGCATATTCAGTTTGCACAGTTGCAGAAGTGGTTGAAGGTTCAACTCTTGAAGGAATTCGTTCAGCTCAAGTGGCAGAATTAGTTGCTTTAATTCGTGCATGTGAAAAAGCTGAAGGGAAAAAGGTTACCATAGTGACTGATAGTCAGTATGGGTATGGCTTAGTCCATGATTATGGGCAGCTTTGGTCTCAAAGAGGTTATTTAACTTCTGCGGGAACACCTATCAGGAATGCAAAATTGATCAAGAGGTTGATTGATGGCATTCAGTTACCAGAAAAAATTGCTGTTGTGAAATGTTCAGCTCATAAGAAAGGTGAAGACTATATTACTAAAGGTAATTCTTTTGCAGATGAAATGGCACGTTATTGTGCGAAAAACAAATTTTCAATTAATCGGGAAAAAGACAATGAACACATTCTGAACTCTCTCATGCTAATATCTGTAGTTGAAACATGGCAGGGAGTAAAAGATCTACAAGATGAGGCAGATGAGGAGAAAAACACATGGCTGAAAGATGGTTGCAGACAGAGGGAGGAAGATGAGGTTTGGGTTTACAAAGATGACAGCCCTGTGATGCCAAATTGCATGATTGCTGACATGGCACGGATGTACCATGGTCCAGGACATTTAGGAAGAGATTCTATGATAAGGATGTTCAGGCAGACATGGTATAATCCAAAGTTTAGGATTATTCCAGAATCACTTTGCCAGAGAAGGTTGATTTGCCAACAGATCAATCCAAACAGAAAAACAGTTGTGAGCATGGGAACCATAGGACAGGAGGGTGGTCCTTTTACCAGGTTGCAAATGGATTTCATTGACATGCCACCACACAGTAAACTAAGATATGTTCTTGTGATTGTCTGTCTGTTTTCAAGATGGGTGGAAGTATTCCCAACTCGTCACAATGATTCAGTTACTGTGGCAAAATTGCTCTTAAGGGAGATCATACCAAGGTATGGATTTCCAGTCACTGTTGAAAGTGATCGTGGCACACACTTTGAAAACAGATTGCTAAAATTGATTTGTGAAGCCTTCAACATAAAACAAAAACTACACTGTGCATACCGACCAGAAGCACCAGATAAGAAAACAGGTCTAAGCCCCCATGACATACTTATGGGGAGAGTAATGAGACAGGAATTTATTCCAGTTGGAAACAATTATGGATTATTGTAAAAACCTGTCTGATGTGGTAACTTCTGTATTCCATCAGGTGGGAACAGATGTGATTTCAAAAGAAAAGGAGCAAGCTCATAATCTGTTACCAGGTGACTGGGTGAGAACAAAAGTTCACCGAAGAAGAAACTATTTAGTACCCAGGTGGCAAAAAGCTAGATGGTGATACTAGTCACAACAAATGCAGTTAAATGCAAAGGTTTGAAAAGGTGGGTGCATGCAAATCATACCATTCATGTACCACCTCCTGAAAATCCTGACGAGGATAGTGACACAACAACTGATTCAGACTCTGAAGAAGAACCTGAGAAGAATCCAGATTCTGAAGATCGACAAGAAAGTCGACATCTGGAAGATTCAGATGCAGATCAGGCATTGAATGAGAAAGATCTAGAGATTGTGATTCTAGATTCAGAAAATGATGAAAATATTCTAGAGAAAGAAACAAGTAAAGAATCTAAGTCAGAAGAGATTCAAGATCAGGAGAGTATTGAAAAGCAGATTAAAAACTCTGAAAGCAGGAACAAAAATTCTGAAACTGGGAAGTTAGAAGTAATTCCAGAAGAAGAAGACGAATTACCGAGTACCAGCTACAAGGATGATGTTCCTAACGGAGTGAAGCTGCCGAGTAAAGAAGATCCTAGACATAAATTTGAAATCTCTGAAACAGATTCGGATGAGAGTGATGAAGACTCTAAAATAAGAAAATTCAGAAAAAGGGCTTCGAAAGCTGAACGCAACGAAACCGAGCCGAAGAAGAAACGCTTAAGAAAAGGAGATAATTGGCCAAAAGAAAATCTAAAGTTCAAACTGGTGAACAAGTCAAAAGAGCAGGTTAATGAGATATCAAGTCAAAAAGGTAACTCTGAAAAAATCAAGCAGGAAAGAAAATAGAAGTGATTAGCAGTAGGGGAAAGAGACCATTAAGACCAAATCAAAAGTACAAGTCCCCTGAGTGGACGTACATAATTATTCCACCAGTAGTGGAAATCAGTAGCAGTAGTCAGGAGGATTTGGAAGAAACCAGTGACATTGATTAAAAGTTGTTCTCTTCTTAGGTTGAGGTTTATTTTTGGCATAAGGCTGAAGAAATTGTGTTAGGTGACACAAGGTCGAAGAAATTGTGTTAGCTGGAAAAACACTTTTATGTAAGACGCAAGGTCGGAGAAAAGCTGTTAGAGGGTTAAAAAAAAAAAATTAAAAGTGGAGGTGTATATATATATACTATTTTTAATTAAAAAAAATTGTTTTTGAATTTGATTCAAGTAAAAACGTTGTAAAAAAAAAAAGGAAATCAAAAACTTTGTAAAAAAAAAAAGATGCCTAATACTGACAATTCAAGGTGTCCTATTTTAAGAAGATGTTGTAAAATGTCTTCTATTTGTGTGATCCTAATAATCCTGGTTTGGTTCATTTTGGCAGTTATCTTTCCTTTTGGCATTGACAAAGAGGATTACAAGGCTAATATGTCAAGCAAAGCTGAATCTAAACAAGCTATTCATGATGTTGCAGGTAAAATTAATAGAGTTATTGAGCACAAACCATAGATCCACCAAGATAGATCTGTTGGTGATTTTTCTACTAATTCTATTTCAAGACTCTTGACTCTTGACTGAGTATGTAAAAGGATTGCTACGTCTGTGTGAAGCTTCCTGCTTCATTTTCAGAGGGGGTTAAGTATAACATGCTTCCTCTTACTTATGGCATTACATGCAGTGTTATAGCTAGCTTGTTCTATCAAACAGGTCGTCTGGAGTACCATTATTCAGACTACGACGAAATTTTTGCTAACCTAAAAGTTGTAAATAGCTTAAACAAAGTTAGACCTGCTAAACAGATGAGGGAATTCGTTTTAGTGACTAATGAACTTACTTCTGAATATGCTTACAAGAACAACTTAACTTGCAAAATGAGAGATGAAGAAAGATCTTTTCTAAAGTTGGTTGAGGAAAGAAGGGCGAATTATAAGAGAAATGAGATGTTGAAACAAACAAAGTCTAAATTTTGGCAGCTTGAGGATGAGAAGCTCAATGGTGGAAATAGTTATGCTGCTATTCACATAGATGATCCTGTTAGTGGAAAATTCTGTATTACAAGAGACAACACATTATACGACAATTATTTTGTGGGAGCTAGTCAATGTGAGGATACTTATCGTATCATAAGGGGATGGGGATTTAAAGGTGGCAAAGATCTAATTTTCCCTGGAATTTATTTTGTTTGTGGGAACAAAGCTTATTTTAGCCTCCCAGACCATTGGTATGGGACGTGCTACCTTGGATTGGTTTTTCCCAAAACATTTAATGTGGACAGAAATGCAGAAGGATCATTTGAAATTGGCAAACACCTGAACAGGTACAAGAGGGAGAGTTTTTCAGAAATTATGGGTGACATATTTGGTGCAATAATTCCTATGGTGGGAATAACCCTGAATGCAATCAAAATTAGAAAGGTTTCTACAATTGTAGATAGATTGTCCACAGATACTGCAAGTGGTTTCCAATTAGTTAATACTGAACTTGTCGCCACCAGAAGCATGGTTATGCAGAACCGTCTTGCTTTAGACATTCTGCTAGCAAAAAAAGGAGGAGTTTGCGGGATTTTACATGTTCAGCATTGCTGTACTTATATCCCAGATAAGAGCCAGAATATTGAGATGCTCATCAAAAATATCACTGAATTTCACTCAGAAATAGAACCCATGGAAAGTGACAATTTTTCAGAACGTTTGAGCAAAAGATTTGAGGCAATTGGGAATTGGTTTAGAGAAATTGGCAGTTCAATCATTGGCAAAGTGCTTTATCCTGTAATAATCATAGTTATAGTGACGCTTTTGTTAAAAATTAGTTGCATGATTCACAAGAGAAAGAAGCACGTGAGGGAAAAAAGAAGAATTTACAGACTCAAAAAGGCACAGGAAAAGGAGATAGAAATGGAAGAGTTTCGTAGAGCTCAAAATGTGTTGTCTTCAAAAGATAACATTTTGGTTACATTTTTGGGTTTTGTTTGGTGATTTTAAAATCACCAGATGAGGGAGTTGATGAAGCGAGATTGAATAATAAAATATGTTTTCACTCGCTGAGTTAAACTTCCATAATAAATTAATAATATTAATGAGTTTGTGCATGATTTGTACTAATTCAACCTAGTTTAAAAATGCATTTACACGAACATGAGGGGACTAACATTATGTGCTCTTTCTTGCATCTGCGTGTACGTTGAATTAATAAACTAACTTTGTCTTTTTGTTTTGTCAACATTAATTGCGGCTGTTTAAATAATAGCATGTGCTTATTTTTAAATGTGCTTTCGTCTATGTCGTGTCTTTTATGTGGCAAAGGCTCGTGGAGAATCCTGAGGCTCGTGTGAAGAAGGTCTTTATATTTGTCGCCTTTTTGTGCTTAAAGCTAGGTAGCAAACTAATGGATTAACATTAGTAAAGGGGGTGGGTAACAGAATGATTTTTATTACTCATATTAATTAATGTTTTGTGTTTCTTTGCATACTAGTGCTTCGAAAAAGAGGCCTGAGGCCTAGTTTTAAAAGGGTGTTTGGAATCGTTTGGAAATCCTGTCATGATGAGCCGAGCACAGCAAAGAATAAATAAAAAAAAAAGAGTTTGTCGTTCATAATCTTCAGTGAACAAAACATGAGGAACTGTGCAGGATGTGCTCTGCGTTGTATAATATTTCCAAGGACAGGATATGGCAGAAAAGCCAAAGCTGAGGAAGCAACGAACTGTTATTCAATAAAATGTTGCAAAGGACCTCGGAAGCTAATGTCACTTGTAGACAAAAGACAAAGACGCTATGGAAAAACTCGATTTCAGAATGAAAGGGCAATGACTTCATGTGGACTGATGTCTGACAGCCAATGAGCGTGCTGTATGTCACTTAAAAAGTATTCTTTTAGTTAGTTTTAGATAGAGAAAAGGTATAAAACTTGACCCCTCGGGAGGAGCTTTGCTGGCTCATTCCTGATTCCTGTAGAGCGTGAGATGCTGAAGGACGTTTGACTCATGTAAGAGAAACCTGAACTAATGTCTTTCCTTTTAGGTTTAATTAAGTTTAGCTAGGGAAATAGGGTTTAGGGAATGAGATTCTTTTTGCTTAAATACTTTTCATGCTGATTTCGTTTGAACTGCCAGTCTAATGTGCCTTTACTTAATAAAATGATGCTTATTAAATGTTAATAAAGATTTATTAATTTTAAAATGCTCTTTATTCGAAAATAAAGTTAATTAAATAGATTTGAAATGACAAGCTGGTCTTGGTTATTTTGAGCCTAGTTACCATTAGTTAATCCATTGCCTAGGTGACTTAATTAAATGACATTATTTTAAAACATGAAGATGATAAACTGCAGTTGTATATAATTATAAATAGATTTGTAAATGGTTCCGATTAATTAGGTCACATGATTCAGTTGGCCAATTCTTGTCTCAGTCATTTATGGGCCTTGTGAGGAGTTTATGATTAATGGTGAGTATCATGGTGTAGGGTTGTGCTTTTGAGACAGAATTTCTATAGGCCCGCTGGATCACCGGCCACTTCAGCATCATACCATTTGTTTATTTGTAAATAGATACTCTGGGCACCTCAGAATAAAGGGAGTTTAAAACCTGTTTGCAGAGTTATTAAGAAAAGCTAATGGCTCTTAAAATTTTTTGTATTTGGCATTATAAATCCATTGTTTTCTCTTCTCATTCTTTCTCCGTTGTATTTTTGAATCTTAAGTTAAAGTGGCATTTCCAGATTTTGAGTAGATTTCCCTGAAACACAGCACACTGATTATGTTTCGGGAGTGGTGGTGGTGGGGGGGGGGGGGGGGGGGGGGGGGAAGGAGGATGCTCACATTCTTCTTCATGATGGATCTCAAAGTGGGAGCAGTGGGGGGCCCTCTGCCCTGATTTGAAAGACCAGCGCAGTAGCAATTGAAAGTTGTCACACAGATTTTACCTTCTGGACCTGGACTAATTAACATCATTCATTGTGGTCAAACCCTGCTTATCCTCACACATTGGGAATTTGTGGGATTGAGAAGCAAGACCACACTCTACTTGCTCAATGTGGAACCACAAGAATGACTTGAACCATTTATTCCAAATTTTCTCCAGAACTTGGGGCAGGGGAGGAAGAGATGGAAAGGTATACAGGGTTCCTGTGCTCCACACTATATGGAATGCATCTGAGAGAGTGCTTTCTTGGGAACTCCAGTGCACAAACTGTGACATTGAGCGTTCTCAACAGTAGCAAAAAGATGTACCCAGGGTTCTCACCATTGATGGAAAATGCCTTATGTCACCTTGTTGTGTAATCCACATTAATGATCCACCAGATGCCACTGGCTGAGTTCATCCACCATGGCATTCACAACTAAGGAGGTGCCCTGATGCTCCAGCCACCTATAAAGGCAAAGTGCCTCCTCGCCCAGAACCCAGGACCCCTCACTGCCATGCTAGTTGCTGTTGCAGTACCACATGGAAGTGATATTGTCTGTGAGAACAAACCTCTCTCACAGACGGCAGGGAGGCTTTCAGGTCCAAGCAAATTGCACTTAACTTCAGCAGGTTCAGCAGGTTGGTGTGGAGATGGTCCAAGCCAGCCAAGCTCCCTGCCCCATTACAAGCTCCCTCCCCAGGACCAAAGTTGGCTGATGTCGGTCTCTCCCACATTACCTCTCCATCCCAGCAGTGACGCATCGGTCACCACCATTTGTTCTAGGTGGCGCAGGTTGAGGGTTCTGTGGCTAGTTCCACTTTTGCAATCTTCTCTGAAACCTGGATGGAATCTAATTGGTCCCCGTGGTACTAGACCCACTGAGACTTCAGGTTCCACTGCAGACCCAACGTATGCCACCTGACATACTCGACACCCAGGAAGGACCTGACCTGAAAGTTCGGGCTGGACTTCTCCCCTTGGGAGCAGGGTCAAGACTGATTTGCATATGGCTGGGTTTAAACTGCAATGACACGGGGAACAAACAAACAATGGATTTAGGCCCAGATCTCTTTACTAGGGTGAATGTTGTTCAGCATTCTGTCCATCAATTGTTCTTTTTGCATGCAAATCTACAGCACTACATGCCACGAACACAGATTCTTACAGGCTAAGTAACTTTCGGTTTGTAGCATGTGTAACTGTAGATGCACATGCTGTACATAGACTGTAAACAAACCCAGGTCCATACCTTATGGGCTACCCCATTTTCTTAATGAGTACATAGACTGTAAAGCAGTTTTCCCTCTAAGGTAGTGGCTACTAGAGGATTTGTTTCAGAGCACTTGAAGAGCGTAAGCAGGATGGCTTGGCCCACTTGAGCCTGCTGTTTCGCTAGGACATTCACACAATAGTGTTTGGTGAATGTGTGTGGTGTGAACCAGGTAGCTGCTTTACAAATGTCTGCTATTGGAATACTGACTAAAAAAAGTAATTGAGGCTGCCTTTATGCATGTAGAATGCGGCCTTGGATGAGCAGGGAGCTGCCTTTTTCCTGTGGCATTGCAGGTCTGAATACACTTGTCTAGCAAGCCAGCGATTCCTGTTTTTAAATTAGCAGTCCCTTTGAGTGGGTTCAAGAAGGCCACAAATAGCTGTTGTGTTTTGCGAAATCGTTTTGTCCTATCAATGTAATACACGAGGGCTCGATTTACATCTAGTGTACAAAGTGCCTGCTCGGCTTCTGAGCTTAGATGCTAGAAGAAAACTGGTTGTTCTATGGTTTGGTAAAGGTAAAAGGAAGAGATTACCTTGAGCAGCAATTTTGGATTAGTCCTAAGGACTACCTTGTCGGTGTGAACCTTGAAAAAAGGTTTCTCTACAGTGAGCGTCTGAATCTCGCTTATGCAACTAATGGCGACTAAGAAGGCCACCAAGATAGAAACTGTAGAGAGCAAGACTGACGGTGCTGAAAAGGAGCACCATTAGTCTTGTAAGAACTTTATTAAGATTCCAGGATGTGATTGCGGTAGTCTGGGAAGGATAACCCTTTTAATTCCTTCAATGAAAGCTTTAATTACAGGGACTCTAAACAACGAGAGATTGTTCCCTGTTCTGCAAGTATGCAGCTACTGCAGATACATTTAGACAAATATATGTGTAATCCAGTTGCAGGTATAACAGGTTGCAGACAATGTCTGCACTTTGAGTTTTAGGGGATCAGTGTGTTTAGGTAGACAGTATGTGAAAGCTCCCCCCACCCTAAAAAAAATATAAACATATAGACTTAAACCATTGTCCAAACATTAGCAATAGATTCTATATTTTGATTTGTGCTTTTAGAATGGGTTCTAAAAACATGCTCACGTTTCTGTGAAAGTGACCACTTGAGGTAAAACATGAAGTTTCTCTCTGTCGTTTATTAATTATAAGACCCAGGTGCAGTCTGTACACAAGGCTGCCTTATATCAGCTATGTATGCTTCATGGCATTGAACTTTAAGGGAAATAAGAAAATAATTAGTTGTTTTGCAACAGATGACCTGCCAGAATGTTCCTTAGTGAACATGGTGCTTTTAATTTAGATTAAAGTGGCATGTGCTTGAAACTATAACTTTTACAAATATGTAACTGTGATATGAACTCTGGTAGCAGCTAGCTCCTGGCATATGGAAGGTTGTTTGCTTCAGCCAAAGACCTTGGGATGGAGATAGGAGACACGAATGTCATCATTGTATATTTGCTGTGCTTGATCGACTAATATTTCCTTTTGAAATATAACCATCTTTCCTTTGATTATTTAACTTCGCAGCTGTATGTTGATATTGAGTTAAGCACTTGTAATGCTCAGCAATGAGAGTTAAAAACAATATAAGGGACATCTCAACTCAAACAAGATAAAACGTTTGACAGTTTCTGCCCAAGGGCTGAGAGCAAATACAGTGTGCTTCTGTAGATCACTGTGTATTGACTGTTCATTTCTATCCAGAGAAATTACGCTCATACAAGTAGTGGACAATACTCTTCCACTTTGCTGCACAGCTGGACCTACTGGTGGGGGATGAACTTACTTAAGGATGATCATGCAATAAGGGGGCAAATTAACCCCTTCCATGCTGATGACGAACCCCAGCCGTCATGCACTACGGTGCTCGTGTGCTGATGACGGCTGGGGTTCGTCACGGCCCGCCCCTGTTCGTGCGGCCGCATGGAAGGGGTTTAGGTAACCAAGCTCTAGTACCTCAGGAGTCAGATCACTGGTTTGAGTTGTTTGGGGTTGAGATGTCTCAGGGCCCCCTGGTCCTGCGTGAGAAGGTCTGGCCTATTGGGGAGCTTATCGTGCGGAACCACCAACAGGACTAGGAAGGTTGTGAAGCAAGGTTGTCTGGCCCACGTGGGAGTCACCATAATTAAGGTGAGGGAGGTCTACCGGAGCTTCTGAACCACATATTAAATGAATTGGCGAAGCGTAAAAGTGTAGACAAATATCCCGGACCATTTCATTCACAGTACATTTGCCATGGGCTGTGGAAGCCTGAAGGTGAAGCCTGGACATTTGGCGTTTTCAGTTTTGTAAACAGATCTATGTTGGGAAAACCATATCACCAAAAATAGTGGAGCAGGACTTCTGGGAAGGGATCTCGCTAGTTGACTTGTTGCTGCATCCTGCTGAGCAGGCCTGCAAAGACGTTGTCCACTCCCTGCAGATACTCTGCCGGGAGGTGAACCTTGTGTTGAATTGCTCTACTCCAAATATCCTGCGCTAACCTTGACATCTGGGACAACTGACTGCTCCCCTGTTTCTAAAGGTAGTACATGGCAGTCATGTTGTCTGTCGGCATCAGGATTTTTTTGTGGTGAATGTGGCAGAAGAATGCTTTGAGTGCCATTTGGGCTGCAAACATCTCGAGGTAGTTACTGTGCGCTGTCTGTTGGTGAGGAGTCCACAATCGCTGAACAGTTATGCCCTGTAGATGCGTCCCCAGCCCGTGAGAGAGGTCTCCGTGGTAAAGGTCACTTTCGGAGCAGGGTCCAGAAAAGGCCTGCCCTGCAGCAAATGTTTGCCACAGCAGAGAGCAATGGGTACTGGCTTTTACCAACACTAGATCTTCTGATTGACCCTCTGCTTGTGACCACTATTGTGCCAAGTACACTTGTAGCATACACATGTGTAGCTGGGCGTGTGTTACTATGGTGATGCAACAAGCCGGAGGGGCAATACTGTACATATCGTTAGTTGATGATTTGGCTGAAAAAAAGCAGAAGGGACTGAAAAGCTTTCACTTCAGCAAGACTGGGATAAACATTGCAGTTAATTGAGTTTAAGATTGCCCCTAGAATGGTTGAATTTGTAGCAGATGTAGATGGGATTTCCCCACATTGATGGTGAAACCCAGAATGTGAAGTAGATCTTAAGTGAGCTGCGTGTGAGCAAGGCAAGGGTATCAGCCAATTGTCAATGATGTAGCCTTACGGCTAGAGCGGTCGATGTTGAAGCTGGGGAAACAGGTTCGAGTCTCGACAACGATGCCCAATATCCTGTGATTCTGGGCAAATCACTTAATCTCCCTGTGCCTCACAAAAATGAATGTGTCCTCATGTAACGAAACTGGTGCTCATGTAAAGCGCTCTGATACCCGATATCTTCGGGTCTAGTCCGCGCTATATGAAATTCTAAAAAAATGTATTAAAAAAAGCAAATAGGTTGATACCATTCTTCTGCAGATGAGCTGTGACCGCAGCCAGACATTTGTTGAAAACTCTGGGTGCAGTGGTAACCCCAAAGGGTAGAACCTTGAATTAGTAATGTAAGCCCAAATCTGAGGTAACATTGATTTTCTGTGTGGATTGGGATATTGAAATATCTTTATTCGGCAATTTGATCACCATAAAAGAATACATATAAAATACATTTGCGTACTCCCATAAAATTATTAAAATACGAATAAAAGAAAGGAGGTACATCACAGTCATTAGATTGCTACCAGCGGTTGTATCCTCAAACCGTTGGCCCCCCCGAGTGCAATTTCAATAAACGGGAGCGCGTCGTCCATGCACTACCCAAGAACTTTGCCACCCCACATATCATGAAGGAAGATGAAGAGTCCGTAGAGAGTACACGGAGTGCCTGGCTATGGCACCTCAACCCCAGTTCTCTGCAAACAGGTTTCAGCCAAAATTTCCGCGCCCCTTTGTAAGCTGGACAGGCAAAAAATAGATGGGCCACAGACTCTGTTGGTGCTACACAGCCTGGGCATGAACGCGTGGGGGCACCAGGGTTTAACCACCTCACCGTGAAGTCATGCACCAGAAGCGTCCCATATCGCAGTTTTAGATATAGTGCTCGATCTAAGGGTTTGGTTATCAGGTCGAGGAAGGGCTCCAATTTTCTCACACATTTAACTAACAAAAATTGGTCCGTGAGTGAGCCCCCATCCGTAACCCTCAGTGCATTACTCTGCACCCAGTCCCAATATAACTTTTTAATCACCTCCTTGGGTGGCGGCAATTGTGACTCCCAAGCATCCCTTAGTCCTAACTTAAGAACCAGGTCTTTCAATTTATTCAACCAACCTATTTTTTTACCCGTGTCCAGTTGAAGAAGCTCATCCAACCCCTCACCATACTTTGCAAGCTCCACAGTCCTTCTTAACCGAGTCCAAAAGAGCAACGGGCGTAGCCTTACCAGGTCCTTTAGTGCTCTTCTGCCCAGATCTAATCTCAGGGGAATTAGTGGGGTGGAAGCAGGAAGAGCTACCACCTTCCTTAGAAAATTGTTTTCCGCTGTCGAAAGATCTGAAACATTTTCGAACCCCCAGAGTTCGGAGCCGTATAATGCCGCTGGAAGAATCTGACCCTCATAGATGGCCATAGCCGGGGAGACAGGTTTACTACTTGATTCACGGAGTTCCCTCAAAATCACTCTTTGGTGGCTGAGTAGCATTTTGGCCAAGTGGTCCTTCCAGGTCATTCGACTGTTTATCCGGACACCGAGATAGTCAAAGGACTCGACCAACTCCAAAGGAACACCATTAAGCAGAAAGTTATTTTTGAATCTTTTAGAGGGGGAGAGTGCCATCAGTTTAGTTTTTGAGGTATTGATGGTTAAGCCTCGGATGGTACAAAAGGAGCTGAACCGGTTCAAGAGTTTTTGTAGACCCACTGGGGATTTAGAGATTAATATGGTGTCGTCGGCGAAGAGTAAAGTGGGGATTCTTTCCCCCGCCAGGGATGGGGCGTCCGTCTCCTCCCCCTTCAGATGGTCCACCACTCCATTCACGAATAGGGAGAAAAAGGTCGGAGCCATAACACAGCCCTGACGTACACCTCTCCTCACAGGGACCCTATCTGTTAACTGTCCCTGGGTTCCCCATCTGACCCTCGCGTAATTCCCCTCATGGAGCTTTACGATTAGGTTCAGGAGGCCACCGGGGAATCCCATCTCTCCTAGGATCTCCCATAATTTTGCGCGGGGGACCAGATCGAACGCCGTTTTGAGATCTATGAAGGCCATGTATAAGCTGCCTTTCATGATGGTGACTGCCTTCCAATAGATGACAAAAAAGCGAAAGACCTGGTCCATCGTGCCTACCTTTCTTCTGAACCCCGCTTGTAGGTGGGAAAGAATACTGGCCTCCTCCATCCAGTCTCCTACTCTTGAGATGATGACCCTGCCGACCACTTTCTGAATTATGTCTATCAGACTGATAGGTCTGTAGTTCGCAGGGTCATCTCTTGCACCCTTCTTGAACACGGTTACTACCTCTGCCCCCTTCCAAGAGTCTGGCACCTGGTGACCTCTGGTAATCAAGTTCATTATGGCGGCGATTAATTTTGCCCAGGCCTGCGGCTCCGCTATCAACAGGTCTCCAGGGATCCCATCTTGCCCAGCTGCTTTCTTAGGGGTTAAATGTCTGATCGCCGTCACTACTTCTACGGTTGTAAATGGGGGATCCACTACTCTTAAGAAATCTCCATCACCCAAACTACCTACTCCAGGGCTAGCTGTTTCCTCATTACCTCCATATAGGGATGAGAAATGATCAAACCATTGCTGACTGGTTATATGTGCAGCCAATGGTTGCGATTTCCTCTGCCTAGTTCTATTGATCAGATCCCAAAAAAGGTTCGGGTTCCTACTGCTCACAGCATTGGATAGGTCCTGCCAATGCTGTTCCTCCCACTCACGTTTGGCCAGTGATAATGCTTTTAGGTATTCCTTCCTGGCCGCTCTAACCAGTAAAGGATCCCCAGAAATCAGGGCTTTTGTCAGGTTTTTTCTTTTGCCCTTACACTGGGCTGTGTACCAAGGTTTATTGGAAGAGGGGGGTTTAACAGTATCCCTATTGCTTTTCCCTTTCGAGGTAAAGAATTGACCGACAAGATCTATTGTGGTTTTATAAACTAAGTCAAGGGAGGGGTATGGGGACCCGCTAATCTGATTTTCACCAACCCAGATCTCCAAATCAGAAGATAAGCCCACAACCAATGATTTTATGGCCCCTAGATCTTCCTCCTTTAGATTAGCCTTATCCCATTTCAATCTACGGTTGTTGTTATATGGGATAATCTCTTTAGATGTTTTTAAGATAACATTCACCCTCCTGTCTTTGGGGGTACCCCAATTAAACTTGCAACAGAGGGGGTTGTGGTCACTGTCCTGACTTGGGAGGACTTCCATATCAATAAGGTCTGCCCAGAAGCTAACATCCATTAGGATGTAGTCAATTCGGGACAGCCCAGTAAGTCTGTTGAAGGTCAGTGCCCCTGCCTGATCGGATATAGTTCTGCCATTAAGAGCTCTTAACTTGTGGTCCCTAGTCAGTGCATTGATTTGGATTGCCCTAGCTGACCATTTCCTAATGGGGGGCAAGGATAAAGTTGGGATGGACCATTTTGAATCCTCCTCTTCAATACCCAAGGGGTCATCTCCGAGGAGGGGTTCAAACGTGCAATTAAAATCACCCCCCACGATGATTTTTGCTGATGAAGGGCAACTAGCTAGGGCGGAGTCCAGAGCTGTTAAAGTCAGAGAGGCTGAGTCCCCAGGTGACCCTCTAGCGTAAACATTGAAAAGGTCAACCCTACTACCCTCCGCCTTTCCTCTAGTGGAGAGGTGGAGTATATCATTACACTCCAAGTTGTGGCGTGTAACCACCCAATCCAGTTCTATTTTAATCCAGACCAGGAGGCCACCCGCTGGTCTGCCCTTTCCCTTGCTTACTGCTGGCAAAAAGTGGGTGGCATACCCCGATTTGTATAATGGTAATAGACTCCAAGTTTCCTGAAACAGGCAAACATCAAACCTCTCAATGAACGTGTGCCACTCTGGAATTTCTAACTTCCTTTTTAACCCCGCAATGTTCCAAGAAAGGAGGTTTACTACCTGCTGTCCTCTAGGCACTGTGGTGTAACCCCCCCTTTCACACCCTCATTATCCGCCAAGGGCTTGCAGCTCCCCCCCTCCTGTGCCAGGGGAGTAGGGGTTACGGGGCAATCAACCATGCTAGTCATAGGCTCGACTAAGATAGAAACCTCAGTAATGATGTTAGTAACAACAAGTTGAGCTGGCTTAGAACTACCTTCCCCTGTATCTGTGTTCCCACAGAGTCGTCTTGGGGCCTCCTCCCCTTGAAATTCCCTTACCCCCCCCCCCTTTCACTAAATTTCAATCGCAATCTTCCAACCCAGAAAGCTGAGAAACCCGATTGTAAGTGTCCAGTGGGGTAAAAGGTCTCAGATGATTCATCCTGGTGCCATGGTTCATTGTGTGTCTATAGGGCACCGTAGACCAAGCAGAATGCTGGTCAGGCGTCAAGGCAAAATGTTGCCCAAAATGGGAATAATTGTTATTGTAGGACAAGGTAAGAGGTGGTCTATAGGAATGAGGTTTGTTTGGATATTTAAATGGAGTATCCTCTGACCTGGGATAGAAGTATGTTAGGGCCCGTGGGATGATGCAAGTCCCCCCGTTTCCTGGTGGCCAGTTTAAGATATAATCAACAGCCCGAGGGTCTCTAAAGTTGACCACCACTAGATCCCCCTCCATATTTTTGGTTCTGCTCCCCAGCCAGTTAATCCGTCTGACATGGACTATGTCTCCATCAATATTGGGCGCTATCGGCCTATGCGTCCTCAACCAATGAATAATTTTATTCTTGAGGTCAGCATATCCCTCCTTCTTATTTTCTGCTAACTGAGGGACCCCAGTCAGGACCACCACAAAGGGCACTGCTTCAGGGGGAATCTCTACTTGTGGCACCTTTTTGTGTGGTATTCTATTATTTTTACCTTCCCCTGGGGCGTCCTGGTTGTTACTTGCCTGGGCCTTTAAGATTGATTTATTTGGGGCGTCACCTGATTCGGTTACTGGTGTCTTTACATGTTGTGGAGGCAATAATTGCGTAATCTTCCTTTTTTGCCTGGGGTTACCTCCTCTGTCGTCATGTCCAGCGAGTAGCAGGGCTAAGAACACTGAATTACAGATGTTAAGATGTTAAGGGGTTGGCCCAGCCCGGCCTCCTCTGGCCTTAGAGGGCCCGCCCTTTGCCCGGGCTTAGCCCCGGGCGTCCCGCACGCGTCCCGCGTAGCGGGGATCGTCTGTTCCTAATAAAGGGAGGAGGCGGGGCAACAGGGAGAGCGTCCAGGTGCAGGGGATGGCTACACAGGGACTCCTGGGAATTGGAGTCCCTGTTCCCTACCTGGCGCTCGCAGCCCTGTGTGAATGTTTTCCTCCTGCCCTGTGGGTCACGCAGGCAAAGGTCCTTCTCCTCCACACAATGGCAGCCCAGCAACACGGGCGATGCGGGACCCGCGCAGCGGGTACTGCGAGGTGCAGCGGAGGCTGTGAATCAAGCAGCAGGAACGTTGCAGGGATTCTCTGGTCAACTCCCTGGTCAGTGGCAATCCGTTAGGCGTCTCCCAAACTTCCTTAGCTGGCGGCAGCTTTAGCCCGGCGGTCGGGGGCGGGGCAACAGGGAGAGCGTCCAGGTGCAGCGGGTACCGCGAGGTGCAGCGGAGGCTGTGAATCAAGCAGCTGGAACGTTGCAGGGATTCTCCGGTCAACTCCCTGGTCAGTGGCAATCCGTTAGGCGTCTATGGAAATAGTTGTCTTTCAAGTCCAGGGCGAACATGAAGTCAGCTTGTTTCAGGAGTGGTTTGACATCCTGTAGCATGACCATGTGGCAATGCTCTGATTGGTTGTACCTGCTGACGGGCCGGAGGTCTAGAATGGGCCAGAGAGACCGGTCCTTTTAGGAATTAGAAAATACAGGGAGCAGGCCGCTGTCCAACTTTGGTGGGGCAGCACTGGCTCTATGGGTTCTTTATGCAGAATGGCATTTATTTTGTCTTGGAGGACGTGTTGGTGTTGAAGGGAAAGCGGGTGCTTGCTTGGTGAGATGTTTGGTGGTGTGGCAGTGAGCACCCAGATAGTAACTGTGTTCCACAATAGCCAGGACCCACTGGTCTGAAGTGTTGTTTTACCATTGTGGCAGGAACTTCTGCAGTTGCCCCAGATAGATGCTGTGTGCTCGGGTGGGGGAGGGAGAAAGGGAGTCATTGTTTAGGAGGGGTGGCTGTCTAAGCCACTCCACACCCAACGCTCCCTTTAGCACTATTTCCCCTGGAACAACCTCTGGAGTATACCTGTAGCTGCCTCTGATTGGAGGTGGATGCCTCTGGGGGGCTGAATTTGGAACCACTCTGAAACTGTGTGGCAAAAAAAAAAGAAAATCGCATAAAGGGACCGTGACTGCAGGGCTTCGATCGCCTAGGCCGCATTTGTGTCTTTTTTTTTTTTCTCCAGCATCTGATCATTTTGTGGGCAGAACAGATGGTCCCCATCAAATAGCATGCTGATCAGATGCCGTTGAACGTCTTCATTAAGCTAGGCATATGAAGTCAAGCGTGTCTTCAGATAAGAATGCTGGAGTTTACTTTCTTAGCGGAGATGTCTGCTGCGTCAAGGGCACATGTGAAAAACGTATTAGAGATGGTCTGCCCTTCTGACACAATCTCCTGAGCCTGTTGCTTATACTGATCTGGTAGATGCTGTAAAAGTTCACCTATTTCATTACTTTTTTTTTTTTTTTAACAATTTTTATTGCAGCATCAAAGTTATATAGCATACGTGTGTCCTTGTCCTACTCCGCTTATCGCCCACCTCCTATGACTATTTCAGCATCACACAGCCATTTAGCCCACATCCCGGAGGCAGGGCGGCGAGAGTTGATGACGTCAGCCGGTAAGATAACAATGCAAACAATAATTCGATATCAGTCCATGCAGGCTTATCGAATGGAGCTGCTTTTTTGAGACCTAGCCCCCCACCCCTCCCTCCAAACCCCGAACCAACAACTCACCCCTACCAGTTAGCGTTGAGGAATAATGTACAAGGTCCACACCCTCATTCTTGTCCAAGGGAACTGGACCGACTGGGCCCATCTACATGCCGCAATCCGCAGTCCACGCACACAGCAAACATCCTCAAGCCTCCCTCAGGGCCCCCCCCAAACCTCCCGCCCCCCACCCGTTCCCTGAATTGTCACTGGTGTGAGTCAACTGCCGGAGTGTAATCTGTCGTGCAGGAGCTAAGGGAACAACACTCATGCAACTGTGCGCCATCCAGGAACTCACTACCGGCCTCACTCTGCCTTGTCCTCATCCTGTGCCAAGTATTCAATTAACGCTTGCACCAAACACTCCCACGCCCGTACTACTTCCAAGCCTCTCTCATCAGCGGTGCGCGTTGCTTGCCTAAGCCGGATCATACTTTCACTCTTGGCCCATTTACCCAATTCCATCGCCCAGCGCCAAGTGAGCTCTCTTTGAGCCAAAATTAGCCCCAGATCGATAAACTTGCTGGTAACCTTCGTCTTCTTTGTATGGGGAAACCATAGCAGCAGGCAGGTTGCCTTGTCAAAGGTCACCTGTCTCTCCGTCACTTCATTCAGGAGCTCTCCCACGTCCGTCCAGTAGGAGCCCAGTTTTGGACATTCCCAAAACATATGGTCCAACTCCGCCCCTGGAAGGAAGCATCTGGGGCAAGCCGCCCCCACGACTTGGAAATACCTCTGTATCCTGCCCGGGGTTACATAGGCCCTGTGGACCACAAAAAAGTGCACTTGCTGGAAGCGTGCATTCCTGCATCCCTTCCCCGCTCTTCGCAAGAGCTGACCCCATGTTTCATCCGGTATGGGTTTCCCTACACTCTCTTCCCATTTCAGCTTCAACCCATTAAGGGGTGTCAGCCCCTCGCGGAGCATTCGCGAATGTAGACACCTAATCGCCTTGAACATTCCCATGGCCATCACAACATACTGGCACGCCAACGTGGTTGCTGGTTCCATCTGCCCCTCTCCCCAGTGCTTCTTAATTGCCGCCGTGACAGCCATATACAAGAGGAAGTGCCCAACCGGGATTCCAAACTGCACCGCTTGGAAGGGCAACAGTTCTCCCTCGGCGTACAAATCGCCCACCACTTGGAGCCCCATCTCTTCCCACTCCATAAGGGGGGACAAATCCCCTCCGTGCGGCAGCGCCGTCAACATGCCCAGAGGTATTTCCGGGGCATATGGGTGTTCCACTCCCGCTCGCTTCCGGCTTCTATTCCAACACAATCGCAACGTTTTTTCCACGAGTGTCAGGTCCCGAACATCAAGCTGTTGGCCCATAACAATGTAAGACAGGACGTGTCTCGGGATCCCCCTCCCTCTATGCAAGTCAGGTCCCCGAAATTCCCTAGCCACGTGTTGCGTGAGGATCTGCAGCTGCCCCGCCAAATAATATAATTCAAAATCTGGGACCGCCATCCCTCCCTCGATTTTTGGCCTTCGCAGCGTGTCCAGCGCCACCCGTCTCCTCCCGTTCCCCCATAGGAACCCAGTGGTGAGGGTCTGCAGTTCCCTAAAGAACTTAGGTGGGATCCATATAGGCAAGGTCCTAAAATAGTACAGGAGGCGCGGCAAAGCCACCATTTTGAGCAGCGCCACTCTTCCAACCACCGATAGCGGGAGCGTGGCCCAAAACGCCGTCGAGCCCCGCAGGGCTCTCATACACCGACCTATGTTCCCTTCCAGCAAATCTTCAGAGCTATAGTAGATCCTCACTCCCAGATAAGTAAAACAGGAGTCCTCCCAAACCACATCTGCCGGTAACAGCGGCTGAGGCGTCTCCGCTCTCAGTGGGAAGAGGCAAGTCTTACGCCAGTTAACTCTGAGACCCGATATGGCTCCAAACACGGTAAGCACATTCATTGCCTCCCTCAGCGCCCCAGCCGTGTCTTCCAGGAACAGCAACAGGTCATCCGCATAAAGCGAGCTATGATGCTGTTCACCTCGGCATACGATCCCCCCGTGTATCAACCCTGACCTAGCTCGTATCGCCAGGGGTTCTATTGCCAAAGCGAACAATAGAGGCGACAATGAGCACCCTTGTCGCGTGCCTCTCCGGACCGGATATGCGGAGGAGATTACCAAGCCCAATCTCACCCTGGCAGTAGCCGAGGAATACAATACTCTCGTCCAGCGCGTGAACCCAGTCCCCAGGCCAAACCTCCTCAACACCTCATCCAAATAGACCCACTCTAAACTATCAAATGCTTTTTCTATGTCAACGGATAACACTGCAGGCCAGTCGCCCGGGTCCAGCTCGCTCCCTAAGACGTGCACCAGGCGGCGGACGTTAGCCGAGGTATTCCGGGTGGGGATAAAGCCAGCCTGGTCTTCGTGGATTAGTGATGCAGCAATCTGGTGGCCAGGATGCGACTCAAGATTTTATAGTCCACTGTCAACATAGACAGTGGCCTGTAAGAGGTCACATCCGTACTATCCTTCCCCGGCTTCAGCAGGGGCACAACCAGAGCTTCCCTCATCGAGCCTGGTAGGCGGCCCTGTTTCAACGCTTCATTATAGACTTCCAACAACTGGGGCGCCAATATGTCAACGAATTTAGCATAAAATTCAACTGGAAGGCCGTCCACCCGAGGCGTCTTCTTCCGTGCCATGTGATTGACTGCCCCCCTAACCTCCGCCAGTGTGATCACAGCGCCCAGGGCTCTAGCCTCCTCTTCCTCCAGCTGCGGGAGAGCGATCTCTGCCATGTAATCGGAGAGGTCGCCATCCTCCGTCTCTGACCAGCTCTGATATAGGGTCTCATAATACCCAGTGAAACGTGATAGGATCGCCCTCTGGGAATAGACGGTATCCCCTGACTCCATCTTCACACTCATTATCGCACACCCCCGTGGCTCCGGGTTCGCCAGTCGTGCCAACAGCGTGCCAACTTTGTCGCCCTCCGCATGGACCCTCACTATGTACTGTCTATAATCATAGCATCTCAACCTTTCGGTCACCGATGCCACTAATTCCTTCGCTTCCAAGGGCTGTGTCTGCAGCGCCCCTTGCTCTGGCCTCCGCTTCTCTACCTCCCTCAACGCCTCCTCCACCTTTCTGACCTCTTCCAGTACCACCTTCCTTTCCCCAGAGTGTTTACCGATACATAAGCCTCTCATAACTACTTTGAATGCGTCCCATTCTAGCCCCCTGGTGGAGGCCGTTCCCTTATTAATCGCAAAGTATGTCTCCGCTCCCTCACGGATCTCAGTCTGAAAGACCTGATCCTCTAACGAGTCCAGATTCAGTCGCCAATTAGGAATCGCTGTCCTCACTCGCTGCCACCGGAGGGAAAGCAGCTGGGGATTGCGGTCAGAGATGGTCCTAGCCAGGTACTCAGTGTGTCTTGCCATAGTAGCAGTGGTGGGGTCACAAAGGATCGTATCAATCCTGACATGCAGCTCATGGAGCGCAGAGAAGAAGGAGTGGTCCCTGTCCCCAGGATGCTGCCCTCGCCACACATCAATCAGCCCCCATTCAGCTTGCCAGTCTCTCCTCTGTTTCGCCACTCTGCGCACCGGGGATGCAATCAGTGGTGGATGGGATCTGTCCAAGGTAACATCAGTAATGGAATTAAAATCGCCTCCCAGTATTACCTGCCCCGCCAGATACTGTGCCAAGAGACCCGAAATGGAGTCAAAGAAGCGGGGTTGGTCGGTGTTTGGGGCATAAATACAGCAGAGCGCCACCTCCCGACCATATAGCCTCCCTGCCACCCCCACATATTTACCTTCCGGATCAATCGTCTGACTCGTCACCTGAAAGGGAATCCCTGCCCGCACCCAAATCAATACCCCCCTCGCAAACGCAGAATATGCTGTGCCAAACACTTGCCCTCTCTACCGCTTCTGTAGCGCCGCACACTCTAGCTTAGTAAGATGGGTCTCTTGGAGCATCGCTATCTGAACCCCTCGGCGCACCAAATATGCATGTACTTTGTGGCGTCGGGACATGGTGTGAAGTCCCCGCACGTTCCACGTGACGCACTTCAGCTCAGGCATCGTCCCCATCGCTACCCTTCAGTTGCATCCGCCCTACCTCAGACCGCCAGCCCACACCAGTATCAGAAGTGCCTTCCCCCCCAAACAACCCCCAGAACCCCTAACGCCCACTCCCCCAGAACAGGAACTAACAACTGCGCATCAGCCCCCATCCAAACCTCACACACCAAACAAACAAATCTACCCTGCAGTAGCCACTGCAGGTTGCCTTAAGGGCAGTAGGAGCGCGGTTGTGCCCCGACAAGCGGCAGCTCTCGCCCAAGCCCCCCGCCCCATGATCCCCCCCCCGTGGCCTGGTACAGCTAAAGTATTCCAGAAGGATACCATGAAGTCCAGCCTCTACCACAGTTGTCCGTGCTCCGCACTCCGCCCCGGAGGTCATGCAAGTCACAAATCGTCCGCCGAGCAGGGAGTCACTTCCGGCCCAACAATACTATCCACATCCGAAATCTCAGTCCCAGATAGTCTCTTGTCGTCATCAGACGCCGATCCTCCTACCAACTCCTCTCTCTGCGATCCCGTAATGGCTGCCGTCGCCGCCAGGGCCCCCTGTTTGTCCGCTGCCAGTTGCGCGAGCAGCAGGGCCTGTTGAGTCTTGTGTCTCTTACGGATACGTTGCGATTGGCGTACCCTCGCCGGCTTAGGACGGTCATTCTCAGCCTTGTTCCTGCGAACAGTTCCCGCTCGGTAGGACTCCAGCCAAGTCCAGGCCTCCTCAGGCGTCAGAAAAAACTGCGTCGTGCCATCCAGGATGATCCGCAGTTTAGCCGGAAACAGCAATGAATACTGAATCCCCTCAGTTCTGAGCTCTTTTTTGACCGCTAGGAATGATGCCCTAGTTCGTTGGACGTCCTGGGTATAATCCGGGAAGATCGTCACCGAACTGTTCTCCACTTTGAAAGGTTCCATTGCCCGCGCATTTTGAATCAACAGATCTCTGTCCTTGTAGTGGAGGAGACGCGCCACCACAGGCCTGGGTGGGCGCCCCAGTGATGGCGGTCTGGCCGGAACTCTATGCGCCCTTTCTAGCGTGAAGAAGTGGGATAACCCCTCCGGGGCCACTTGCGTCCTAAACCAGTTCTCCAGGTAGGCAATCATATCCGCCCCCTCAATTTTCTGCGGCAGGCCGACCACTCTCACATTATTGCGCCTATTCCTACTTACGGCATCCTCCGTTCTTATTTCTAGCACCGTCAGCCGTTGCAGTGCACCCTCCAATTTCCGTTCTACAGTCACCACCGCCGGTTTCAGGTCTTGTACTGTCAATTCAGTGTCCCTCACCCGGTCCGCCAGCTTTGAATGATCAGCCTTCAGGAGGCCCAGCCCCGTAGCAACCTGCGTGATATCATTATGTAGGGATTCTTTGGTCCTCTAGGATCTGATCCAGTCGTTTGTTCAACCTATTTACCGTCTCTGAGCCCCCCATCGCTTCCTCACCCTCCGGGGCGGTTTTCTGTGTTGCCTCGTCTCCTCCTGCTGCTCCCGGCTTCATCGTGCAGGCCGCTCCACACACTGAGCCACGCAACAATGCCCTCCTTTTCGACCCTTCGTGTCCGAGCTGCAGGGAGAGCCTCCGTACCCAGTGCCCGCAGAGAGGGACCAATCCCAGGCCGTTCGTCGGATCAGCGGGATAGCAGTCCCACCGCAATAACTTACCCACCGCTCAGCGCTCCCCAATCGGTCCTTGCGGCCCCACTTCAGCAGCAGGCCCCTCGAGAGTCCGGTGGCCGCAGGATCCCCCAGGCCTTTCACAAGCGTCCCGCATGTACCAGGCTCCTGGTCTGTTCCAGCCTTCGCTCCCAGGTGGGCCCGGAGTCCGCCTGATAAGTCGCCTCAGGTCTCCAAACGTAGGCACTCCAGGCCGACTTCCCACCGCCTCGGTGGTCGGCTGTAGCGCTAGAGAAGGGGCCCTCACACTCCACCCAATCAGGTACCTCCGTCGTGGGGCTCTCAGCAGGTCTCCTCCGCAGCCAGTCTGTGGCGCTCCGCTCGGGGTCCCCCCCCGGAGTGCGCCAAGCCGAACACCCAGCCGGCGCCATCTCACTCTCCGGGGCATCCGCTCGTGTCCTGTACCGAAGGGGCCAACACCCCCGTGATCTCGTGAGGTTCCCCCGCGGCCGCCTTCATGGATGGCGCCGCCGATTTGAGTCTGGCCACAATACCAGTGAGAGGACTCTCCGTCAGTGCAGCAGGGGCATCATCCGGCCCCCGGGTAGCGGTCCGCCTATGTCAGGCCCCAGCTCAGCGCGCCGCCCGCACTCCGGTAACCCCAGGGACTGCTTCAGTGTCAGCTCAGGGGCTGCTCAGCGCCAGACCGCTCCCGATCCAGCCCAGCTCCGCACCTCTCCGGGTCCCCGATCCCAGACCAGGGGTCACCACTGCTCCTTGCTGTTCTTCTTGGCAGCCGCCTTCTTGAGGCTCTCAGCCAATCTTGCCGGCCGCCGGCCAGTAGCGGTCACCTCTGCACTTCCTCCCCGTGGGACGCCGATCCTGGCGCTCGGCAGCCACAGTCCCTCTCCAGCCGCGCCTCAGCTGATCGCCTCGCCTGCACCAGGAGTGAGTCCGCTCCTCACGGGGCTATCGGGCAGTCGTCGCCGCCATCTTGGGAACTCCGCTGTGGGTCGCCCGGTCTTGGCGACAACAAAGAAAGCTCCGTCACCGGGGCCCCGTCAGCGGGGATGTCGGGCTCAAAATGTGCCGCAGTTGTTCCGACACAGGCTCCGTGTCTCCAGGCCACTGGAGATCCCGATTAACAGGATAATTTGGGGATCGAGCGCGGAGCTATCGGCTCACGCCGCCTGCTCCATCGGCGCCCAAGCCACGCCCCCTCACCTATTTCATTACATTGACGCAATCATATCTTGCAAATAGCCCTACAGAATTTGCAATGCTCTAACGGGCCGCTGACTGCGCTACAGCACCTTTCCCTGCCACATACAGTTTTTGACTTTTTCTTTACCCGGTGGCGGGGCATCCCCAGTGCCCTGGGCATTCACTCTTTTTCTGGCAGCATGTACCACCAATGAGTCAGGTGGGAGTAGTCCTGTTTTGGATCTTGGGTGTATGGGACCTCATAAATCTAGTGGATCAGAGTATGAGAAGGCCCGGAGGTGAATGTCTTAGGGGGGTCTCACAGTGTGTCTTCTTTCCTCCATCCTCCTTAGCTCCCAGTGACACTGGAGCCTCAGAATGAGGGAGAGGGCAATTCTGCCCTGTTCCGGTTTTGATCGACTCAGCCAAATGGAGAAAAGCAGTTTGGTAGAGCCCAAGGGGAATCAGGGGCTGACTGCTGGCACCCATACCAGTGCCTGCTCTGAGCGTGCGTTAGCACACACAGCAGGAGCAGTGAAAGGAATGAGGTGTTTTTTCCTCACAGGAATCAGTTCTTTTTTTTAAATTAAGACATTTTGATCTAATTGGGAGAAATGTTCTAATAACCTTTCGGCCCACTGTAGTGGGTTCCACCCTCTATTAAAGTTCCACTCCCTTATTATAGGCCCTTGAGCTGTGAAATGAACTGAAGCTTTGGAAGCACGAGGGGGTTGTAAATCCCCCTCTGCATGTCTCCCAAGAAGCTGTTTTTTTTAAACTAAGACATTCAGTCCTCATTGGGCAGTATTTTATTATAGCTCGCAGTACTGGGTTATACTAGCCATTAAAGCCCTGCTCCCTTATAGACCCTCACACTGGTGCAGGCCTATAATATCCGGTGCAGTCTACTATTGCAGGTTATAAGGTTATATTAACTTTGGGTTTATTGTAAAGCTTTTGGTTATTCCAAGAATTAGGACGTTGAAGCAGTGAGAGTGTATCAGATTTCACTTAATGAGCAAATAAATTGGCAGATTCTTTGACAAAAAGAAAAGTTTGGATTATTGACCGATTTTATAGCTGCAAATAGTTTTTCATGTCGATAATAAGTGGTGTTAATAAGAGATTTGATGTATTTGGCCCTCGCATTAAAGATATGTCTCCGATAGTGTCTTCTTGATGCCCTGAGGTTTTCTAGGCTTGAAATGGATGGCGATTGCTTGCACATATTCTCCGCCACTCTTAGAGATCATCGTTCATCAAACACTTTTCAAGAGAAACAAGGGAGAGGGTATTGATCTTTTTCTGTTATATGGTGCTAGCTCGTCAAGAAGTCACACATTTATTGGAGTTGGTAGTGGTGGTGCTGACATCTTGTTTGTGCAAGATGGGAGGAACATTATTCAGTGCTTTTCTTGCTGGGGGGTTGATAGCAAAAATTATAATGTCACATGCTTGCCATGAAGTGCTTGCTGTTCTCTGACTTGGTCATACTTCTGTAGATTAAGGCTCATTCTGGCAGCCTAATTTAATGGTCTTTGTTGTATGTATGATTCTATGGATTCCCATATACAACTCACTGCAGCAGTTTAGTCATCAGTTAATGGACAACAAGAAAAGTAGGACATATAGTCTTTGTAACAACTTATTTTGCTCCAAATCATTATTTATTAGTATTCCATGGTTCTAGAAATCAGCGGTTTCAGGTATAGACCCAACTGTTTGGGTTTTAATAACATTTCTCTTACATTGATTAATGATACAATAGTTTTCCCATGGCCATGAGTAACGACGGACTGCCTGCAAGAATGCAGGGACTTCTGATCAGAGACTCTGCTTCCAGTGTTCTACCTCCACCCGCTGCCTTTACTCCGCAGAATAGTCTGTGCAGTCATGCCAAGTGGTTGCCCACTGTGTGAAACCCTTTATGATGCAAAGCTATCATCATCTCGTTATAAACGCCTACCTTTTTTATTTTAATCACATGAAAATCATAATGACTTCTCTATCCTCTCCTTATGACTGTACTCCTTCATGCAAACAAGATACCACTGTGATAGTTTCCCATCCCCTTCGTTGATTGCTCCCTCCGACTCACCTGCACTGCCAGTTGCCACCCATTGCCTGTTACCTTCCACTTTATGGACTGTGCAGTTCGGGTTAATTTTACATTGCTACTGCAGAACTCTGCCCCAGATCTTCTTTGCCTTCCCATTCAATATGCGACTGAACCTATAAAGTTTAAACCACTCTTCAGAGAGCAAATTCTGTCCAGCGTGGCTAAGAGCCAGTGGCAAAGCCAATTGGTCACAAAGGCGAGACCAATTGCTTTTGCCAAAGCTTGTTTTACTTTAGTGTGCAAGTACTATTAGTCGAATAGCTAATTGGCACTTGGCACTGATAGTATGACTGTGGGATAGGCATAGTCAGATCACTTTGTATTGCACTGGTACCATGAACCTCCATGGAAGGACAACAGATTGAGGGGACATGTTTCTCCAAAACCGAATATTAGTGTTAAAAGGACCCACTATGGGTTGGTTATGCTTTGACAGGATGACAGTCAGAGGAGACAGCGCCGCGGTGCATCTATGAAGCCTCTCCCTGTGGACTTGCGATAATGTTGTCCTTCATCTTGACAGACCTCCCGCAAGAAAGCCACGGTGTGAATTCACATGGAATGGAATAGTTGTCGGACGACCAACAATGTCTGACCCTGTTCTGCTGGCAGACTCTCTGGAGAACAGGAACAATGTAATGGTGCAGAAGGACGGCTCTCAGTTAGAGAAGAAAAGAATCCTGTGCAAACGTCTGCAAACATGAGTCTTAGCGTCTGTCCCAAGTATCCAGCACACAGCGTCGTACGCTCAGAAACTACTGAGCTTCCAATGCAGCAGGAATTCAATCACTAGGGAGCAGGATTTCCATACAACACCTCTGTCCTCTGTGTCATCGGTAGTGGACTCCTCAAGTCAGCATTCTGAAGCAAGGGCTAATTATTATATGTCGCCCACTCCTCCTGGGACGCAGCCTCTGTGGGGAAGGACAGACTGCGGGTTAGAATACACATCAAGAGCCTAACATCATCCGGCTAGAAGAGGAACAACACTGTTGGGCCCACACAGACCTTTTCAACCCCCCTCCGCCCCCCACACAAAAGAGTGTGCCTGTAAGCTGGACGGGCTGGACTGTCAAGTGACTGCTTTTAAATGAAATTGATACACCATTCAACTCAGCTTAAAACATGCACTTTGGAGTGAGGCCTGCTCTGCACTAGGACACAAATCTTTTCCTTACCTTTAGAAGTCCTACCATCTGTCACACGTCTCCTACTTCCCCTTCATCTCACAGACAGTAATCTGAATTGACGTACGGGTGATATCAGCACTATCCAAGCAGACGGTGCTGAGACGGACTCTTTGAATCTGGCACTAGTACACTGAAATGGGGCCACTGACATCGGAACAGGCCACTGACACTAGGGTGGGAACATGGACACAATACAGGGACCAAACACGAGTAACAATGACACAGGGACACTGTTTCTGACGCAGGTGTAATAGGTGAACAGCACAGACACTGGAGCTAGGACAGTACTGGGCACTGAAAGATACTGGGAAAGGGGCAGTGATGCGGAGACACTGACACACTGACCCTAGCACATGAAAATGAAACCCATTGCACAGGAGCACTGACGTACAGACACTGCCAAAGGGACACTAAGACAGAGACAGCTACATGGGGACACGTACAGACATTGGGACAATTACCCTGACAAACTGACCATGGGGAATGACACAGCGACACTGACATAAGTACAGTAACCAAGAGACGCAGACAGAAGGCACTGGCCATGGGACACTTGCATGAGTACACTGATACTGATCATGGGATACTGACTAAGAGGGACGTGATGGCACTGCCTCGGGGACACTGACAAAGAGACATGAACATTGACTGTGAGACACCGACACAGGGTACCCAGATGGTGACCTTTGCACGGGCCACACTGACACTGCAACTGGCAATGACAATGAGATACTGGCAGGGAGCACTAACTTTGTAACTTGAACAAAGAAACCTCCCACTGGACATTAACACAGCAACACTGACAGTAGTATACAGAAACACAGACGCAGGGGGACACAGACTAAGTGACACGTAAAGACACACTGTCACGGGATAATAACATTCAGACTCAGACAGTAGGACATCAAGACTGGGGCATGAGGACAAGGAAAGCTCCGAACTGATACAGAAGGACAACAAGATGCTTGCACAAGGATAGTGACATGAAGACTAGTGCCAACACAGAGTCACAGATACAATGAGACCAAGGACAAGGGGACATGGACATTGGGGAGGTGTTGGCCTAACGGCTAGGGTGGTCAACCTCGAATCTGGGGAACCAGGTTTGAGTCTCGGTAATGACGTTGAACATTCTGTGATTCGGGGAAAATCACTTAATCTCCCCGTGCCTAACCCAAAAAAAAAAATTAATGTGTCCTCGTGTAACGCAACTGGTGCTATGTAAAGTGCTCTGATACCCGGTACCAGGTCAAGTTCACGCTATATAAAACTCTGGTACAAAAAAATTAAGACAAGCAAGGCGATAGCTCAAGCAAAACACCAAAATCCCACAGCAACACTTTAGTGATATGTGCCACACTTATTTCTTGTGAAAAGGAGAGCATGTTACACAATTGTCGTGCAAAGGATTGAAGATATCTGAGTATCTCATTCCACCCTCCAGCTTGCACAGTCTGGCTCTCCACTTACTCTTCCTTAATATGCTTGTGCTCTACTGGACTTTACCGCTCTAATAAGACGACAAAAAGTGACATTAGTGAAGATAACACACTAGTTTATGTCGCATACTTGAAGGATTGGCGCATTGGATTTTTGTGCTCTTCCTATGGAGCAGGAGGACACTATAGACGGATGCTGCAGCTTGGATCCTGCTGTTGTGTAGAAAGTAATAGACACTTGAATAAATAATGAAGTACGAGGGAGAATTCTACGGTCACCCTCTTCTAAATATGTGTACAAAAATAAAGCCATGTAACGCAAAAATAGTCAATAAAAGTATGAAGCTGTGCTGGGAAGTATTGGCACTTTCCATGGAAAGTATATCAGCATTCGGAGTAAGTGTTGCTACTGACCATGAAAAGCATTATTTCTATCTTAGAAGTGTTTATAATTTCCATTAAAAGAGAAGTGTTGACCCGGTCCCATGAAAAGTATAGCAGTGCAGGTGAGAAGTGTCAGTACTGCCCAGTAAGTGTATGGCAGCCCGTCGCAGGAATGACCCAATGTAAGCAGAGCATCTCTCCTGAGGAGAAATGATACTGTTCTTTTCAAGCATAGATCCGTCTAACCAATAGGAGCACACCATTCCCGCTGAGCAGTGTTGGAGTTGATCATGAAAAGTACAACAGTGCTGATAAAAGTGTTGGTTCTACCTTATTACACATTAGTAGGACTATTAAAAAGGGCTTTACAAACGTGATGAATCATTCACCTATGCAATATATTGCCTCTGTCCAAACTATTCCCTGCAAGCTCTCCCCTCCCTCGTGGACAATGGACAGAGCTCTAAACAAATCCTTTTCATTTCAAGCTCCAGCATGAATGTGCTGTTGTTAAAAATGGACCATTTTCCAAACACTTTTTAAAGAAATCTTTGAAGAGATGTTTCCCAAATCCACTATAGGTTTTTATTTAAATCATGTCTTGTTGTATTAATGTCATGAAAGGCACTATTATATGTTTGCTTTCACAACAAATGGACTCCCCATCTATATTTAACTTTGTTCCTGCTTGCACTATGGTTGCGCCCTAACCATACAATGTCAAAAATGTCCCAGAAATTACTGTGGCCCCTCCAAACACTCCTACACTCCCTATAACTTTCAACCCTCTTTTTGCCATTGGTGTTTTCCAAATATGCGTTAAAATGCGTAATATTCTTGTATGGTTTTTCAAATATTTCTTGTGGTAGAATAATAAAGATATGATGAACTATTTTGTATCCTTTAGGGTCTCACAATAGTTTATACTTTTTCACAAAAATGCAGCGGGGAAAACCCACTCCACTCTCATCCCAAAACATTTTTCCATGTTGTCATATCGGGGGCAATCCCCCCCAAACATCTACTCCTGGCTTTAGGCCTGCATTAGCCCACTGTTTCACACTCCACTCTACTATTACATCATGAGGTGTTCAAATGATACAGATACTATCAACACACTGAGAACTTGTGTGTTTATGTGGAGAGAATGGTCATCTACAGAAGGGAACAAGGAGGCATTAGGGACTTGGAGGTACGGGAACTCAGGAAAAGGGCAAACGAAGGAGTAAAGGTAACATTAAGGTTTGCATTGCCATGTTCCCTTCATAAGCCTATGCTTCTTAATCCCTAGGTGTCACCTTGTTTGATGTTTTACAATGGTCACTCATTCACAATACTAAAACTGTGGCCCCAGTCTTTGGCACCAACTCTGGTGGTCCCTTTACACACAGAGCCTGAGGCTGCGACACTCTGGTGCATGATTTCTCTACATTAATCTACTCTCCCTCTGCCCTCTTACATGTTCTGCATTTGAGCCCCACCTTAGTTCTCCCAAATAAACCTGCAAGGGTTACCTCACCTATCTTTCACTCCAACCTCCCATTCAGACTCCTGGATGCCCACCGACCCAGCAGGGCGCCTTACCTGCAGCCGCAATACTGGGAAAATGATGGAATCCTTTGAGGTCAGCAGAGAGCAAGACCTGTAAGACTGGAGCCTAGTAGACAGAAGAAGGAGAGATAGATACACCTTAAAATATAATTGAATTATTGTGCATTATATAACTATATTCTGAGAGTAGCCCTTACAATGGCCTAGGGCATTACTCATTATTATCTAAATGTGACAGAGTCCATTTATACACACAAAGAGATGAATTTGCAGTCACCACAATGCTGTAATATAAAAATGAGGACTAGACACCTGTAATTCATTGTAATTCCAGAATTAGAAGAACCCACATACATTTTGAATCCAGCTGCTGTTCCTCCAACAAACATGCATACACACCTGCATGGCCGAAAAAGTAATTGAGACTCCTTTGTTATGGAACTCCTGCAGCAAGTCCTCGATTCCTACCACAGCAGTATAATCAATGCTGTTCACAAGAGTACAGTCCAAGACAACGGAGCATGGTAGATGACCTACAAACGAGAGAAGGACTCGTTAAAATTCACTCCAAACCAAAATAGTGATTTTCAATACCTTAACTTCGCAGACCCGGAGCTGGGAAACACAGTGGTCCATACAACATTCAAGACCTCTTGGTGATACATCATAAATATGCCACTGCCATTGCCTGTGGTGCTGGGTGGGCAGTCTAGGCTTCCTTGCCCGTTGGAGCACCTTTAAGAGTTATCAATTCTCAGCTATGCAGCATGCGCACAAAGGCAAAGCCATATGGTGCATCCATCCCTTTGCTCGTCACCTAAGGGCTCTGAATCTCTAACAGTTTCATACTCTGAGGCTATGGTAAAATATTACACTCGCTGGCAAGTCTGTCATCATGATTAGTCAGGGTAGGCAGAACTGAGGAGGCTGCAGTACCTCCTCACCAGCACCAAAATTGCTGGCACCAGTGTGCCCAATGAATGGACTACATGCTGCAAAATTAATTAAACTTATAGATCAGCAGGTTCCACTAGTGCAAAAAACTTTGGCAAGGGGATAGGTTTTTAATATACCTTATTTAGGAAGCTAGAAGAACGTCGCTCTCTTGTGCCCTGATTAAATGTAACTACTTAGTGGAACAACAGTGCGATATTTTTGATTTACTGAAATTAGAGTTTGATCTTTTATTTTGTTTTTGTAGACATATGGCTTTTATCCTCTTCCTATCTTTAAGTGGCTACATCTTTCCCAGATAACTTTACCACTGTATCTCAATAGGGAAAGTGTGAGAGGAGAGGGATTGTCAGAGATTTTAAAGAATATATTTTTTTTCAAACTCCTAACCTGTAATTTTGCCAATTCACCACTGAGTTGTCCTTCACCTTTGTGGGTGGAGATTGGCCTCCAGCTGTTTAAAAGCGGATATCTACACTTTTATTGCTCTTTATACTGAAGGCATGCGGAGGTTCAGTGAAGTTAAAGTGATGGGTGACTTCAATGTGCACATTGACGAGAAACAAGACAAAGGGACCCAGGAAAGTTTTGATTCTTTTGAGTCTCTCGACTTGAATGAGACGGCCTGGGGCCCCACTCATTTAGGATGCCACATGGTTGACACGATTCTGGATGTACATACTGTTATTTTCAAAGGTGATATTTCACCTATGTGCAGGACGCATCCTACTCCGTTTTGAAGCAGAACTTCCTACTACTAGGTCAAGGGTGTCACAAGTTCTTAACTCACCTATTTTCTCTAAGAAAGATAAATTGAAAAGACATACTTGGAGATCATTCAAAATGAATCAGTGCTGATTGTACTTAGGATAACCCTAACATCAAATGAATTATCTAGCATTATTGGCGAGTTGTCAGAGAGCAAGCAACGAGTAAAAAAGCTTCCATAAACCATAGAATGCTTAGTTCTCAGATTCTTAAAGAATCCGTAAGTTACAAAGTTCGCTAAACATGCTTGTAGGAAATCCTACTGAGTCAGAAACGAGAACCAATACGGCGGAATGTAAACTCTATTCAATGTATCAGGCTAAGGTCACTAATTTATGCATTAAAATACTGAATTCCAGAGTATAACACAGTAGCTGTTCTCCATGTTAAAAGCTTTCTCTAGTTCATCTTGCCTGTCCAGTATTATGCACTAATCTTAAACTTTTTGAGGTAACGTAACACCCACTATTTTAGTAAGACAGAAATATCAGCAATAGTCAAGTCCAATGCACTATTGGAGTGGTGTGGCTCACTGGTTAGAGGCGGCAGACCCGGAAGCAGGGAACGGCCCGGGACCAGGGTTCAATTCCCGACGCGGCAGGGTCGTGGACCAGTGTCAGCGGACTCGATAATTCTTGCCTCAGTGCCTACTCTTACCAGGGATCACACTCGGCAACTCTGGGCATTAGCTTGCCTCATCTCTACAACGGCCCCCCACATTCGCCGGGGATGCCTGGTTTCACCTTGGAGATACCCAGTAGGGACCATCTCACAGGGATAGCCAGGACGGGTTCCCCAGCGGTCTACAGCGCCACGACGCCTCAGGGCAGCAGTGCGCTTTACAAGACACATACATTTACATTTACTATCTGAGAGCCTGCTTCTTTATCATCTCCCTTGAGGAGTGGCCAGGCTTTTTGGGAGACCATAGGCCTTACCTCAGAAAATGGAGCTCTTAATTCTGTACTCAGAACCAATTCAGGCGCTCATGGTGAAACCTTTCATGTGGCAGCCATCTGTAAAATTGTTATGGTGCATCCCTTTCACGAAAAAGACCACTTTAAATTCCACAGAAATTGATAACTATTGCCCTACCACTTTGCAACCTGCTTCAGGAAGTCTCAAGAAAAGCTAGATGCCAAGCAGTTCTGAAGTTACTTTGAGGACTTTAATACTCTCAGGACCTTCTTTCCTGAGTAACGGCTAAAGGTCTTGACCCTTGGAAAACAGACGTAGCCTAGGACAAGGAAAAAAAAATCTACGTTGGTCACTGTCCTATAGATGAGGTTAGGTCCATGGATAAAGGTGACACAGTTGGAATAAAACCTCTAGATCGCTCTGCTGCTTTTATTAGGGTGAACCAGGCAGGATTGATCCGGCATCTGAGTGAATACATTAGTTTCTTATTGTTTTAAATTACTTAAAATCATAATTTAATATAATTTAATATAAATTAATCATTGATCTATTTTATGTGGGCAATTTCTATCCAATGGCACCTACAGTAAAACTATCTATTCTCCGCTCAGTGAGATCAGCATTAAGGAACTGTCCAAAAAGATTTCAGTCTTTTCAGGCAGACTGCTCCAAAGGCTTTCACTTTCCCCTTTTAATGCTACAAAGGTGGTACTTCTTGTATGGTGCCACAGGATTCATCACTATCAACCATTCAGTTCAACATCCATGTTCATCGCCTATCTGAGTTTATCAGATCATGCAGTTGTAGTGCTTTGTCCTATGCCAACAACACAACGCTCATTATCGGGCTAGACAATCAGGCTCCTCCTACCTGTGCATTGAATCCAGTTGTTATGGGAACCACCATGGCTCACTTAGACAGCATCCTCTGGCATCCCTTTATTAGGCCAGCCTTTTGTTTGCCACTAAAGTTAAGTCTCTCAGTTGTTTTGGACCAAGAAGGTTGCCCTAAATGTTTGCTGGTTCCTCCTAAATAAATAAATCATACTTTGGTAGAGCTGATTTGTGTCCTTTCATCCTTTCAGACTTAGGGCCATATGTATCAAAGTATTTCCCCATAGACACAGAATGAGCAAAACCCTTGGATACATCTGGCCCTGAGTCTATTGTAACCGGGTATATTTGTGCATGCTGGCTTGTTACTGACTTGTTAATTTTCAAGTTATTCTGAGTAATAAAAAAACATAAAATTCAAGTTACACAATTCTGATGCCTATCCTGACCTTTCAGCAAACACTAAAAATGCATTAGTCCCAGAATAGCATCTGACGTCAACAGCAATGTAAGACAAAAGTAAAATGTTAACATTCATGGTTAATCAATGTGTAAATACTGGCTATTAACCAAATGTATGGATTTTATAAATCTATTATACAGTTGTGGGCGACATTCATTTAGACACATTAAAATCGCTGTACAACAGGAACAAATTCCAAATTTAATGAACACTGTCATAAGCGTACTTTTATGTTTTGTTAATTATAATGGACAAGAAATAATATGCTTAAGTGACTCAATGACATTTAGGCAAGTCCCATTGCTTCGCCCTGCCCTGAATGCTCCTATGGGGACACAAGGCAGAACCAAAGCTGAATAAGAACATTCAAGGGCTTTGGGTGATCAACATACATTTGAATATTAGCAAAGGTGCAAGGTACAGTGCTGTACAAAACATTGTTTCTCGGGCATGGTTATGCCCCGCGATACAACAATTCTGCGTGCAGGTCACTGACGTGCTTACTGTGATGGCGCTGGAACCTCTGGCTTGCAGACCACACATGCGTTTGCTTAGTCTGGTTAAAGACTCGCAACTGGTGATGCGTAGACTTGTGGCAGTGGCAAAACTGTTGGACAAAAGATGGTTTGCGATGAACTGGAGAAAGCGTACACCCACCAAACGTCAATGGTTGGCTGATATGCCTTACTGTAAGGAACAATTGCAACTCCATGTTGAGGAGCTACTGACACCCTCACGACCCAAGGACATTTAGCAATTCCCCCACCTGCATATTTGTTGACACTCCTAGCTCTCTCATAAGGGTGGGCTCACGCACACTACTATTTACACTGGTTGTAGTGAATTTAATGACCGAAGTATGATATCTGAAACTGTGGCTGCTTTGCTGTATCTCTTATAAGTGGCGCTGTTTGGTTTTGTTGTACTATGTATGCATATTGCATGAATACCAGTACAAACAACAAAAAAACATTATGTTTATCAGAAAAAGATGCAGTCGTCATTAAAAGATTTCATTTCATTGAGCATATGCTGAAGCTATGAATAGTGGATACAATGATTTCAATTTTCTTGAACCTCAAGTGAGTAACAGTTTTGTTGAATGTGGCGACCAAAATAAATAAATCATGATCTGCCTTAAACTTAAAAAATTAGGTTTTTAAAATTACCATAGGTCGGAGCATGCATTTTATTTTTTAATTCAGCCATCCGGACTGTGTGCTAACATTCGCAGTCAGGGTGGTGCTTCATAAGCCTGGAGGCATCTATGCTAGCTGTAGAACAAAGGATTTATGTGCTCCAGTAAGACTCATGTATTTATTTTTTATGAACGAAAAAAATCTGAGCCCGCAGAATTCCTCCATTATTACTGTTTTGTGCATGCTCCCTGACTATAATGGGGATCAGAGGATATTCCTAGAAGCACAGTCATCTTTTATGCTCATTTTATTTTGCTGTCTGCTTTAGAAATAAGATAACCATGTATTCGTCCGGTTTGTAAAACTTGGAAAATGCAAAATATTCCATAAATGGATAATTGTGGAATGTGCAACATCCATTGAAAAAACCTACACAATCCCATTTCATTTGTGACGGCCCAAATTCCATTTATACGCCACATTATAAAATGACACAGATACGCAGAGGGAGATTATTCCAATCGAGTTAGCAATAACTTAGGATATTTTAACCAGATATTATGACCCAGATATTAATCATCAGAAAATGAATAGCCTCTGAACCACAGGTCCAGCCAGTCAGTTTCCCCTTGAAACTTGGGATGGAACATGCTCACTCTGTAAAGGCAAGACACACATTTAATAGCATTTCTCAAAAAGTTCTGTCATGGAGAGCGCATGAGGGGGTGAAAAACAGGCAGCACACAGGTGTCCGAGGAGAGAAAGAACGAAGACGACCGTCAGTTTGTAACAAGAATGCCAATATTTTGACTAAGCAAGTTAGTCACTGTTTAGACTACGCAGCCAAGATGCGAAAGAGATGCTCAAAATGTCAGACAGGGAACTTACTTTAAGCATCAGCAGAAAAACATGGCTGAGGGACCTGCTGTTATGCTAATGTAAAATGATTATTTTATATAAGCAAAATAGTTCAACTTCATTCCCGAAATATTATACTTGATCTATCTTGATCAACCAATCACATGAATCAAGCTATCAATTCTTGGGTCATTTTTGCAATTCTGGTTTGACACATCTTTAGCTGGCTTCTTGCCAAACAACTGTTTTTTCAAATAAATCATTTTTACTATAGATATATAGGAGGATTCTTGTCAGTTATCTTCAATTATAGAAATGTTAAATCGTCATTCACATTTTCCTTCCACCCACAACAGTACGCCGCATGGGACCATGGGTCAGCCCACTTTAACCATTGTTCCCTTCACTTTGAGTGACTGCATAAAGCATCTGTACATTGCTTCGATCCACCTAAAAATAGTTAATTTCTCTTCAGTGACAATACAGGTTCAAAATCTGCTTTATTAAATTTTTTTCATATAAAATTTATATGCTGGTTATTTATTTTGCTCACTTGCTCTTCGGGTGCCCTGTTACATGGTGATTCATTTCCATCCCCTTTTTAGGTCTCGGACCGTAGGCTGCGCTTGCGCAGTGTCGCTCCGAGATTTATTGTCTCCTAGAGTGGGGCTTGAACCCACCCCTCTTCTCCATTGGCTGGCTTCCTAAACGGAGGCCAGCCATTGGAGGAGAGGGGCTTCACTCTGTTCAAGCCCGTCTTTTTTAGATTTGGGGGCGTCTTTTTTCGCTTCTTTCTTGTTTTCTTTCTCTCCTCTTCCCATTGGCTGGAATTTTACATTCCAGCCAATGGGAAGAGGAGAGAACGAAAACCACGCCCGCATCCAAAAATCACAGGTCGTTACTCCGAGGCATTTCTGCTTCGTCTTGGAGAAACATAGTGGTGCTGCTTGGTTTCCCGCCTGCCTCTCAGCCACAGGATTTCACACCGGCAGCGTGGGACTCCCCCATCCCCCCTCCCCCAGGGTGGCTGGCTGTATGGTGTCTGAGGGGGCTCTATTTAGCTTTAGTAAGCGAAGGGGGCAGGGCCGCAGAACTATTATTTTAGTGTGTTCAGTACAGAGGAAGGGACCAAGGGGAAATTTAGGTGACAAGATACTCGCTCTCATCGCACCATTCCAAACATCAGACATTAATGATTTTCCTTCTTCTCTTTCTATCACCGCAGTCAGAGCCCCACCGCCACCTTGCAGTCCACGGACGCCAACAGGCACAAGCAGAGCAGCAGCTCGAGCTCGGATGGGGGCGTCTTCCATTCGTGGCCCTCGCACTCTCTGCAGCCGGACCAGGATGGCCGCGTGGAACCCTACGTGGACTTCACTGAGTTCTACTGCCTCTGGAATAAGGACTATGGGGAGCAGGGGCCACCACTGACAGCCCAGTGAGGGCCGCCTCGTCATTCAGACCAGCCACTGCCAGCGATTAAGTGAAACCCGGCAAGCCTCCACTGCCGGCAAGCCTCCACTGCCTGCGGAAAGAGGGCAGGAGGAGGTTCTCTTTATAAGCCATCCAAGTGGAATCCAATAGCCGGATGATCAGCTGTGTCCAGCGGTCATTGTCATCTGTGCTGACCACACTAGGGGGTTCATGGAGGACGGTGTGTGCAGCCCTAATGAGGGGCTAGTGGTCTATAGCAATTCATCATACGAAATCTCACCTGACAGCGATCTGCTGCCTTCAGCTGTAACCAGAGGACAGTGGTCATTGCCAGCCTCCTATCTGGGCTCCCAGCGGACAGGGTGATGGAGTGCCCATACCCAAGGAGGAGACAATACTCTGTACCGACTTCCCATATAGACAGTTTGCTGTTTTGTCAAGCCATATCTAGATGTAATTTGAGGAATGTGTGCTCCTGGCATACCTTGCTGAATAGACTGGAGGACTGTTCATTAGGCACGAGCCAACACATTCCTCGTTGAGCTGAGAACCGCTTGCTCACTTTGCTAGAGTAGTTTATACCCTACCCATGAGATGAAACATCTACCTAGTTTGTCACTGTCCTACCAGTTATCTTACTGTGCCGCGGACGTTTCCCGCCCGCCTGTCAGCCATAGGATTTCACACCGGCAGTCGAGGAAGTCTTTAAGGGACTATCCCCCCCCCCACCCCCTCACCCGAGCCTGTACGTTTTTTCGTGCCTCTGTTTCCCTACTTGGTTTTCGTGGTTTTCTTGCCTCTGTTTTCCTGCTTGTTTTCGGGGTTTTCTTGTTTTTGTGCCTCTGGTTCCCTGCTTGTGACCCGGTTTTTCGTGCCTCTGTTTCCCTGCATGGTTTTCGTGGTTTTCTTGCCTCTATTTCCCTGCTTGGTTTTTGTGGTTTTCTTGTTTTCGTGCCTCTGTTTCCCTGCTTGGTTTTCATGGTTTTCTTGTTATGTTATGTTAAATAAATTTATTAAGCGCGACTAACACCATTAGGTTTCTTGGCGCTTGTGCTGAGGGAGCAAAGAAAAGAAAGTTAGATAACAACTAATTATAAGACTCAGTAAAAAGGAAGCTTTTAAGAAGGGATCTGAACCTGGAGTAAGGAGAAGACAGCCTGAGAGAGAGGGGTAGGGAGTTCCAAAAGGATGGGGCTAGGAATGAGAACCTGAGGCCGCCATGTTTCTTCCTCTTAAATCTGGGAACTGATAGCAAGGCCATCTGAGATGACCGAAGATTGCGAGGAGGGACATACGGGTGGAGAAGGGAGGAAATAAAAAGGGGGCTGTGACCTGCAAGAGATTTAGAAATAATGCAGCCAAGCTTGAATTTACAGCGGGCAGGTACCGGGAGCCAATGGAGACTTTTTAAAAGGGGGCGAACATGTTGATCTCTGGGTTGGTGATAAATCAAGCGAGCGGCCTGATTTTGGATCAACTGAAGTCTCCTAAGTTGGTAATCAGGAATGCCTACATACAGTGCGTTTGCGTAGTCAAGCCTAGACATGACTAACGCGATCAAGGCCAAAGTTAGGGCCTCGGTAGTAAGTAGGCGAGAGATTTTACGTATTTTCCTGAGTTGGAAATGGCTGGAGGATACTACTGCGCTTATCTGGGGCGTCATAGAGAGGTCACTACTAATGACGACTCCCAGGCTTTTGGCTGAATTAACAGGGCAGGGAGGACTGCCCAGGCTTGCAGGCCAGAAGGAGGGGTGCCAGGGGTTGGAGGATCCCCCGACAAGAACCAACTCGGTCTTGTCGGGGTTGAGCTTCAGATGGTTTGAGCTCATCCAATTACTGATGAAGCAGAGCGTATTTTGAAAAGTAGTGATTGATTCATCAGAGGAATCAATAGTAAAAACCAGTTGGATGTCATACGCGTAATTAAACGCGGTGACATTAAACCTGTGGAGGGAACGTATTAACGGAGCCAGGTACAAATTAAAAAGGAGGGGGGATAAGGAGGAGCCCTGTGGGACACCGCAGGTCAGCTCGACCTGGGTAGCGGAGAACTGGGACAGCCTGACGGCTTGATGGCGTTGAGTCAAGAAAGACCGAACCCAGTCCAGGGCTGTACCCCAGATGCCAGCCTCTTTGACAGGGTCGACCAAAATATCGTGGTCGACCGTGTCAAAGGCGGCCGACAAGTCCAGGAGGACCAGGGCCTGACAGGTGTTAGCGTCAGCCCCCCTGCGCAATTCCTCCATCACAGAGAGGATGACTGCTTCTGTGGAGTGTGCAGGTCTAAACCCGGCCTGCTGGGGGTCCAAGACGCACGAATCTTCCACAAAAGTGCTGAGGGTTTGAGTTACATGCGACTCCAGAACTTTACTGAGGAAGGGAAGAAGGGAAATAGGGCGATAGTTGCTCATGATGAAAGGGTCTGCCGAAGGTGTTTTCAAAATGGCAACCACCTCGGCCTGTTTAAAGGAACCAGGAACCTCCCGGGTAGTCAGAGAGTTGTTTAAAAGGGCTAGGGGGGGTTCAGGGCAGGAAGTAAAAGTTTCCCGGAGGGCCGAGGGGGGGCAGCAGTCGCCAGGAGAACCAGAAGAGACTTTGTGCAAAAGTGAGAGAAAGTTGACTTTTGAAATAAGGGGGATCTGGGTTAAAGTGTGGATGTTGGAATGACAGGAGGCACTGTACAGAAGGGGGACAGGAGAAGCTTGGGCAGAAATGCTGGTTTTAATCTTGACAATCTTGTCCACAAAAAATTGGTTCAAGGAATCACATAGGGACTGGGAGGGGAGGGGCGCAATAGTAACTCTCGCTGGATTAGACAGTTCCTCGACAATTGAGAATATGTCCTTGGACTTGTTTGAGGAGTCCAGAATTTTATTGGAGAAATAGAGAGATTTAGCCAAAGTTATTGCTGACTTATACTCTCTCAGCCGAGAGGAGAAAATCTCTTTTGTCTCGGGGGAATACCCCTGGCGACAGTGCCGTTCTGCCTGACGAAGACCAAGTTTTAAGGCTCCAAGGTCCTCGGTGAACCACCTTTGGGCGTCATGACTGCGCCTCGCTTTAACTGGTTTTAAAGGTGCCACCGAGTCAGCAGCAGAAGTAAGCCAGTGAGTGAGGCTCTGTGACTGAGAATCAATGGAAATGGCAGGTCCAGTGATGGATGGAGCAGATGAACTGAGGAGGGAAGTGAATTTGTTTAAGTCAGCCTTGTTCCAATTGCGTGCCAGGAAGTTGGTTTCTCGAACCGTAGTGACAAGGGAGGGCATAGCTAAAGTGAAAGTGATTAAAAAATGGTCTGACCAGAGACAGGGGAGAATAAGGGGTGCAGAAATGTCTAGGCAAGAGGTCCAAACCTCTTGCCTCTGCTTCCCTGCTTGTGACACAGTCTCCGTGCCTCTGTTTCCCTGCTTGTGACCCGGTTTTCGTGCCTCTGTTTCCCTGCTTGTGACCCGGTTTTCGTGCCTCTGTTGGGTGACAACCTCCAAATTAGGGTCAGTTCCGACCATGCCAAAGGCCAATCATGCGCATCACCTGTACCCTATGATTGGCACACTTCATTATGACGTAGTTCCACTTTAAATAATGGCAAATGGGCATACAAGGCAACATTTTGGAGGAGGAAAGTGGAAGAATATATTTCTCCCATTGACTTCTATTGAAAGCAATTTCAGGCATGGGAAAGTCAAAATTAAGCAATTTGTGGCTTCAAAAATCGGGAGTTTGCCGCTTGAATCGGGTCTATATTAGCATGTATGACAAGGGTACATTTTCTATTATGAATATTTACAAATATAGAATTGCCTTTTGGTTTAGCGGTTGCATCGCATCGGGGTCATTCCACCCAACAATGCCCTTGTACCGCTAAACATTGCACTGCAGCTGACTCGTGTGATAAAGGTTCGGTTTCCTTTCTCGCTCCTTGACTCCGGTTTCCTGCCTACCAGCTGTACAGAAACTGCCGGAAAGGAGGAGCCTGATTATTAGATGCCTTCAGCAGTATCAGCGCCCTGGTGACAGCTCCAGTAGTATCGGGGGCTGTGGGGGGCGCTGCCGAAGTCTCTACTGAAACATCAGATGAACTTAAACTAGCCCGAGGGCGAAGGGGGCGGAAATGTCTATAAGAGCGAGGGCTCACTTTCGATTCTCTCCAGTGCGCTGAAGGAAAGCACCGCAGCCACTGACTCAGCTCCAGAGGTGGGCTCGCGCCCATCTCCTGCCTGACCAGCTCTGCACCAAGCTCGTGCCGCTCTCCACAGAGCTCACGCCCATCCTGCAAGACCCTCTCTCCACAAACCTTGCGCTCATGTCCTGTTAGACCCGCTTTCCACAGAGCTCGCGCCCATCTCCTGTTAGACCCGCTCTGCACATCGGGGTCCTGCACGTCTGCTCAAGAACATTGACAGTCGTGAGAAGTCTCCCAACCGCGCCACCTTTGCAATGTCGGAGCAGCAGAAACGCAACCTGGAGAGGTACAGCAGCTACACAGAGAAGATCGTCATACCGAGGCATGTTCTAGGCTTCCTCACACCGTTGCTGCCACAAGGTGAGTTGCTACTGTTAGGGGTGCATTCGGCAGCATACTTAGAATGAGGAAAACATCTTGTGTGTGGCTCGCTGTGTGTGGTTCGCTGTGTGTGTGTGTGGCTCGCTGTGTGTAGCTCGCTGTGTGTGTGTGTGGCTCGCTGTGTGTGTGTGTGGCTCGCTGTGTGTGTGTGTGGCTCGATGTGTGTGTGTGGCTCGCTGTGTGTGTGTATGTGGCTCTCTGTGTGTGGGTTTGTGGCTCGCTGTGTGTGGGTGTGTGGCTCGCTGGGTGTGTGGCTGTGTGTGTGTGTGGCTCTGTGTGTGTGTGTGGCTCTGTGTGTGTGTGGCTCTGTGTGTGTGTGTGGCTCTGTGTGTGTGTGTGTGGCTCTGTGTGTGTGTGTGGTTGTGTCTCGCTGTGTGTGTGTGTATGTTGCTCGCTTTGTGTGTGGCTCGCTGTGTGTGTGTGGCTCGCTGTGTGTGTGGCTCTGTGTGAGTGTGTGTGTGGCTCTGTGTCCTCTAATACTCTCTACTACTCTCTAATGCTCACCTATTGCCATTGTAAATGACAATACCATTTATGTTTTAAAAAAACAAAAAATGGAAAAAAAATGCCATTTGCAATGCCAATAGCTCTAACTTTAACAAAGCCGAGACCATTGCATTGTAAATGCTTTTTATAGCAGACCTTCTGTGACTCACTTAATGTCTACTTCATTGAGAAAATCGTGGACATAAAAGCCAGCATCCCACAATCTTCGAGTCCCACAGCCCTGATAACAGCCTTCATCAATAACACTGACATTCTTAACAGCTTCCCCCCTATTACCCTGGAATTTTTCCAGAAACTACTAGTAAGAATTAAATCTGGAGCCCCGTCAGACAGATGTCCCCCACATATCTTAAAAGACTGCCTCTCGGCCTTCCCTACTGCTGCACTCACTATCCTGAATGACTCACTAACCTCCGGTTTAGTGCCCTTGGCCTTTAAGGAAGCCACGGTCATACCACTCCTAAAAAAAAACGGGGCCGATCCAACTTGCAAGGCAAACTATTGCCCGATCTCCCAACTTCCCTTCCTTGCGAAGGTAATGGAGGCTCACGTAGCCAAGTGCCTGTCCAACTTCATGGAGGAAACAAACTGGCTCGACCCTCACCAGGCGGGGTTTCGCCCCGCCCACTCTACGGAGGCGGTGGTTACTGCGGTACTAGACACCCTCCGAGACGGCGTAGACAAACGCTCCCCCCAGGCCCTGGTGCTCCCGGATCTGTAGGCCGCATTTGACACGGACGACCATACCATCTTGATCGACCGTGTCACCCAGGCCGGAGTCCAGGGCACAGCAGCCAGCTGGCTGAAGTCCTTCTTGGAGAACCGCTCCCAGGCAGTCCGACTTGGAGAACTTGTCGGTGCCAAACAATACATTACATGTGGTGTTCCACAGGGCTCCTCCCTGTCGCCCCACCTGTTCAACATCTATATCCTTCCCTTGATTCAGGCTCTTAGAAATCAACAAGTGACGGTGTTCAATTATGCAGTTGATCTACAGTTGCTCTTTACAATCGATAATTCTTTAGCATCAATTTCCATCTTTCAGTCAACTATGAGGTTCATCCAAGCCTGAATGGACCAAAATCATCTAAAATTGTACCCGGGAAAAACCGAGCTGGCCCTCACTGGAGACAGCGCTAGGTATTGGGGCTCACATTATTGGCCATCTGAACTGGGCCAAGCTCCTATCCCCTCATCCTCGGCAAAGACACTTGGAGTCACCTTGAACAGTGATCTCTCACTGAAAACACAAGTGGGCCAGGTGGTCTCCAAGTGCTTCTTGCAACTCAGGAAAATTCGGAAGGTGCGGAAGCAATTACCCAGGTGGTACTCGCGACGGTGACATCCCACCTGGACTACGCGAACTCTGTCTACCTGGGTCTACCCCTCTTCCTCCTGAAACGTCTTCAGATGGTACAGGACTATGCTGCCAGACTGATTCTGAGCAAACCCAGATGGCAACCTGCCACCCCATTGCTGATAAAACTTCATTGGCTCCTGGTGGTCCAGCGATGCACCTTCAAGACAGGATGCATAATCTTTAAATCCCTCAATTGTAAAAGCCCCAAGTTTATTGACAAACTAATCATCAAGCATGTCCCGCCCCGAAATCTGCGCTCTGCCCACCCGGGCCTCTTACAGACACCGTCGTTTAAACGCAAACGCTCTGGTGGCTGTAGATTTGGAACACTGGCCCCCCGTCTGTGGAATTCCTTTCCTCTGGAGATTCGGTCCTGTCCGGACCTTTTGCCATTTAGGAAAGCATTAAAACTTGGCTTTACATACAAGAATACCAATAATTCCATCTAACCCTCCGTCAGTCACATCCTCTGCCTCTTGTTAGCGCCAGGAAACCAATCGGTGTTAGTGCGCTTAATAAATCATTATTAACATAACATAACATATAGCGCTGTTGTCAAGCATGTAAGTGACATTGTAACTTTGCTTAGGCCATAATTTAATCTGGTCTCCTTCCCAAACAATACATAAACAATAATACTAAAATTCATATTGGGACTGAAAGGCCTTATATTTAAACAGCATTACATAGAAAAACAGCCCGAGGAGTTAAAGTTTTAGAAAATGAAAATTTTGATTGAATGCATATGGCGGTCACGTTTAGGTGGTGGCATATTCTCTTTTCACCTTTTCACTTTTTAGGTACTGCCTTGCAATTAAGAAATAGAAAAATAACTATCACACTGGCTTGACGAGACCAGCCATGTTGATCACCAAAAGACTATGGCATATGAACACACAGACAAATTCTGACACAATAAGCATTAGCAAAGGAGGCAGGATTGGTATCCTAAGAAGACAGACCCGAGGCTCTGCGACGTATTGTGCTTGGAGGTGACATTTGGACCCCCACACATGGCTGGGCTCTCACTGAGATATCGGGTGATTAAGCTACGCTGAATTTGATGAATGCTTGGATGCACCAGAGCTGCGCTGGACTGTGATGAGAGACTCCTCATCAGGTGATGTGCAGAGCTCCACCGGGGCTGCAGGCAGAGAAAATCCAATTTCCCAGGGACCAGCCATGCAGCAGATAAAACCGGGGAGAGGTGTGCCCCCCTCCCCTGACTGCACAGAGACTAGCCCCGCAGACAGGGAATGAGTCATCCATTGGGAGAGGCATGCAAGAAACTCCACAGAGAACAAGACTATTGCGCTCGAGGAGGTGAGGGTGAAGAGGGGATTGCCTGGGGAGTTCCCCATGGGGGGCAGAGTGAGTGGAGCGCCGCTAATTGGGGATGTGATACTTTGCCTGGCGAGACTGGCGACGTTCGGTAAGTGCCCTCTCACATTTCTTCCCCCCAGCTCCTCTCCCCTATGCCCACACCCAGGAGGGGGGGGAGCCTAGATCCTGGCTGAGGCGCACTGACTTTGGGTGCACTCTCCAATACCGACCTGTCCTGGGGAGGTGAAAGCATAGATGCATGTGCTCGACCTTGGTGCCCATGACCACTAGGAGGGGGACAATGGGCAAACACAAGTCCCAGGCGGAAATGGCTCAAGGACAGATTAAACGCTATACCAAAACCACTAAGACTGGAACCAGGAGAGACATTTTACCCCCCCCCCCCCCATCATTCCCCCAGAGGCTCTGGGGAGGTTGATAAGTCTGCCATAATATTGAAAGCCATGCAAGTCTCTAAAATGGCGTTAAAGGACAAGATCGGAGGGTTGGCGATCGAGGCGTCACTCCTCCGCCAGGACTTCTGAATGCTATCTCGGAACACACCATGGAGGTAGAGTTCCACGTCCCCACTGCAGAAGATTATGTGGCCACCTCTGGAAAGAGATGAAAATACTCCAACATATGGTGGCAGGATTGTAAATAAGGGCCAAGGATGCAGAGGATTGATCCCGGAGAAACAACCTCCACCTGGTCAGGGTCCCGGAGAGCACCGAGGGCACGAAACCAGAACAATTCTTTACTGTCTGGCTGAGAGCCTGGATACTGGCAGAATCAGTGTTACCATGCTTTGTGCTGTGCCCTATCATCATGAGGATGCATAATTATGCCAACACAGATGCTAGCCTACGCTCAGCCAGTCTGAAAAAGTGCTGACTTGTGGCTCGGCCAAGGTGTTGCTCTTCCCTGATTACACTCTCAAAGTACAGAAACAGTGCAGGTCCTTTGTTGAGGTCAAGCAGAAGTTAGGGCCTTGCAAATCTCCTTAAAGCTCCTCTATCCCACCAGACTGAAGATGATCTTTGAAGGAAATCACTATTTAATAATATGCTGAAGGCGTCCTGGGATTTAGTGGAGCCAGCGCCAGGAGGACTCCCCAGAGGATCAAAATGCAGGCAGAAATCAGGGTAGTTCCCCCTGGTCATATGGACTAATCCAGAGAAGGGGAAGATGCAGGCACCATAGAGAGAAACGGCCCCGGTTGGGTAGCGGGGAAGGCTTCTAAATAAACTATTGCACGCCCAGCCATTATAGGTAGGGAATTTAACTCAGTTGTGGACAGTGTGCTGGACTATACCACCCCCTTGCATGCCTCCCGGACGGCTGTTTCTTGAGATCACGGACACTAGGGGCCTGATTACAATGCCCGACGGTTGGACTGCCAGCCGCTGTCGCAGCGGTCAGGAGACCGCCGATAAGCACACGGGCAGTCCGACCGCCGTATTTCGATGCGACCGCTTAGATTCTTGCCCTCGCGCGTGTCATGGGAGATCTGATCAATCTAGGTTACACTTTTTATTATTTTGCAATTTCATTCTTTTTATACAAAAAACATTTTATTACCATTAATTGAGAGCAACTGAATTATTGATTTTAGAGATACGTATAGTATACTGCTCAAGTTGAACAACGAGGAATGTATTTTTCACGTAGACTTGTTTTTTTAAATTGCTCTGCGGGCCTGGCTTACAATTACCTCTTTTTAGTTTTAATGATAGGGCAATACTGTAATTTTTATCAGTTTTATTATTATAGAACGATGAGGATCTAAAAGTGTATGAATTTTTTTAAAATACATTTTATTGACATATTTTTACGTATGAAGGCAATCACTTTGTTAAAACATATTTTGAGAATATACATAGTTGTTATCCATATTAAATATTTGATATAACAGAACCTAACAGAATAACTTCAATGCAATTGTATATGGTAATTATATATATAACAGATAGATATGATTCATGATGTCTACTTATTCTCTTCATGTTACGTGCTTCATAAGATCTGATTTCAGAGTCTATCACGTTAGACGGTGTACCCACTGCAGGCAGGACCCGCCTGCGATAGTCCGCCCATCTTTGCCATGTTTTAGAATGTTTCTGTGGGCAGACGAAGGCCTGGAAGACCGAGATCTCCAGGCTCCTAAAGAAATCCATACCATTTTCCCATGCCTTAATCGCAGGTGGTTTATCTTATTTCTAGGTCCTGGCAATTTCGCATTTGGCGATGGTGAGGCCAAGCCAGAGGAAATGGCATTTGTACTTATTGCCACCTACTTTGTCTGTAATGTGAAGCAGAGCCAGTCTAGAGGATCTAGGTATTTAAAATCCAAAAACTTCGGTAATGCATGTCAGCACCTCATTCCAAAATCTGTCTAGAGCCATGCATGTCCAAACGGTATGTATGAAAGTGCCGTCATCAGATGGAAAGTGCCGTCATCAGATGGACACCGTAGGCACACAGGAGACACAATCATATTTGCTGTCCATAATCTAAGACGTGCATAGTACGCCCTGTGAATGTATTTAAACTGCATAAGACATAGTCAGGAGGAGATAGCAGCTCCACAGGGAGATTCCAGGGCCTTAGTCCAGTCCTCAGCGTCTAGGGGACCAATATCGACTTGGTGTATGAATGTTTTAAAAAAAAGCTATTTCTTTCTTTTTTATGCACTTTCAAGGATACTCTTGTACCCGATTAAAGACTGAATTGATTGATTGATGTGGGTCTGTATGGGCGCCTGAGTCTGGAGCATACGGTGGCATGGGGACCACAAAGACCGCACAGCATTATATGCTGACAAAGCCCTGTTTAACATGGGCCATCCAGACTAGTCTCTCATGCACATTATAAAATCTAAGAAGACAACTTTGGCCTGATGATAAATTGGGAGAAGTTGGCTCTTTCCTCAGTTAGTGGTCCAGTAATCGAGCTGGCCATCCCTGGGAGCTGCACTTTACGATGTGCCTCCAATTTGAAATATTTGGGAATGTATACATTGTTAGACTCAGCACAGAGCTGGGAGCTCAACATAAACGAGAGGCTCAGCCAACTTCATACCCAACTCGAAATCTGGGACAAACTCCCACTTTTGATGATGGAACAAGGGGCTTTTTTTTAATTATCGCCCTGCCCCAATGGCTTAATCTCCTTCAGAACTATCCATACACTCTACCGGGGGGAGGAAGGGGAAGGTTCCTCTAGCTACAAAAATCGGAACAGTCCCTGTGGAATTCAATAAAGTGGATGATGATATCCACTGTGTGTCACCATAGCTCAAGAAATCCTACCAAATAGGCCCACTTTGATAAATTGTATACAAAAATATGAAAACAATTTTAGTAAAAGTACAAAACAATTTATTAAAAATATACAATGTTATACATCAGTTATTGTGCCACAATATACAATGCTAAAAAACAGTGTAAGCACCCTCTTATTGATTCAATGGTGCACATATGATAAACACACACAAAATTAAAAACACACAATGGTTAAAAACAAGTTGTCGACGCAGCGTTTCGGTTTCTAAGTTGACACCTTCATCAGGACAGGTTTTTTAAAAATAAATTCATCAATCATTCAAGTTGTATTCCTCTGTGTTCAATGGGAGGAAGGGGTCCTTAAATCATCACAGGACATCATTATCCACGAGTAAATATGAATCATGGAGACATCTCTTCGTGTCTCAATTTTGTTATGGAGTTTTCTTTATGAGGAAAAAGGAGCCACCGTTATAGAGACCTTATTTTGAATTTCCAATGAGATTAATGGACCAGCATAAAGTGCAGCACGTGACCGGATTGTCTCAACTGCCTTGCTTTTATAAAAATGCTGTTCGTGGGGTTTTTTCTCAATTAACCACCCTTGTGTCCGGTATTCGGCCTCCCTGCTCCTTTCTCGCTCGGTACTCTTCAGGATGTCAGCCGTGTGCACCATTGAATCAATAAGAGGGTGCTTACACTGTTTTTTAGCATTGTATATTGTGGCACAATAACTGATGTATAACATTGTATATTTTTAATAAATTGTTTTGTACTTTTACTAAAATTGTTTTCATATTTTTGTATACAATTTATCAAAGTGGGCCTATTTGGTAGGATTTCTTGAGCTATGGTGACACACAGTGGATATCATCATCCACTTTATTGAATTCCACAGGGACTGTTCCGATTTCTGTCTTTCCTCTTACTCCTCGTCCCGTCATTGGATTTTTGAGGAGACCTCCCTTCTTGTTTTCTATCCTCTAGCTACAAGCCATTACTACCAATTTTATTTGGGCCGGGAAGCAACCCACAGTAGCCTTCAATAAATGTTTATGATCCCACTTTATCAAAGGGTTAGGATGTCAGCTATCAAACACTATTATCAGGCCTCTCAGATGTTACCCATAGACTACTGGCTTTATGCTGAAAGGGCGGATTAAACTATGTTATGTTATATGACACAGCTTATCACCTGTGAGAGCATCCAGGTACCGGAGCGTAGGTCTGAAGGTGCTCTTAATTGAACATCCCATTCTTCAGCTTCTTGTGGAAGTCGAGGAGCGGAGTGGCGGTCTTAATATGTAGAGATAACTCATTCCAGCTTTTGGCTGTGATGAAGGAGAAAGTGCTACCTCCTGTCATGCTTCTTTGGATGATTCATGCGAGGTGAGAGAAGTGGAGATTAGATGTCTGGAGAATTGGTAGAGCTGGAGTTGTCCAGTGAGGAAGGCTGGTCCTGCGTTGCGGAGGGCTTTGTAGGCGTGGATGAAAAGCTTGTATTTACAGCGTCTCTGGATGGGAAGCCAGTGCAGTTTGCGAGGTAGGGCATGATGTGTCAGCTTCTGGGGATGTTAAGGATGAGTCTGGCAGCGGTGTTCTGGATGGTTTGGAGTCTTTGCTTGAGTTGGCTGGAGAAGCCAATGTATAGTGCATTGCTGTAGTTCAGTCTGCTGGTGTAGAGGGATGGGGTGACCGTGCGTCTGGTGTCATTTGAAGACTTTGTAAAGCATTAGGAGGATCTGGCAACAGGATGTGATCACAACGTTTTCATTGAGAACTTATCATCAAGGATGATGCAGAGGTTTCTGGCATGGTCTGTGGGCATAGGACTCATGTTGGCTAACCACCAGGAAGAGTCCCTGGTGGAGTTCTTGTTTCCAAAGATCAGGATCTGAGTTTTATCCATGTTGAGTTTGAGGCAGTTCTCTGGCATTCAGTTTGCTACGTTGGACATGCAGCTGGTGGAGTTGACTCCAGGTGGTGTTGGTTGTGCCGGAGAGGAAGAGGATAAGCTGAATGTAATTGGTGTAGGAGACAATGATAATGTTGTGTGTTCCCATGATAAAGGCGAGAGGTGCCATGTAAACAAGTGAAAAAGGTTGGGCTGAAGGAGGAGCCCTGGGGGACGAGGCAGACGAGCTGCTTGAGTTCAGAGGTGGAAGTGGAGAGTCTGACCCATTGTGTCCTGTTGGAAAGGAAAGAGCTGATCCAACTTAGGGTGAGTCTTTGGACTTGGGAGACGGTATTGAATGCTACCAAAAGGTCAAGCTGGATAAATGCAGCAGTTTCTCCTCTGTCCACATCTGTTGCTGCAAGGAGGGCGGTCTTCATGCTGTGATTGCTGCGGAATCTTTATTGGATGGATTCAAGGAGGTTGTGCTGCTCAAGATGGGTGGAGAGCTACTTGCTGACCTCTTTCTCCAGGACTTTGGCTGGGAAGAGTAAGAGCTAGATGGGCCTGTAGTTGCTGAGGTCCTTGGATTAGCTGAGGGTTTCTTCAGCAGAGCAGTGACCTCTGTGCATTTCCAGCTGTTAGGGAAGTATCTGCTGAAGATGGAGGAGGTGATGGTGGCGAGGTTGGCACTGACTGATCAGTGTGCTTCCTAGGCTGTACATGTGGTGAGGGCACGGGTCTGTGGGGGACTCTGAGTGGACAGTGTGCATGACTCTGGTGGAATCACCTGTGTTGATCGAGCTCCAGGTTGTAAGGAGGCGGATGCTCCTGGTGGTGGTGGGAGGTTGTGTGATGATGCCCTCTATGGAGGGTTGGGGTGCGAAGTTGGAGTATAATATTGAAGATTTTGTTGTGAATGAAGTCCGAAAGGTTGTCACAGAGGATTTGCGAGGAGATGATGATGTTGGTGGTGGTTGTCATGCTGGTGAATTCATTGAGGATTCTGAAGAGTTCTTTGTCAGTGTTGGAGCAGGATTTTAGTCTGGTCACGAGTGCCACTTTTCTGACTTCTTTGATTTGTGCCTGGTATCTTCTAAGAGCAGATTTGGAGGTGTCTCTGGAGGTCTCTGCCTGTCTCAGCTGTCAAATCTCGGCTATCAAACTGAAAGCAGACTTCGTGGGTCTCTGGACTTTTATTGCAACTTTACAGTAACAAAGCAAGCGGACATTTCGGTGGTATCTGGAATATAATTAACTGCTGGCCCAACACACTGCGAGACATTAAGTGTTACAGGAGTCACATGAGGGCATCACCCCTCTGGCACGGAGTGTGGCTACCGGAGGTGCCCCAAATGAGTGGCTTTACGGGATGGGACACCATTAGGATATCTAAGATAGACGACCTACGAGAATCACCTCATAGGAGATTGGACCTTGTGCTGCTGTCTGCGCTTCGTGGATGAACCAGGAGGACCTGCCCAGGGAGTAGAGTGCTCGTGACCAGGAGGACGGGACTGCGAGGACCAACAGGCTGTGCGTGCAACATCTAGCACACCTGCCGCCTCTTCCCGTGTCTCCGCCTCCTTTTCTACTGCTGGTATAAGTACTGTTTCACAACGCGTTAGCGGGACGCGTGCGCGGGACATCACCCGGGACGAAGCCCGGACTAAGGGCGGACCCTCTGAGACCCTCCGAGAACCGAGGAGACCGGACTGGACATATAATCCTGGTATTTATCCTGTGACACTTTGCTTTTAAATTGTTGAGTCTTTGTGCCCTCGGAATCCACGTAGTGATTTAATACTTGTGGCTGACATGTCTGAAAAACAGGGGGCCTTGTTAAACAAAACTCTTGATGATTATTTCTCTAAAGCTTCCCCAGACATGCCTTTGGAAATAGTCTTGGCAGAGCGTCGAGCAGAGCGCCGCCGCTCTGTGGAAAGTTAAAAAAATCGGCACTTGTCGCCATTATCCATACCCCCCGTGAACACCAGTGTAAATTCCCAGCTAGCTGACGTCATTGTCCACACAATGGACAGTCAACACGTGGTACCAGTAGTTAGTACCCCCTGTATAACTAACTCTCCCCAACTGGATACGATTGGTCTTGAGGGCATTACACATACGAGCACCCCTAATGCCCTAAGACCGTCCACTCCTAAACCATCAAAAGTAGTGTATAGTAGAGCTAAGAAACCCTCGCTAGTTTCAAGGGTACATGGGCCACCCCCATGTAAAAAACGACGGAAAGGTGGGGCTCAAGTGCAATCAAAATTAAGTCACTCAGATTTTGGGAAAAAGGCCAAAGGCCCTGCTGTCAGCACCGTTACTACACCTGTTACTATACCTGTTGACAATGAAGGGCCTATTACAATTGCCCCTCCGCCATCTACTGCTGTGGCCATAGACACGGAGGACATTATGGAAGTCTCTGTGCAGTCTAAGGCGCCTATAATAGCCTGCGATTCTGCTACTTTAGATTCTATAGAAAACTTAATTAAAACCTACTCTGCATCTATCTTGGAGAGGTTGCTCGAAGTAGAATCTAGACTAAGCTCACTTGAACATGCACTGGGAAACAAGGGTGAATTGGTTGTAAAAACCCCAAACATGTTAAAGCACAAAACATCTAACGTGACTAAGCCCAGCACAGTTGCCTCAGTTCCATCAGCTAGTCCTACACCGTTGGCGAACCCCCCTAATTTGGTGCCCAAAGGGAACACTATAACAACCGTTCAATTAATCCCACCGCCAAATAACCCACAAAACAAATCTGCTCCTAAGCCAGCTACTGCCATAACTAAATCATCTAATGAAGTAGCTAGCATTCCTAATGAAAATCAACGGATGGAAGCAAGGGGACAAAAGCCAGGATGGGGAAGGCCCAAATCGATTCCAAATCCAGAATTACCACCAGAGGCAGTGCCCTTTGTGGTAGTTCTAACGGGGGTTCCTGTGTTACCAAATAACAAAAGGGAGGGCTTTGCACAGCTTAAAAATAAGATCATGCATTGGCTAGGTCTATATAGGCCCATAGCACCTCATATAAATGGAGAAATTGTGCATGTCCGCCGCCTCCAATGGTTGGGAAGCCGATCGAAAAATATTGAGGGAGATGTGGTGGTTGTAAATTTCAGGGATCCCAATGCAGTACAATTTGTACTAAATTGGCCCCCGGGAATTACAAATAATTGCATAATACCCAGGCCATTGACATATTTCTATCCTAGGTCTGTGGTTTTTCCCTCCCATCAACAACTAGCCTCCCATGCAACATCCCAAATTACATCCTGCACTTATCCATCAGTTATGCAGAGGGCTGGCAATACACAACAAATGATGCAACCACCTATTAGACCTAATCCCATGGAGCCCTTTTATCCCCCAAATCCTCCACCTGCACCTGGAGCTTTTGGTTGGAACTATGTCCCGCAAAGGCAAAATAACCCCAATAGAAGAATGGACCACCTAAAGCCCTTTACCCCTTTAGAAACCATTAACAGGTTTGACATTTTCAGCGGTCTAGATGACTGTGATTGATGCCAGCAGCCTAAGGGGTTGGATGGAAATGAATTGTTGAATGTTAAACTGTTGGGGGGGGGGGGAATAGGGAGTGAACCCTGTATTCAAAGAACTGATGCTACTATTATTGAAACTATTTGTTTGGAGGATGCAATCGTATTACCTGTGTTGGTCCCTAAAATTGGGGACAGCTCAACAATAAGGGGAGGTGTTTTACCACAAAATGATTTGTTCTTAGAATCTGATGTAACTAGCCAAGAATGTCATACTATAGTGCCTGAGGTGGTGGGAGATGTATTGACGCATCCAATTCAGGAACCATGGCAAACTATCAAATTGGTTTCCTGGAACATAGCCGGGATTTCAAAAAACTTAAGGGACCCGGAATGGTCAAGCTTCATTGATACCTTTGATTTCTGTATGATGCAAGAGACCTGGTCAGTTGAAATCACTCACAGGCTAGGCTATAAATCCTATGGTATTAGTGCGATCCCCTCCAGAAGTGGAAGACCCTCGGGAGGGTTGTTGATTTGGGTAAAGGTTAACCTAAAAGTGAATATAGAAGTTGTGGACACCAATTCCCCTGATATACTAATCTTGGAAATTAGTGCTTCCAGAGGGAAAAAACTTTATTTGGTGAACGTCTACAACAGACCAATACCTATTTCAAAGGAATCTCCCTTACTAACCCATTTAGATCTCCTACTGGGTAACTTAGACACTAGAGAGAATTATGTGATCATGGCAGGGGATTTTAATTGTAATTTTGAGCCTGTTGTGGGGTTCAGTGACATCTTCTTAGAAGAAGACGAGGCAAATGGTATCCCTGTTTTAGACAACATTAAAACAGTTAAATGCTGCCCCCAGGCCCTCCAAATGAACAGGTTATGTGCGGAATATTGCACTAGAGCGTGCAATGGGCGGTTACCTTCAGATGCTAAGAAAAAGCCTACCTTCTATAGAGGGAACTTTAAAAGCAACATAGATTTCATTATTGCCTCGGTGCCATCTTGGGAATTCCTCCTTGACATGGAGGTAATAGAAAGATTAGAAAGCGACCATTTCCCTCTAGCTCTGCAGATCAAGGACTCCCTATTAGGGGATTCAGTTTTTTCCTCGACTGGAGAAGCAACCAATTGTGACCAAAATGAGATACATATTAGCAACAATAGACGTTCCCTCAAATGGTCACTAATATTGGATAATGGTGAAATTATTGTAGAAATCTATAAGCTTTTTGCTAGCATCTTTGGAGGATATTTAAATAACAGCCTAAAGGAGGGGAGTGGTGGTCTTTTCATGAAACTACACCAAAAAATTTTTGACGCCTTAAAACCCCTAGTCACTAAGATGCCCAAGAAAGGGCAGCAAAAATTACAAAATTTGCCCCATAGTAAACCCTGGTATAATAGAGACTGCAGGGAGTCCAAGAGGGCACTCTTAACCGCAATAAAATCAAAGGATCGTTTAGACATTCTGTCAGCCAGGAATAATTATAAACTGGTCCAAAAGACATGTAAAATGGCATGGGAAGAAGCAAAATGGGCAGATCTCCTGCATGCAGCAAAAACTAGAGATAACATAGCGTTCTGGAGGCTGATAGCTAATGGAAACCATCAAGGCAGAGTGGTCAAGGACGTCTACCTAGACGAACAGACATGGGTAAACCACTTTTCTAACCTTTATAAGGAATACGAGGCACCCATTTTAGATAGAACTCTAAGCAAGGCCATTCCGGGGGATACCCTGGATTTTACTTTAGGTGAGACAGAACTGGCAATTACCCAGATTAAGTCGGGTAAAGCCCCTGGGCTAGACAAGATTCCGGGAGACTTATACAAGCATGAAGTAAAAATTTGGGCTCCATACATTAACCATCTGTGTAACGAGCTATCCCGGAGTCTAGACTTCCCAGAGAGTTGGAAGGGGGCTGAAATAGTTTTAATATATAAGAAAGGCGACAGGATGGATCCCTCAAATTATCGCCCAATAAGCCTTATGGATATTTTACAAAAAATCTATTCAAGACATATCCTATTCCGAGTTAACGATTGGTTGGAGGAAAAGGCAATCTTGTCTAGATATCAAGCAGGATTTAGAGCCAAAGTGAGTACCATTGATCAAATTTTTCGCTTTTGTTGCCTTTATTGGAAGTATATCAAGATCAAAAAAGGGACAACTATATGTAGCGTTTGTCGACTTAAGGGCGGCGTTCGATTTAGTCCCACGTAATTTACTGTGGGAAACATTAAGCCTAGTAGGGATGCCACCCACCCTGATAGCACAAATAAAAGAACTCCATAGAGGCAATTTTGCCAGAGTACGATGGGGCCCCAAGGGCGAATTAACTCCAAAAATCCCAATTGAACGTGGTGTGCGCCAGGGGTGTGTACTGGCCCCCACTTTGTTCTCGCTATTCGTGAATGACATCCCTACATACTTGGAGGGATGTAAAAATGACTCCCCTAAGTTGAATGGCGAAAAAGTTACCTCCCTATTGTTTGCGGCCGATACTATTTTAATCTCCCAGACAAAAAAAGGTCTCCAAGCCCTTTTAAATTCCTTTAATGATTACTGTATCAAGAAAGGATTGGAGATAAATGGGAAGAAAACAAAATGTATGGTCTTAAATCCAAATAAAACTGATAAGGGTTGTTTAACTTTGAATGGACTAAAATTGGAATCAGTCCCACACTTTGGATATTTAGGTGTAACCCTGGACTCCAATTTTACTTGGAAAGCCCAATTGGAAAAATGCAAGATGATGTTTAACCAGAATGTAAAACCCATTCTTAGGGAGCAGGGCAAAAGTACAAGCAAGGCCGTGTCCCCTGCAGTTGAACTTTTTAAATTTAAGGTCCAACCTGCAGTGCTATATGGCTCGGAAATTTGGGGCCCAGGGTCTAAAGATACTTTTAGGGTCTTGGACAATAACTTCCTGCGAAGTTTGGTCAGAGTCCCTAGAAGTACTCCGTTGGTCCCACTCCAGCTCGACCTAAACTTTCGTAGAACGGACCATCATATCATTCTACGTCCTTTACTGTTATGGATTAGGTTGTGGTGTGTACCCGAGCTGAAAGCATACAAGGATGGGTTAATAGAAATTATGGAGCTTGACATCTTTAAGGTGATACCCTGGTTTAAACATATTAAATTCTGGCTTACCTTACTAGGTTTGTCGCATTACTGGGAACACCCTGATTCACTTTCGTCCCAATCAAAAACCATGGTAAAAAAGTGTTTTTGGTCGTACATTATGGAAATGATCAAAAACGCTTCTTCAAATGGGTCACTCGTAACAAGGTTTCTTACCTTTAAAGATGATCCATCCTTCGAGACTTTCCTTGATGAAATAGACCCACCCTTAGCAAAGACCCTATTCATGAAGTTCAGATATGGAAATCTTCAGATTGGTTCAACACTAGTCCGTTGGTCTGGTGGTGTAAACTCGGAGAATTATGCAGAAGATGAATTGTGTACCATATGTGGATGTAACCAAAAAGAAAATGAATCACATATCCTCTTTTTCTGCCCAGCATATGTCCAGGCTAGAAAAAGATGGATTAAACCTATATGTTTAACCTTAGGTGTAAGATCGTGTTCCCAGGCTTTAAGGATTCTTTTGTCCAATACCAGTCAACCTATTGTCTTTAGCGTAAGCAGATTTTTGCACAGTATTTTTTTCCTAAGAAGAAAGATGGGCTATAAACTGTAAAATGTGGTTATGTCAAAAATGCTGTTTAGTATTAATAGAGGGTTAATTAATGAAATTCTATCCATGTTGCCCATAAATGTTCTCACCAAGTATTATGTATGTTTTAAACATCTTGACCTAACTGCATGTAATCTTAATATCGACATGAAAATTGATTGTATTAACATAGCACGCTGTGCATTTTTTAAAAGAAATGTTTTATTGTATTGATGTATTTGTTCTTTTATGGTATTCATGCCGAAATAAAGATTGAAAGTGAAGTGAAACCTCATATTAAAGCCTTTGAACAGCTGCCAAAGGACTTCTAGCTCCATAAAACACAATTGTTCCGCTACTTTCAAATCCGGCAAGCAATGACAAAATCATCCGAGCTCCTCCAGGATGTTTAACCCGCTGAAGGCCCACCTAACTATAGAATGGCAGAGGAAAAAACTATTTCATACATGTACAGAACACTAATAGTGAACATGTCAGAACCATTACAAACACTTGGGATAGATGGGAATTTTTATCTAGGGCTACTTGAGGGGGAAGACTGGGTGGAAGCCAAAAAAGCGGCAAGGGAACTGGTGATACTTGCAAGACTTCATCTCAATCACTTCAACTACTGTCATCTGGTTAACCTTACACCGGCACAGCTACAGAAAATGGGGAGGAGTCCTACGTTGAACTTCACAAGATGTTGCCTACACAGGGGCACCTTTAAGCACATTGTTTGGGAGTGTCCATTCATATACAGGTACTGGAGCAAAGCACAGGAAGCCTTGGTGAGAGTGTTCGGCATTCCCATTGATGAGACCCGCAAAGATGGCAATTCTGTGAATAAGTCAAGGTGAGACAGAAACTGGGAAGAAAAATAAATGATTGGTGGCACTAAGCATGATGATTGACATAAGACAGATTGCCTGAAACTGGAGATCTCCAAACTACCTCAACGATGTCCGAGTGCACTAGAGCGATGGGCTTCAGAGCAGCTGCTGAGGAATGGGTCTACCTGGACAGGGCTGTCCAGCAAATTACAAAGAAATCTGGGCCCCATGGTGAGAGATGATGTAAAATGGGAGGGGAGGGCCCATGGGATCAGGAATCTGGTGAGGGTCGGGGAGGACCAGGAGCTGCAGTCAGTCTATACATGTGTGACAAAGATCAGGTATGAAGAATTACGATCTCCGAAATGGAGTTGCAATGTTTATATTTTGCATGATGTTTTGAAAATATGGTCTGATTTTCTTAATGAAGAGCCAATAAAAAGAGTTTCAAAAAAATTCAATGCAATACGGCTTGGCCAAAGCTTGGTACGAAATGGATTTGATCTGTGAAATTACCAAATACAAACAATAAACAACCACACTACCACTAGTATCTGTAAGCATACGTGGGGCTATTCACAAAAGGTAAGTTGAATGTGTGAGTAATTTATATGTGCAACTTTACTCTTTTGAGGAGCTTTATTACTTGGCTTTTCACAAAATCCGAGCATAAAGTTACTCTAAAGTGCAAACTTCCGCATATCCAGCCCCTGAAACAGAGGGTGGAACCAAATTTACTGGTGTATCGTACTACTAAAAAAACTGTACCACACATAGCCAACACCTGATACTGCAAACCCCTCCCATATAAAACAATGGAGGCAGGGACTTAAATGTAGAGGAGCGGAGGTTTCCACAATTTATTGGGAAAAGTTAAAAAAAGTTTGTTAATCTTGGAAAAAGTTTGCAAAAATATTTTTGTTAATATTATTGTAGCTTAATTTTATGTATTTAGTTTAAATGTAGAACACTGCATCAGCACTATTCAATTAATTGTAAAATAAATCTTTATATTATAATTATTTTTCTCAAGTTTAAATTAAAGAATTCCAACCTAAATAAAAAAAAACAATTATTATGCATTAATAATTATTACAAGTTATCCATACAATTAAATAAAAGAACTACAAGAAATGTAATCATATTTAATAACATGTATTGTTACATTACATTTTGAATGTCAAAAGGTTATTCAAATATTTTAGAAGCAACAAATATATTCTATTTTCATATTTTTTTATTAACATTAAATTCTATTTAATTATATTTCTAACTATTTTATTAACATTATTTCCTATGGAATCTTATTTTAAGTCCCAAACTCCACTGATTACTGTGGGAGGATGTTATAGTACCAGTGGCTTGAGATGTGTGATGCTGGACTTCCTTTTTGATGTAGTAAGTTTAGAAGTGAAGTTTGTGAATAGCAATGAGCTTGCTCTTTTGTTGGTCGGTACACAGCATTCCCTAAACACCTTTCTAACCCTTAGCCTTTCCTCACTCCTCCCTACTACCCTCCCCTTTAGTAGTATTTCCAAATTTTCTGCCACCACTCTGTTTTCCTCACACATTTACTACTAAAATGTATACTTACATGTGCCGAGACGCCGGTCTCGGTGCCGAGATCCCGGCACATAAAATATTGGAGAGGCAGAGGTGTAAACTCCGCACGTAGGTTCGTGAACAGCACTGTGCAGTTTGTTTGTAGTACTATATACTTATTCATTCATGACCCATAATGACTCTATACCAAGTTACACCACTTCACCTCAAACCTTCATTCACAGCCACTCTCATGCACTCACTCTCACCATGGGCGTAGGAAGTGTGGGGGACGCGGGGGATATGTCCCACCTAGATTTTGGAGTGGGGGGGACACGGGGGACGGGACGAGGGGACAAAATAATTACCCCTCGCCCTCCTGTTAATCTCAGGGCCATTAGCACGTGAAAGCGCTACCTAATGGCCCTGCACTTGCCCTGCTGCAATCAAAGAGGCCGCCCGGCCTCTGCCCTTTTGTTATGCTGCAGGAAGGCTCTGGTTCTGGGAAGGGCCGAAAAGGTTAAAAAAAAACTCTTTGCCTTCATGCCCAGAGAAGGCAAGGACAGTGTCCACTTCTCCTGATCTGCCTCTGGCAGCGCCCCCGATCCTGCCTTCTCTCTCTCTATTCATGCTCTCTCTCTGTCTCGCTCTTCATCACTTGTGTGATTTGAAGAGACCGCTCTTACTACTCTCTCTTGCCTCTCCTTTTCTTTATTTGTTCCCCTGTCAAATGGATCCAAAAAAGAGCGGAACACTTTGGCTAGAAATGTCCTCATTTTCCGACTGTTTTCTACTCAAAAGAACAACCTCAGAGAGACAATAATATTAAATACCTATATAAAACAATACAGAGTGGGCAGCAGACAGGCCAGATTGTTATTTACACCCACACACATTAGTACCACTTTGCAGAGTTTACCAGTAAAAGCGCTACTTTCTTTTTATCTTCTTTCTTTGAACAACATTATTTTCCCAGGGTAGGGGAGTGCACCATTCCTAAAGGTACTGCAATACTTGGTCGATGGGTGGAGTAGAAACGTTTAATATGATCGTTTTCAACTGATTTAATTATTTTAGCTTATAAAATGTGTACAGCGGCTCTATATTTGGGGAGGTAGTCTTTTTTTTTTAATCCAAACTTCTTACATTTGGTAAGGATATAAGCAATGGACATTGAAACTGGTCCTTTCCTGGTCCTGTAGTCATATAGGAGTTTAAAACCGTTAAGGTAACCATGTTGTTACTGATTACAGTTCACATGCTTTGCCTATTCTTTCATTCCTTATGAGTGTTTGCTTTTTCCAGGGTGTTATTAATTTTTTTTTTCAGGCAGAATTATACTGTTGTCTAGTGCATAATTTGAATTTAGTTGCAGCACAATTGAGATGTAGCCGAAGGCAGTGCGAGATTCTCTCTGTGGGGCAGTATGGTGTTCAGTGTGGGAGAGAATGTGGCACTCTGTCCAGAGCTGCTAAATTTGGACGTGGAGAACCATGTTCAGCCTTCATGACCAGTCCATCAGACCACACTCCTGACAGAGCTTATTCCGATGCTTCACCTTAGAAGGCCCGATAGACCTTGGAAGCCCTGGTGTCTTAACACCCACAGGTGGACCCTAAGGGTGGCAAGTGTGAGTTAACCTTGAAGGCCTGTCCACCACAATCCATACTGCAGTTCACCTCCAGTCTTGCGGGCAGACCTACCAAGCAGCACACCCTAGATCGACAGTGACTCTGTCACAGAGGTCACAAGACCCTTGAGGCAGTCCACCTCACCCATTGGTACCTCCATTGGCCTTTTTCAGCAGTAGTAGTGCAACTTACCAGGGGTTGGCAATGTAGGATTTGCACGCACACCAAACTTAGGGGGTGATTATAATGGCAGTGGGACCACCACTGCACCCCATCGGTGGCGCCGCCATCGGTGACTGCATCACCGCCCGCCATATTATAATGGTAGGCTGTTCCCTGGCGGTCGGAAAGATCAACCACCACAAACCCGATGGGCACCTTGAGCCCGCTAGTGCAGCGGAGGAGCTTGTGGTTCCTACAGTCCTGGTTGTGGTGCACCGCAGTAGGAATTACGATGTCTCTTACCCACCAGCCTATCCATGGCGGTTCATACACCATGGAAAAGATGACAGAAAGGGACATTGGGGGTTCGTACCCCTTTCGCCCCAGCCCCCAGACATCGGACCTGGCGGTCACCTATGTATGCCCCACCTACATATCACTGCATCATGAGGCAGGCACCGCATTGTGCCTGCCACGTAGTGCATTGATATATGTAACCTGTCTCTTTTTTACATTGCAGTGGATGATGCAGCCAGCAGCACCTGCTGCAATGTAAAATATAGGCACTGCGAACGCCATAGTGGCAGTCGCATGGTAATGCCTATCGTGGGGCCGCCACCTTGCAGGCCACAGGTCCCATTCCCCGATTCGATGGCAGACGGACTGAAGTCCACCTGCCATCGTAATCAGTCCCTAAGTTTTCAAACGTCATGGTTTCAGCTTCATGCACAAACACTTTTAACATGTGCAACCTATTTTCGGGCCACTGGAGTTATGCAGCAATGGAGGGCAAAATGATGTTGCAGTGTTGACTAAATTATGCAACAATAAAAAGGCTGCAGCATAATGCGGTACATTTTATACTTTATTATTTTGACATATTTATACATACTAAGAGCCTCTGCAGATCTTTTGCCTCATTAGTACCTGTGTAACATACAAATTCAGCAGTGGGAAAGGTGACCAGTCAACCTTTGCAAAGGGCCCTACACTACACAGCAACATAAGTCACATTTCTTTTAGTCGTTTTTGATCAGTTTGAGCTACAAAATTTTTTGGGTGAAATTGTTAGATTATGCAGCAAATGATGTATTATGTGGCATATATGATACAGCCATAGTTAAGTGGAAACATTTTTCCACTTAACTTAATGTTGCTCCAACATTGTAGTTCATCATTTTGTAAGTTCCCCAAACGCAAAAGTCGATTTGGGGCACAATTTGCATTTTAAAAGCAGTCCTACAACACAGGGCTACTTTTAAACTGTCCTCAGGCTTCAGCAGTCCACACATGCAGGTGCAGAAAGGCTGCTGGCCTCTAAACTGCCATGTCCTATTATATACTAGGGACTTAAAGGCAGTTCTCATCCCCCTGCCCTATTATGTACTAGGGCCTTATAGGTCATGACAATCATAGGGGTACCCTAACCCATAGTGCACCTTAGTGCATGTAGGTGTTTCACAGTATCTTTAAGTGTCTCTTTCAGAAAAGCACTGGCCCTGGGCCTGGTTAGGCAGAGGCCAGGGTCAGTCAGAGTCAGGTACCACCAGTACCAGTCAGCAAAACGTTGGGGAGTGCCAAGGGCACAGGATGGCTTTGCAATACTAGAGAAGTACATACTCAGAATTAAAAACATAACACCATATTTGGGGGGTTCTCTTTAATAATCAGAATTGATTTGTATCCTTATGAACCCATTTTCAAATATTAGGATAAGAAAAGACTGGGGTAAAGTCATAACATTTTAATCTATACCTTGATGACGGTTAATAGCTTACTGATCACTGTTAAGATTTTAACTTATAAACTGCAAATACCAAAAGAATCTCTCAGACAAAAGCAGTAACTCTCTGACCTATTTACATGATAAAGCAAAAGGAGCTGATGGACGGAGAGCTGAAACTTTTCAGACACTCACCCCCAGTCACAGATCTGGGTTGAATCCATCATCGTTCTTTAGATCATTTTGCCACCCCAGTTCAGACACAGCTATAGGCAAATCACTCTTGACCCTGTGCCTCATGGGAACAGTCCAGCCCGAACTGCCAAGCCATGTCTTACCTGGACCAGAAACTTTCATACTGGGACCGGTTTCAGGCTAACAGCCCTCATCAGCCAGGCTAGCTTGAATCAAGTGGCAAAGTGAGCAAGGGACCCATGTATGGGCATACCCTGCCAACTTAGGGCGAACAAAGCAAGCACAAGGAGATGATGGCCGGAACACTGACCACCAGTCACAGATCTGGGTTGAATCCATCACTGTTCTTTAACTCACTTTGCCACCCCAGTTCAGACACAGCTATATGCAAATCAGTCTTGACCCTGTGCCTCATGAGAACAGCCCAGCCCGAACTGCCAAGCCATGTCTTTCCTGGACCGGAAACAAGCATCCTGGGACTGATTTGCATATAGCTGTGTCTGAACTGGGGTGGCAAAGTGAGCCAAAAAACGATGATGCATTCAACCCAGATCTGTGACTGGGGATGAGTGTCTAAAAAGGTTCAACACTCCATCCATCATCTCCTTCTGTTTGCTCTATTTGCATGATATGCATTTTGTGATCTGCGTGGTACACATTCTTTGCAGTAGGCATATTACCCCACTGTGGCTACCTTACCATGAGTCAAAACTTCCACTAGACAAACCTCTGATCTCTCTCAATAAAGAACATTAATCATCAAAGTTATCTTCACATTTTTATTGTTGCCTGAAAATTGCTGGAGACCAGGAATACAGCAGCAGGTACTTTTCAATCCAGAATGCACTTGCTAACACAATGCCCCCACCCTAAGTCAGCGACCTTTGTTTGCTTGGTGCATGAAGATGCAAGCTTCATATACATGCTTTTTTAACATTTGGTCTGATTACTATGTAAATGTAAATAACAAAGCGTAGATGCAAACTGTGACTACATGCCTGCTTGTCTCAATATTTCATTTCAAAAGTATGCAATTGTATTCGTTTAACGGGCAGTGATTTGTATAGGGTCACCGGAAAGTCCACAAGGTTGTCACTGTCCCCCCCCCAGAATTTTAGTGTCTCCTACGCCCCTGACTCTCACCAAGCATCCAATGACAGTTGGTCACTTAAGACATTCACTCATGCACTCACACCAACATACACAAATGTACCCACTCATAGTAGATTGCTTGCAAGGAGCAGTGCATTCATTAATTTTCACCAAGCACCATTGTGTTTATACAGTTGTTTCTTTTCTCAAAGAAAGCTACATGAAAGTTTAATTTAAATTACTTGCAAGGGCTGTGAGATTTTGAAATGCACAGCAATTAATTACAGACCAAAACCCTATTCAAACTTAATAAGCAAAGAAGTAGTACATGTACATGTGAAAACCTGAATCTGTCAAATTGCACATGCTTGAAAAACATATTGAGGTTGTTTTTGGAGGCTGGACAGAGAAGGTAGGTATAAAGTTCTCATTATACACAAAACCAGATAGAGGGAATTAGAAGATGGAAAGAGTCCAGCTTTAAAAATAGAAATTATGCAACCCAACCCTTGCCAACCATTACTGTCTATACTCATTGCCCAATTAGTGTGTTAGCGTCCTCATGGGAGAATGTGGATGCTTAGCACAAACACCAACATCTATTCGCACTCTTGTTTCCTTCTAAAAAGTGCACCTCATAAAGCACCTATAGCTATCTCTAAGAAGAAACAGCATGAATAAGAGCAAAGGAGCAAGTCAGTGGAGAGCTCAGTACACTACACAACACAGTGAGGGAGAAAGAGAGCCAAGAACACTCTACAGTATGGTGAGGGAGTCAACGATTTCAGTAAACTGCACAGGACTGAAATGGAGTCTGAATTACACTGCAAAGGTCAGTGAGGGAGTCGTCAAAAAGCTTAGAAAACTGATTGTGTTGTGTCATCTGGGAACTCCAACATACTGTTCAAAGGTTAAAGAAGAAGGCTTCAGGCAGATCCAGCGTCCACCAGTAAGTTGGTACCTGGCTGCAGGTCACTAGAGCTCAGTAGTGCCAAAGGCACCGCTTTCCCCATAGGAAACTAGAAAAAGACCAGAGCTGAATGGTGGCGACACTGTCAGGTGAAGGCAGTCTTGCCTCTACCAGGGGCGCCTATGTCAGTAATTGAGCTGCAGGAAAGAAAAGTGAAGTCAGACACTGATGACAGAGACAAGGAGCAAACGAGCAGGACTAAAGATTGGGAGTGGGTATTAGAGTAGAGGCAAGGACAAAGGCTGAGTAGGCAGCTCTGGAGAATAAACAGGTGTAAGGGCATGCAGAATTTAAAATTAAGGTGTGAATGGAGAATGACAGCAAATATGGAAGGAGAGAAAGCTCAGGCAGTAAGAGAGACTGAGATGAAGCAGGACTGGATACCGCACTGGAGTGAATAGAGGGAGATCGGGCTTTAACACAGAATTATCTCTCATATGATTGAAGGCTGGCTGCTGTCAGGATTGTAGAGAGGAGTGCAGGTCTAAGCAGAACTGTCTTAGCTGGTCACAGATCTCGAGGAATATCTGTCCATCCTTGTAGTTATTCCTCACACCAGTACAGTTAGTACAAAGTGCTTGCTCTTATTTCGCTGCCCAGGCCGTACCTTCTGTCTTTGCAACTCATGAGGGAAGACCAGACACGATCCATGACTTCACTTCCTCAGTGTATGACGAGAGCCACTGCAGTGACTCATGTTCCTGGGTCAAGGGTTCTGTCTGGTCCAGGTGACAGAGTGGGGCAGTACTGGGTCCTGGCCAGTGGTGTGGTGAAGTCCAGGTCTGGTAACTGCCAGCAGAGGCACCATACAGAGCAGACTGACAGACCTTGGTCTACAGACCTCACTCTCCCCACAGCTCTGCAGCGACTTGCTCTGCCTTCGGCCAGCCAACCCTCTGCTTCAGGGTTCGCGCATCCCCCTGCCCGCCCCCGCCTGTGTCAGCTGCATTTTTTATTTAATTATTCTTTTTAATGAAATTATTCTTCCTATTTATTCTCTTATCAGCCTGCTCTGATATTTGCATTTGACTCTGCCTGTGTTTTTCACCTGCTACTGTCTGCCCGCCCTCCCTGCCTTTTTTCCCGCCATTTCTTCCCCCTCCCCTCCCGCGTCCCGCCCCGCTCCCGCCTCCCAGCAAATCGTCCGTCCCCCCTCCCCTACATATGCCGGCCACTGCGGGGAGCACGTGTGAATCCACAGACCTTGGTCTACGGACGTCACTCTCCCCACAGGTCTGCGGCGACCTGCTCTGCCTTCGGCCAGCCAACCCTCTGTTTCAGGGTTCGAGCCTCCCCTAGCCTGCTCCCGCCCATGTCAGCTGCATTTTTAATTTAATTACTCTTTTTAATTTAATTATTCTTCATATTTATTCTCTTATCAGCCTGCTCTGATATTTGCATATGACTCTGCCTGTGTTTTTTCACCTGCTACTGTCTGCCCGCTCCCCCTGCCTTCTTTCCCGCCGTTTCTTCCCCCTTCCATCCCGCATCCCACCCTGCTCCCGCCTCCCAGCCAATCGTCCCTCCCCCCCTCCCCTACATATGCTGGCAGCTGCGCGATCGCGCAGCAGACACTCGCAGTGGGCACACCACTGGCGTACCAAAGGCAAGCCCGTCAGCACCTGGACCGCGCCCAGCCCCAGAACTCCTGGAACCCGGAGACACCACGACGCCCGACTGACCTACGACACCAGCACCCTCCACACACTCAACCCCGGTCGTGAATACACCTGCTACTGGGCAACCCCGAAGAGCACCCAAGGACCATTCACCTGCTGGAACTGCAACTTCTTCAGCATCCGGCCAGCCACATGGCCCACCAAGGAACCCAACTACCTCAGTTGCATCCTCCTCAACACCCGCTCTGCCCGCAAACACGCAGTTGAGCTCTGGGACCTCCTCGACTCTACTTCTCCTGACGTCGCCTTCCTGACAGAGACCTGGCTGAACCCTGCCTCCACACCTGACATCGCCATTGCCATTCCGGAAGGATACAAGATCACGCGCAGGGACCGCACTAACGGAACAGGAGGAGGAATCGCCATCGTCCACAGGAACACCCTCAGAGTATCGACCAACACCGACGACACCCTCAGCACCACCGAACACATGCACTTCCAGATCCACACCGATCCCAACACCACCCTCAGAGGAACCCTCATCTACAGACCCCCGGGACCCAGACCTCAGTTCAGCGACTCCATCACAGACTTCATCAGCACGCACACCCTCGCCTCCACAGACTTCATCCTCCTAGGACACCTGAACTTTCATCTAGAGAACAACAACGATACCAACTCCACCACCACCACCCTGCTCGCCAACCTCGGACTCAGACAGCTCGTGACAACACCCACCCACACCGCCGGCCACAAGCTCGACCCCATCTTTACAGAAAGCCCCCACGTCTCCTTCAACTGCACCACCAAACCCCACTGGACCGACCACTACTGCATCCACTTCACTTTCAGGAAGCCCACCAAGCACCACCGCACCAAACTGCTGCCTAGAGGATGCTGGAGCAAAGTCACCGATGACCAGCTCACCAACACCCACGCCCAGAACCCACCTGCCGACACCACCGACCCCGACACCACCGCCCGCAACCTCAGACAATGGATTGATGACTGCGCCAACACCCTCGCCCCGCTCAAGACACCCTCCAACAGCCACACCAGCAAGAAAGCCACCTGGTTCACCCAAGACCTCCAGGCCTACAAAAGAACATGCCAAAAACTGGAGAAGAACTGGCTCCGCAAACGATCACCAGACAGCCACACCGCGCACAAGAACACCACCTGCATGACATCACTAACACATTAGAGCCACCAAGAGGGCCTCATTCAAGGACTGCCTAGACAACAACGCACACAAAAGCAAGGAGCTCTTAAACATTGTGAAGGAACTCTCCAACCCCAGCTCCAACGCCAATGACATCCACCCTTCGCAAGACCTATGCGACTCACTGGCTACCTTCTTCCACCGCAAGATCACCGACATCCACGACGGCTTCAACGCCACGACCGCCACGACAACCACCTCCCTCACCACCACCACATGCACAAACCAGCTACTCTCCTGGACAAGGACACCAGCGATATCAGGAAGACCATCCACTCCTGCTCACCGCTAGACCCATACCCCCACCACATCTTCAACAAAGCCAGCGCATCCATCGCACCCCATCTCAGCAAGGCTATCAACATCTCCTTCAAGACAGCAACCTTCCAGGAAAGCTGGAAACACACCGAGATCAACGCCTTACTCAAGAAACCAAAGGCGGACCCCAATGACCTCAAGAACTTCAAGCCCAGGTCTCCAGTCGCAGGCATACACTGACCTTGGTAAACTCCTCCTATCCCTCCCGGACGGGCAGTTGTTCATAGGGGGGACTTCAATGCAGTAGCCTCCGGTACGCTGGACAGACACCCACCCAGGGAAATACCCCGGGGACAGAGATGGTTGGGAGATTTCCTAAAGACGTTTGGCCTCACGGACATATGGCGTCTGGCGCACCCCAATGACACACAATACACTTTCTTTTTGGGGCCGCACTACTCTTTCTCACGCCTGGGCCACATCCTCACTCCTCTACACCGAGATACGATAGTGCGCACAGAAACACATCTGGCAAGAGGTATTTCTGACCACTCGCCGGTTATGGCCCACCTAACTGTGGGCAATAGGCGAGAGGGGTGCGTTGCACCCATTAATGCCTGGTACCTCCGCAGTGAAGACCTACGTAAAACACTGACCCTTTCAATAATGAATTATTTTGATAGCAACGACGGTTCAGTAGGGTCGGCAATTACATTATGGGAGGCCTTTAAAACGGTCCTCAAAGGGGAGACCCTCTCGTCGATTGCGGGTCGGCGGAAGGAGAGGGAGGTGCAACTTGTGGCGATCGAGGCAGACTTGGGGGCGCTGGAGGTGGTGGCGCGTACTAAAGATCCGCCCGGGGCGCGTCATCGGCTGTCCCTAAAGACCGCGGAATACCAGGCGATGGTGATGGAGGCAGAGAAGAAGATGGCTGCCACTAGGGAGGGCAGGATTTACAACCAGGGAGACAAGGCGGGTAAGCTCCTGGCATGGCTCGACAAAAAACAACAAGCGAGCAAGGTAGTGGCTGAAATTTGGACAATGGATGGCTCTGTTGTCACAGAACCACACGACATAGTCACAGGATTTGGTCGTCATTTTCAGGCAGTCTATAGTAGGGGGTCTGACCGGCCGGAAGAAGACTCGGTTGCACTACTAGCGGACCTTAGGATGCCGGTCCTCTCTGATGTGGAACGCGATATCCTGGAGGCGCCGCTCACCGCGGCGGAGGTGGAGCGTGCCATCGGGGATCTTCGTCCTGGTAAGGCGCTCGGGCCTAACGGCCTCCAGAATGAACTCTACAAGCACAAACCGGATGGCATTAGCTCTTATCTCAAGCGCATGTTTGAAGAAAGCAAGTCCAAGGGGATTTTACCCCGCGACCAAAGGCTAGCAACCATTGCAGCGATTCCTAAAGAAGGGAAACCTAGGGAGCTGTGCGCCTCATATAGGTCTATCTCCCTTCTGAATGCGGAACCAAAAATACTAGCGAAAGTCCTGGCTAATAGGCTCCAGCCGGTCCTCAGCACCCTGGTTCATCCGGACCAATCCGGGTTCATGCCCCACCGCAATACAACGCTTAGTCTCCGTCCGCTGAATGGGGTGTTGGAGAGATGCCATACGATAAGTGAAGATGCAGTGGTGGTATCGCTCGACGGTACAATGGCCTTCAACACCCTCGAATGGCCCTACATGATGGCGGTCCTTTGCAAACTGGGTTTTGGCCCCAGTTTCATCTCTTGGGTACGGCTCCTATATTCCAAGCCGCTTGCCCAGGTGGTCGTGAACAATAATGTCTCAGAGGCCTTCGCCCTGGAGAGGGGGACACGCCAGGGGTGTCCGCTCTCGCCCCTTCTATTTGCCCTTTCCCTTGAGCCGCTGGCCACCTGGATCAGACAGGACATCTTCCTTAGAGGATTGCAATGGGCTGACTGCTGGGAGGACAGGATCTCCCTGTACGCCGACGACATCCTCCTCTACCTCTCGCGGCCCCGGAGATCGCTGATCGTGGCTCTGGATATTTTTACAAACTTTGGCAAGAACTCCGGATACAGCATCGACTGGAGTAAATCCCTATTATACATCCTCCACAGTGCCACCCCCGTACTTCCACGTGACTGTCCCATAAAGGTGGTCACAGAGGGCTTCACGTATTTGGGCATGACAAGACCGCCATGTATGATAGAAATCTGCTCCCGCCCCTTACGAGGCTTAAGCGAGACTCTGATGCCTGGCAGAAGCTCCCGGTTTCTCTGTTGGGCCGGGCGGCACTTTTTAAAATGATGGCACTACCCCGATTTCTTTATGCCCTGCAGAATTACCCTGGTCTTATTCCCTCTTCATATTTCAAAGCTGTTGAGGCGGTGCAGAAACACCTCCTGTGGTCCAGCGCACCCAGAATAGCTCTGCAGAAGCTGACGTTGGGGTGGTACGATGGAGGGATCGCCCTGCCCGACATACGCAGGTACTACTGGGCCGCACATCTATCGGCCATTAACCAGGGTACCTATTGCGTCAGCAATGATCCCGGGTATGGCATGGACAGGTGGCTCCTGCCGGGGAGGAATTATGAAGCGGCCCTGTACTCACGGCCAGGTAGACACGCGCTTACGGGGCCGACTCTCCACACAGTGCAATTGTGGCACATTGTCCAACGTAATATGGGCTGGCACAATAGGCTCACCCTGGCCACCCCGCTCTGGGTGTCGGAACGACTTGGCCTCTTGGGCCGTACGAAGGTGTTCCGGAAATTGGACTTTATCGGCATTTCCCGGAAAGGGGATCTCTGGGACTCTAACGGGGTCAAATCCTTTCCATCCATATAGACTACATATAAGCTAGCAGACACTGAGTACTACCAACTCTGTCACTCACTGCAGAAAAACATCCCACAGGGCACTGTGCCCCCACAAGCATCCCCCCTTGAAGACAGACTGTTAGATGGGCACATTCAGGAACACGCAATCTCACTCATCTACAAGAAATTGATAAATAATCTTCCCAATTTGCTCCATGACCTTGAGGGAAGGTGGGAGGCTGAAGGTCTAGAAATCGACGAGGAAGAGTGGAGGTGTGCTGGAGGTGTGCGCTAGCCTCCCCTAAGGAGCTGGCTATCTCATCTAGGCTGCGGCTCATCCAGCTTAAAATTCTACTTAGAGTGTACATATCGAACACACGGCTGAAAAGGATGGGCAGGTGTGAGGGTGACGAGTGTAGGAGGGGGTGCGGAATGGCTGGCTCTTTCTTTCACATGATATGGGAGTGCCCACTATTGCAGTCCTACTGGGTGAAGGTGGTGCGCTGCATGCAAGTTGTTTGGGGGATGGAGTTGCGCCCGGAAGCAAAGCGATGCATTCTGAACATATGGGAGCCAACAGACTTACCAGCTAGAGGCAGGCTCTGGGTAACGCTCGGCCAAATGGTGGCTAAGTGTAATATTGCAAGACTCTGGGGGACAGTCACGCCTCCACGTCTTTCTGAATGGAAACGAGACATGGACTGGTGCATGTTGCAAGAGAAGACGGTGTATATAGCCCGAGGGTGCCCCCATAAATGGGGGGAGATATGGGACAAATGGAACGAATACAAAGGCGACATCTGCGAACCCCCCCAGCCTCGGCGACCAGTACTTGAGGTTGACGACTAAGTGTTATGATTTATTGCAGTCTTATTGCCATGATGATGTAACATAGGACCCTCTGTATGATCTGCTGTGTGGATGTGTAACCCTTATATGTGACCATGTTGGCCGCTGTTTGATCTTAATCTCACTAAAAAGAATTTATATAAAAAAAATTTAAAAAAAAAAAACTTCAAGCCCATCTCCCTGCTCTTATTACCGGCTAAGGTCACCGAGAAAATCGTCAACAAACAGCTGACCCGCTACCTCGAAGACAACATCCTGGACCCATCCCAGTCCGGCTTCCTCAGCAATAACAGCACCGAAACCGCCCTCATCGCCGCCACAGATGACATCAGGACCTGCTACACAACCGAGAAATAGCAGCCTTCATCCTCCTGCACCTGTCAGCCGCCATCGACACAGTCTGCCACCGCACCCTACGCACGCGCCTACACAACGCGGGAATTCAAGGGAAGGCCCTGGACTGGACCACTTCCTTCCTCTCCGGCAGAACCCAGAGCGTCTGCCTCTCCCCCTTCCACTCCAATGCTACCGAGATCATCTGCGGCGTCCCCAGGGCTCGTCCCTCAGCCCGACATTGTTCAACATCTACATGGCACCCCTCGCCCACATCGCCCGTCAACACGACCTCAACATCTTCTCCTATGCCGGCGACACCCAGCTGATCATCTCCCTCACAAAACACCCTCACACAGCCAAAACCAACCTCCACAAAGGAATGAAGGCCGTCGCCGACTGGATGAGGTTCAGCGACTGAAGCTGAACTCGGACAAGACAGAGGTCCTCATCCTTGGGTCCACCCCTTCGGCCTGGGACGACTCCTGGTGGCCGACCGCACTGGGAACCGCTCCGACCCCCACAGACCACGCATTCAACCTGGGGGTCATCCTCGACTCCACCCTCACCATGACTAAGCAGGTCAACGCCATCTCCTTCTCCTGCTTCAACACCCTCCGGATGCTACACAGGATCTTCAAATGGATCCCCACTGAAACAAGAAAGACAGTCACCCAGGCCCTGTTCACCAGCAGGCTGGACTACGGTAACGCCATCTACGCAGGAGCATGGTCCAAACTCCTAAGACGGCTGCAACGCATCCAAAATGCCTTGGCCGCAGCCACATCTCTCCCCACCTGAGAGACCTACACTGGCTCCCCGCCGACAAGAGGATAACCTTCAAGCTCCTCATCCACGCACACAAAGCCCTCCACGACACCGGCCCAGCGTACCTCAACAGACGACTCAGCTTCTACACCCCCACCCGCAAACTCCGCTCTGCCGACCTCACTCTCGCCACTGTCCACCGCATCCGAAGAACGACAGCCGGAGGCATATCCTTCTCCCACCTCACCGCCAAGACCTGGAACACCCTCCCCTCCAACCTACGGCAGACCCAAGACCTACTGGCCTTCAGAAGACTACTCAAGACCTGGCTCTTTGATCAGTAGCAGCGCCCCCCCTTCCCCAGCGCCTTGAGACCCTCACGGGTATGTAGTGCACTTTATAAGTGTCCTCATTTATTGAGTGATTGATTGAGTCTGGACTCAGGGACAGTAGCTCAGGACCCTAACTGCAAACAGAAGGGCGACAGGCAGCAGGGAGACACAGGCTGCCAGAGGAAAAACACCCCATAGATACTATCATACCATACATGACAATGTCCCTTGAGCCATGGACTATCAGGGAAGCACCGGCTACAGTATTTTGAGAAGTAAAACATAGGGACTGCCAGTAATTTTGGAAGGGAGGGCAGGTAGGCCAAAGATGCAAACATATACACACACTCTCATACCCATGCATTCACACATACGTGCGCACCCACACACACACACACCCATTCAGAACACTCATAACACATTCATTCATACATACATACATGCACGCACCAAACATTAAAAAACAAACCTGTCCTGTAGCTCCAGGGGTAGAAAGCCTCTGAGGCAACCGCAACCCGTCCATACAGGCGAAGGGGCCATGCCTCCTCAAGAAGTGTGTCTGTCAGGCTGAGCATAAGTCAGCATATTCAGGTCAGGCAGCCAAGAGCTAGATATGAACAAAATGTACAGGCTCTTGGCTGCCTGAGCTGAACTTTGCCAGGCGGGAGATTTCACAGCCCTGTGTGCAAGGCCTAGTAAAAGTGCCTTGAGGCCCTCCTCCTCGCGATGAGTGGGAGTGTCACTGATTGCCTTGGACCTGGGCGCTTCAGTTTTAAGCCCTAAAATCCTAGGGCAAAGTGTCAAACAGAGACACCTCTTCGAACAGAGAGGTGGGATCAGCAGTCTCTTTGACGAGTGAGGGACTGCTGCCTTGTCTCACTGGCTGACCCAAGGTCAGCCAATGAAGGAAGGAAGCAGCCCCAACCTTCCTGGGACCTCCAAGACTTTCTATTTCGGGAGGTGCAGTACAGATACATTTTATTTTTTAATGTTTGGTGAGTGCACATGTGTATGTATAAATGTATGAAATTTGTTGTGAGTGTTGTGAATGGGTGTGAGATAGTGTGTGTATATGTGTGCGTCTAAGGCCAGCCCGCACCCCCCCCCCCTCCCTGCCAAACTTAATGTCCGCCACTACTCAGAGGTCCCAGGAGGGTTGAGACTGCTATCTTCCCTCACTGGGAAGGCAGCAGTCCCTCACCCTATAGATGGGCCGCAGCACACATGCTCCCAATATCACAAATCAACCGCGGAGTGAGTTTTTCCACCAAGGACATTTCAATGTTATGAAAAATTATATATTTTGTATATGCATTTATGCAGCGTGCCTAACATTCCAACACAGCTGTCTTACATGCACATTTAGAAATTCACACAGCGCGCATGTCTTAAGGCAGTTTGCTATGAACACCATATGGAATAAACCAGAGGCTGCAGGAGAGTGGCAGCAACAGAGGACATTAGTGTTGGGAGTAGCAGGCAAAGGTATTTCAGCGGGAGTGTTGAGGGTGTATGAGGTGCAGCATGGAGGGGCAGCCCTAACAACCGCTCACAATCAAGTGACGTTATGTAGACATCATTGGAAACACTGTGGGCTGATCCAAAAGTATCACAGCCAGCCAATACCTCAGATGATCCGGTCAATTGAAGCTAATTAGTGTCCCCAAATTTAGACGAGCTAGCTGGGGTGGAAGAAGCTTCTTTGTACATGCAGCACAAACCTGGAATCAGCTGCCTCTTGCTATAAAAACCTGTCCATCCTTGGAATCATTTAGAAAGGAAGTAAAAACCTGGTTGTTCTCTGCACAGCTCTAGACACCACTCTTGAGAGATGAGGATCTATCATAGCGCCAAGACGCCCACGGGCATTCACGCGCTTTACAAGTTGACAAATCAAATCAAATCATGATTCTTTGAAACAATCCAACAGCTGAAGTGAGCAGGCCAAATATATGTTGGATGTTGTAGTGACATAGGAACTTCCATGCAACTGAAGCTGTCTTTAGTCAGACTTACAAATGTACAACCTTTCCAACTTCACTTAAAAGGAGTGTCCTACTCTGCTGTCTCCTCGGTGTAGATATGTAGAGACTGTGCACAACTTGGTGGCGTAGGGACATAACATGTGTAGACCAGAGTGAATCACAGAAATAACATTTTTCTGCTAAATATCAAAAGTAGGAGTGAAGGCATAGACACATGCACCAACATTGTGGACGCATGTTAGAGCAATCTGTGCCTTTCCTCATAAAATCCTGCCCAGATGAGGTGCCGCTGACCGGTGGCACCGACAGACAGCGCTCTCCACCACCTTCCAACCATGATAAAATCATTAGCTTGGGGCCGCTTGCTTGTGCCCCTCACTGGGCCAGTGCTAGTCATCTAGTGGCACCTGGTAGGGGAAGTGACTGAGACCTGCCAGACTAGTAGGTGGGACAGCACAATATAGGCCAAACAACTGTTGCACATATACAAGAACAGGCATGGGATGCAGCTGTAGTTTGGGGAACAGCTGGAGATTCCTGTGAACAGAGGTGGCTGGCTTTAGTGAGATGTAGTCTTTGTGGGTGCATGTGGGTCTAGGACATACACCCGCCATGGAGCAGGACAGACTGGAACTGGCACAGACAGGCTCACCCGTTGCTCTGTAGATTGCGCTGCTATTTCCAAAGTAGCCCTCCCTCCCAGTGTATACCCCTGGAGGGAAGCTCTTGAGTTTATCCTGAGCAGCATTGCATCGAGCGACTGACCCTTCACTGCACAGTAGGCAAAAGGCCTGGCCAATGGTCTTCATTGGGTGGATGCTGGTAACCCTTCTCCTCTGAGCAGGGGTACATTCAGTGTGGCTGTGATCAGAGGACTGAGACAATACTGAGACTGACACACACACACACTGACATCCCCACTTAGACACTCCTGAAAGACTGGGGGTAACCTGTAGTATTTGGTGCTGCGACTCCGGAAGACTGAGGGAGGAACTGGGGGTACTCCTGAAGTATGTCCTAGAGGGGAGTAGTATGCCTGAGAATTGGCGGAGAACAAACGCACCGGTGCCCCTGAGCAGGACTCATTTTGTCAGTAAGACAGTAAGATCATGGTGAAAGATGAGACTCAAGTTCCATATACAGACTAAAATAGAATATTTCTTCATGGCACCAACCGGCCCGGCCCACAGAATGGGGAGCTGGCCATGATGGAGGCTATCTTACAGGTCATCCAGGCAGCACATTTCTGGCTGCTTCAAGACCTTAGCAATGTGGTGGATTGGGTGATGTCAGCAGAGGCCTGAATTTTGGATGCATAGGACTCCGGACAGGTGCTTATGTCCACGGTGGTCCATCTGGTTCAACTCAATGAGACAGGAGGAGAATAGAGTGGAAGTTTTGGAGGAAAGAGCACACAGCAACAACCAGCTCGTGGTGGGGTCCTAGAGGTACCCCATTAAGGAACGCCTGCACAAATGGCTTTTGACGTGGTTACCAGCTGGGCAGTTCTCAACATATTCATCATTGAATGGGCACAATGGGCCTCAATTCAGGAATCCCTTCCCCGATTTATCTATATTGAAAGGGACAGCATCCTGAAGGCTGCCAGGAACTACACCAAAGTTCTTAATGACTCAAATAAAGTAATGCTGTCCCCTACTATACTAGAAGGTCCAACAGCAGGGAAAGACCTATGTGGTAGTCAAACTGAAACTCAGACCACTGCTGTTGGACTACCAGCTACTATACCCAGCAAACTGAAGGTGATCCTTCAAAGCAAGACCCACTTCTTTGAGACACCAAAATCCACACAGTACTGGGTAGAAAGAGGAGTGGAAGGAATTGCAAAGAGGTCTGGCCTGCAACAAGACCAAAGAGCCAAAACTCTGATAGGGCAAATGCGACAACAGATGGCAGAGTAGTGAGTGATCGGGCCTGTCTGACCCCGACAGGAGCGAACAAGGCAAGGAGCGAGAACAACATAGACTGACTAATCCAGATGGAAATGTGCAGCTATGAAACAGAGTGCATCGTCTTTGACTTTATACTCGTATCATGTTCCTTTCTCCGCTATCCTGATGCTCACCTGCCAGCACATACTCTCCTCACACTTCTTATTCCTTTTTTGAGGCATTGCTGGCTGAGCCCTGTGCAGAGAAGTGTTCTCACTTGGACAAAGGAAGTTAAAGAATGGCTTCTAGGTGGGCATGGAACACATCAGCTTAATTCACTGGCAGATATTACAGAATACTGTATGGAGTTGGTACGAGGAGAGTGTTAGTCCTATTAGAAGGTATCTAAAGGAATTATGTGTGGATGACATGACTGGGTGGAAGTGTGGGAGTGCGGTGTTACTAGTTAATATTTGCATTCCTTAAAGTTTGTTCGACACACCAAATTAGCAGAGACTTAGATACTCTTGTACAATACAAGTCCCCAGTTAAGATACTGGGTACTGAGGTCAACCACAGAAGACAAAGATTACCTGCAAGCGCTCCTTCGTATATCATGTTCCGGATATATTCAATTGACAGGAAACTCAACCCACTCTGTGGCTGCAGAAGCAGACACTTCTGGTGAGAGACCTGTGGAGAAAGCAAAGGGAAAGGGGAAGTCAATGGGAAGTTTCCAGAGGTTTGGTGGTGCTATTGCTTGACCTTGGAACCAGTCAATAATGGTAGTCATTTCTTCTGACACAAGAGTAATAACTAGCACTGTTGACTGGCTCATAGGCCAGTGTGCATTCTATGACATCCCCCTCTCAAGCTCCTCACTTTTTAAACTATCACCAGTCCCTTGCAAGTGCTGAAGAGGATGGTCTACACCTAAAGTTAGATTGGACGTTTCCCTCTCTCAATATTCCAAATAATGAGCTAATGCAGAATGAATCAACACAGTTTGTACTCTCGCTCTGGCACTCCTTTAGGGAAGGGATTCATGAAAGCATGCATTATCTGCATATAACCCCCATTCAGGCTTGTTACCCACCTTGATCTGGGGTCTGGCGATGGGGTATAAGATAAGGATGCCCGAAACAATCACTCCGGCTATGACGCCATAGTGCACCTCCCATAAACCGAGGAGGAACGTGGCACAAAGAGGAATGAGGTCCAGCTCTGAGGGTGGAAAGAAAGAAAGATAATGATTTCTTAGCACAGCTGCCGAGGCTCTAGATATACCATTTGTGGAACCCATTGCTCATATCCCTAAAATATGAACAGTATTAAAAATAGAAAGAACGATTCAAAAAAGCTATGTGAGAGGATTTCAGAGGTGAGCGAAAATACTATGTCATCTGGGAACAGAAACTAAAAAACAAAACATGATGTAATTGCTGTAAGGAGTTGCAATGTTAAATTAACTACTCTTCAATTGAGAACATAGTGCCAAATTAATGTTTATTACTGTCAGAAAAACAACAATCAAGGAAAACAATTTCATGTCTTGAAAAATTAACAAGAGCTTGCGGAATTTTACTTTTTCCCCATGCGGGTGGATCTCGAACCTGTTTGGCCTGCATTGTTTGACTTAGACAGTTTTTGTGCACGGTGGCCAACCTTTTATTTTATTTTGATTGCAAATTGCCAGTGGTTTGCATTTGATACATCACAAGCCTTCTACGTTTTTGGCCTATAGACCACTTTTGCCTGACCATGGTGGAAATGCTGCTAAAACCCTGTGTTACAGTGGTATCCGACCCAGTGAAACAAGGGGAAGCCAAGTGCTTCCTTATGTCCTGCAGGCTCCAGCGTGCTGATGACATAGATCCACTGGTGCTGCATCTGTACACATACGTATATGTACTTTATTTATAAATCCAATAAAACTGCACTTTCAACCCACAGAATGCATCAAAATACCTTTATAAAAAGATGAGTATCTGTGACCTAGAGTACACACAATTAAATGACTGCTACCATAAGCAAGTGTTTAACCACTGTGATAGCGGACAAACAATGGCTCTACTGTACTAATGTTTTAGTATGCACGCACATTTGAATTAATGCACACAATATTGTATTACCATACACCCAACTGCAACTAAACACAACATTAATATACAGCCAGCTAAGTGTCTGCCTGCCTCGGTCAAATAGAATTCGAAAAGGAATCCTGAGAAAACACCATGCCAGCCATGCTTCATGTACAGAAATAAAAGTCATGAATGACTGCTGTTTGATGAGCACTGATTATTATTTTTAGTTGGAGAGCGGTTTCTTTGGCAGCTCAACTCAAGCAGGTCAATGTGATACAATGGCATTTAGTCAACTGGTGCCCATAGCTGTCCCCCTCACACAGACGAGATATCCTGCTCTAATAGAGTCTAGTGAAAGGAGTATGGTTTTCTGGTCAGTAGACTGAGGGCCCGGTTAAACAGAGCATGACCCTTTGCGCGTGCCCATGTTTTTGGAACCATACCAATTGTGCTGCAAGTGATCGGTAACTGGCCTGCCATACATAAAAAGATCTGATGTCTTTCAGTACTAATCCTTTAAGGAATAAGCAAATGTTTTGGATTAGTCATCCTGTCTAACTCCTCCTTGAAGATGGGTTATCATTTGCCACCCCTCAAGTTATGCCCCCCCCCATTCTTGCATCGTTTGAAATCCACTACTTTGCTGCATACATACTTTTGACCTTCCAGAGCGCCTTGAAAATGGAGACGTCAAACATGGGGGCCACAGCGCAGATAATGACCGCAGCAAGGGCGGCATTGGGAATGTAGAAAAAGAGCGGGGTCAGGTACGCCAGTGATAGCAGGACAATGGCACCTGAGGAAAGAAGAACAAAAGACACTAACGTTACCCCTAAAAGGATAAAGTTATCTGAGCTAAACACTTGGAGGTCTTCTCAAAACCACCTCCAATAGAACCACAGAAATATGCATTGTTGAAACCGCACACCGATCCATTTGCACCAGAAGACCTGCTTTATGTCTTCAATCAGTGGAACAATCACATGACACTTAGTGCTTCACCACTTGGATGGTGGGCAAGCTCTCTATGAATGGCCACCATGCAATTCTTTCCCAAGAGCTGCTGTATTTGGCTTCAGAGTGCCAATGGTTTTTACAATTTAGGTCACTCTGAAGTTCTTATTTAGATAGACCATTAGCCCCCAACCTCAGAAGTGTCTTTATTCTGACAGCCTTCAATCAGACACAGCATAACCAAGGAAGAAAGACTTTGGACTAGATTAAAAGAAAGGCATAAATACCCAGTGTATATAATTATTTCCTATAGGTTGCGTGGCAGGTATTTTCCCCTGTCAAGCCATCTCTTGGTTTACACACACACATAAGAAGGTGGAGTATGATAAGTACTCACCACCACATATTTCACCACTTACAACTATTACGTTTGCTGCACGTTTAGCAGTCTAGCGAATGTGGGAAGATCACTGTACATGTTTGTAAATACCCAAAGGATTTGTTGGAGGTAGGGTTGCCCCCTGCCCGAGAGAAAACTACCAGCCATCTGTTCAAAGTTTAATATTCTGAAAAAGCCCAAATATAATTCTTTAGTAAAACTTTATATGAAATTGTCCATATTCAATTTTACCAAGGCTTTTCTATCTTTTCCTACTTGATTAGCAATCAGCGGTCTTTAAGGGCAACTGTGGAACACATTTTAAAGTGTATTCTTCTTACTGTTTAAAGTATGTACTGATAAGGGGAAAATATTGGCTTTGGGTTATTTTTTTTGGTCAGACATGACAGCGCAGCCATCGTCACACAATTATGTGAGCATCACTAGAAAGCTTTGGCTCCGTCCACATGTTGGGAGCCAGGAGTATATGTTTTGATTAGGCAGAAGTTGTGTGCTTCCACAAAAAAGTGCCCTCCACACAGCTGTGATTATTTTGTTAATTTATCCATCTGCCTAAGCTTGAATTTTAAGTGGCCCATTCATGACATTGGAATTCCATTAAGTTGTCTTAGTTAATTAGATATTTTGTTGTTGTTTTCCTATGGCAGTAGCAGAGATGGGAGGAGGGCAGTCATTAACCTATATGGATTTGTAAGTCTGGCTTAACAGTACAACTGGAACTTGACCTTTAAACCTACACCAATATTATTGTACAGTTCTTTACTTCCACACAAATACAGATGCATTTCCATGCTACTTACTAGCAATGCAGCACATTCCTTTAAGGCCAGTTCTTTTGGTTTTGCCAATGCTTGTTCTACTTTTGGTACCGGTAGGGACATTAAAATACTGGTCATGCTGGTATAAAACAGGCCAGGTGGCAACCCTAGTTGGTGGTTCGCCTCATTGGGTTTCGCCTGACGAAGGCTGCGCTCTGCGCAGCTTTTTGGCGCAGGCGAAATCCATTGATTCCAATAAGGACTTCAGGAACGTCCCCCGGCTCCCATTGGCTAGCTCCATAAATCGAGGCTAGCCATTGGGAGCCGGATCTGTCCGTCAAGGCCGGACCAGATTCGGGGGCGTTCCCGCGATTTTTTCCCTCTCCACCCACTTCTGTTCGTCATCGTGGCGGTGTGTGTGTGTTATTTTTTTTTTCGAGTTGCCCTTTTCTCTTCATTTTACATGCGTCTGTTGTTGGAGTTAGTTCAAGATTCGAGTTCCCACAAAGCGATCAGGTAAGGAGTATTTTGTTTATAAATGTGTTTTCACTTTGTAGGTTTAGGTATTTTGTTCTGTGCCGGTTCCCGCCCCTCCCCCTCCCGCTGTCCGTGCGCCGTTCCCCCCCGTCCTGAGCCCGTTCCCGCCCCCCTCTCCGTGTGCCCGTTCCCGCCCCCCCACCCCTTTCACTCTCCGTTGCTTGTTGTATTTATTGTGCATATTACCCCCATTTGCAACTCTAGGGATCGCCTTCCCCATGCAAGTTTTTGCTCGGGAACATTTCTGCTTCCTCTACTCTCCTTTAAACAAACATTGACCGAATGGCCCCTCTGCGGTACTGCACGAGGCACCGAGAGCCAGAAACGAGGCCTAGACCGGAATTCACATGGTAATAATCAGAAATTCAAATGTGAATAAAGGCACCTCGCCCCGTCCTCCAACCTTGAATGTTTGGGCGCCTCGGAGTTCAATTACGCACTGCCTGCCCCGTGACCCACTCTGGTAACATTTGATGGTTCGTGGTTCTTACTGTCCGGAAATAAATGCTGAGGTGTGCTTTCCTGCAGGTCTGGAGTGGGTGGGACGAACACGCAGCATGTGGTGTGCTTATTTATGTGATCGTGCGCACACGCACACATACAAACATGCGTACAAGAGTATTCAACCTTCACAGAAACATGGTAATGTTAATCTTATGTCTAGGCCCTGGAATATGGTTTCTGTTATTGCTTAGTAAAGATGGGAGAGAGGTTTTACTTAATGCCCCCGACGCCTTGGGGAGGGCAGCGATGAAGAGAGGGGGACATTGTACATGTGTGCCGTCACCTCCTGTTCCCCCAGAATCTCTCTTCCGTGGGAGTTGACAAATACAATACACTGCAGGAAGCCTCTGAAGCGCTTCAAGTGCTATGCAGCAGATGTTTTCTTTCCACACACGGGGTGTCCTTCGACGCGGTATTCACCACTATTTACGGGTGAAAGGTGGAGTCCGTTTCATTCTGTGGGAACACGGCCACTGTTAGGTAAATACGGGAGCCCGCAGATAACCTCTTCCGCTGCACATGCGTGTAATGTCTCTGGGGCTCCCACTGACCTCAGCCCCTTCACTCGCCCTCAGCCATCCGAGCAGAGGGGCCCCCCTTGCGGGTTGGCTTCTCATCTCTCTGTTGTTGCAGCTAGGTCATGCCCTGCGCCCCGCATCCGGGGAGAAGGGATGGGCACTTTCAGATCTCCTGCCCCTGGAAACCCAGGGTAGAAGAGGCGCAGCCTGTCTTTTCTGGCCCACTGGGCGGAAGTGGCTGTAAGAAGCGGCGGTGGGAGCATCGGTAAAAGCAATCTATGCGTAGTAATGAGAAGCATCGGTAAGAGCCAGTTGTAATAAGCGGCGTAAGGCAGGCCGCAAGAAGCGGCTCGAAGGGGCACCGATGGGATTCGATAGTAAGGTGCAGTGTGACGGAACCAGCAGAACACGCGGGCAAGGGACAGCGGTAGAAGCGGCGTCAAAGAGCACAGTACATAGAAGCGGTAAAAAGTGGCGGTGAGCAGCGGCAGCAAGAAGCGGAGCAGTGTAAGGCGCTGTACTTAGAAGCGGAGCAGTGTAAGGCGCTGTACTAAGCAGCAACAGCAAGAAGCGGAGCAGTGTAAGGCGCTGTACTAAGAAGCAGAGCAGTGTAAGACGCTGTACTAAGAAGCGGCGGTAATAATCAGAGTACGGAGCTGTACTAAGTGAGGGTGAGGAGCAGCAGCAAGAAGCGGTTGCAGGGAGCAGTGTACGGAGCTGTACTAAGAAGTGGCGGTAAAAATCAGTGTACGGAGCTGTACTAAGTGAGGGTGAGGAGCAGCAGCAAGAAGCGGGGGCAGGGAGCAGTGTACGGAGCTGTACCCGCCCCCCCCCCCTGTCCTGTGCCCGTTCCCGCCCCCTCCCGCTGTGCTTGTGTCCGTTCCGCCCCCCTCCCCGTGTGCCCGTTCCCGCCCCCCCTCCCCTTTCACTCTCCGTTGCTTGTTGTATTTATTGTGCATATTACCCCCATTTGCAACTCTAGGGATCGCCTTCTCCATCCAAGTTTTTGCTCGGGAACATTTCTGCTTCCTCTACTCTCCTTTGTTTTACGTCTCACAGAGAATCGTCCAAATCGCCTTTGTTCTCGTGGAATAATAAGCAGTTTTCTGGTTCTTGTGCTGCCTGACATGAATATTAAAGGGAACATTTTGTGTCGCTATTCATCCTTGTTTTAGCGGCGCTGCGCAGCTGTAAAATGTATGCGATCAAACCTGGGGTCCAGAGAGGGGTAGGCATTGGTAGATGGGGGAAGCATGGGAGACCGGAAGCGTACAGAGATGCTGGGGGGGCGGGGGTGGGGGGGGGGTGAGATGCCGGGGGGCAAAGAACAGACCGAAGGAAGGGAGGGGTGCGCAGGGAGACGAGGTGCGCAAGAGACAGTCAGAGAGAGAAAGGGAGAGAGATAAGGGGGGAGAGAGAGACAGTGCGAGAGAGAGAGAGAGAGAGAGAGAGAGAGAGAGAGAGCAAGAGAGAGAGACAGAGGCACAGGAGATGTATGTGCACAAGGCTAGAGGAGACAGGCATCCACCACAGTGGAGGTCAAGAGAAAGAAGAGTCCGCCTTGCTCGGGGAGGAGAGGGTGAATGTAAAGGAGGCAGGCATGCACAGAGAAGAGAGATACAAAACACAAGGCGTGCGTGCACACTGCACAGAGGAAGAGGATGAAACGAAAGGAGACATAGGGAGGTGTGTAGTACACATGCCAAGGGAGGGTGAAACGAGAGGACCCAGGCGTGTAGAGAAGAGGTGGCCCAGTAGGCAGACAAGGTCAGAGATCGTGAGTTATGAGGAGATAGGAATTCGCTGAGAAGATAAAAAGGTACTGAAGACAAGACGTGCACGCACAGAGACTAAACAGAAAAGAAAAAGAGGCCCGGAGTTGCGCAGGGAGTGTGAGTAGAGGAAACAGGCCTGCACTGAGAGGTGGAGTGGAGTGGTGGGGGGAGAAGACTCGGGCCTCCCTCCGTACACAAGGCAGGGGAGAAAAAAAAGACTGCACAGACATGGGAGAGAGTGGAGACGTGAGTATGCGTGGGGGAAGAAGATTTATGAAATAGTCGAGCATAGTGAGAGGCGAGAAATAAAAGTATGGTGATGAGAGAGGAAGGATACAGGTATGCACCTGCACGGAAAGAGGTCCAAAATAGAGATGAGGCGGTAGAAATCACTGAGACAGGCATTGACGATGTGCAGGGGATAGGGTGACCAGATGGCCTCATTTTTTCAAGGGCAGTCGGCACTTTTTACTAATTTAAGAGCATGTCCCTGTTTTCGGCAGAGGGCCGAGTAACTGCACATTAGTTGATATGTATAGTGACGTTTCCCCATCCCTTCCATTACACCATGAACAGAAGTGTCTTTTCTTTAATAGTCCCTGCTGTGCTTCCTTGCCTCGTTTACGCCTCACAGCAGACTATGAGAAGTGAATCGGTGTGAGTGGAGCCCATCGTACAATGCTTGGAATCCCCGGCCCGACCCCCATAACTTACAATAGCACGTGAGAGAAGGTGTTTTATTCTGAAAGGTGTTACCTAGCTAACATTTTTACAATTCTATATATGCAAGTTTGAAAAAGAGCCCCAAATATTTTATTTTAGACCCCCAGTGCGCTATGTAAATAATTCTCTTCACATGTCTATGGACTTCAATTCATCATCTTCTGCTTCCCCTCATAGAAACACATTGAAGTTTGTGTAGTCTTTTTCATTTTTCTCCTGTATTTGTAATTTTGAGTTACCATTATAGAATACAAAGAAACTCTGGCTGAATGAGCTGCACATTTTTAATAGGATATAGAACTTGAGATCTGCATTCTGTTTCTCTGCCTAGTAATGTTTTAATGGAACTAAATGCAGAACTCATGACATGCTAGTCTTTCTTAGATGTAGGTTTTAAATTCTATAACTGCTGAGGCCATTCCACCTTAATGCCGAGCCCTTTTTGATTGCCTTTGTGAGAAGTTGGCCTGGTATATGATGTCCACTATTCTAGTGGGTACCCTGTATCAGTCCAAACAACCTTCTGATGATGGTTGTAAAGTCAACCTTATAAACCAGCTATCCTAGTGGTAGCATGGACAAAGCAGTCTTAGGCTAAAACTTCAGAGAGCATGTGAAGCCAGCTGTTTTACCAATAATAATCCCTTGAATACCAATTGAAAGGACACCACACAAGGTATATATGAAATATATGTGTGTGTGTGACTGCTCCAGTGTGTGTATGTGTGTGTTTGTGACTGCTCCAGAATGTGTGCGTGTGTGACTGCTCCAGTGTGTGCGTGTGTGACTGCTCCAGTGTGTGCGTGTGTGCGTGCATGTGACTGCTCCAGTGTGTGCGTGCATGTGACTGCTCCAGAGTGTGTGTGTGTGTGTGTGTGACTGCTCCTGGGTGTGTGTGTGTGACTGCTCCAGAGTGTGTGTGTGTGTGTATGTGACTGCTCCAGAGTGTGTGTATGTGTGTATGTGACTGCTCCAGAGTGTGTGTGTGTATGTGACTGCTCCAGAGTGTGTGTGTGTGTATGTGACTACTCCAGAGTGTGTGTGTATGTGACTGCTCCAGAGTGTGTGTGTTTGTATGTGACTGCTCCAGTGTGTGTGTGTGTGTGTGTGTGTGTGTGTGTGACTGCTCCAGTGTGTGTGTGTGTGACTGCTCCAGTGTGTGTGTGTGTGACTGCTCCAGTGGGTGTGTGTATGTGACTGCTCTGGTTGTGTGTGGGGGGCTCTGGGTATGTGTGTGGGGCTCTGGGTGTGTGTGGCTGGCTCTGGGTGTGTGTGGCTGGCTCTGGGTGTGTGTGGCTGGCTCTGGGTGTGTGTGTGTGGCTCTGGGTGTGTGTGTGTGTGTGTGGTAGTAATTGCTGTATGCGGAGCTCGTCCGTAGGGTACAATAGTTCTAACATTTGCGAGAGATTAAGCTATTGGCAATGTAAATGACAATGCCATTTATTTATCTGTTTTCAAAACCAACACATAAATAAAAATGTTGTCATTTACAATGCCAATAGCTCTAACTTCTCCAAAGGCGAAACCGTTGCATTGTAAATGCTTGTTTTTACTTTGCACCCTACAGCAGGAAAACCTGCTTCCTCACCGCCTTGGTTGCATTTATAAGGGCGCATTGTTAAATATGCACATCTTGGAGATTTCCTGCAGCCCTGGGTGCAGGCTCTGCACAAAGGTATTGTAAATCACAATCTGGGCTCTTTGCTGCCCCGGCGAGAAGAGTTGCCAGACCAGAATAATCGAGCACTCTGGAGTGATATTGCAGAAATCTTCACCACCATCAAATAATCATCCTTCAGAAAGGGAGGTGGATGCATGTCCCGGGTGCCTTTCTGTGCTGCAGGCGTGAAATCCCAGAGGGCAAGTCAGAGAAAAACAAACCTGTACGGTGCAAGGTTGTCACGTGCCATCATTTCAATAAGGTTGGCTTTACTCATTCCCGTCTCTCAGCGATAAATTAATATTTTGTTATTTAATATTAGGAATCGCATGCACAGCAAGATTGGTGAAGTTAGCAAATCAAGCCTGACAAAACCTTTTAAGATACAGCCAATGCGGACTTTATGTGGATGGTGCGTTCTGCAATTGCAGAGAAGAGCTAAGCATGACCAAATGAAATGTGTCCAGAATAAGTATCACTGATTTAGATTATTTCATGAATTTTCCACCCTTCTCTGTTTTGCTCTATCCAACTCCAAAGCTGGAAAAATCAAACAGTGATCTAGAGGATACAGGATAAAACACCAACTTAGATCACTGCGCTCAGGTTACAAGGAGTGATCTTTTGCAAGTCACTGTTCCACGTGTACGTCAGTAAAAGGCCTGGGTTTGTTACTGGTGAAAAGCTGATTCAAATGCTATGAATGAGGGATTGAGGTTGGAAGGCATGGCCACCTACCTGTTAGCAGTCCCCCGGCTGGTGTGCACACTCCTGTCTGAGAATTTACTGATGTCCTGAAAAAAACACAGAAAAGTTATTTTAGACTCTCTGGAAAACTGAAAAAAATTACTTAAGAGTGTGAACATATTATGGTGCATTTGTGCTACTGCTAGGGATAGTAACTGCCTAGAGTTTGTGAATTATGATGATGCTTGCTAATTATTGCAGTGCATTTTATGGGTTTGCTACCAGTTGTCGTTCCCTTTTCCTGCAGGCTCATGTGTTAGCCTCCTGTGTGCTAGTCTGCTACAGTGTCCAATGCTCATGGTTACAGAGGGCTATACAGAATTCCATTGTGCACAGGTCTTGGAGGTCCAACACAAAATGTCTTCTTTAAGCTCTTGATTGCTAGTTTGATAATAAACTATGCAAATATAGTACCTGTAGACATACACTGAGGTATGGAGTGTAAAATGGCTCCCACACTACAGGTGTTTAGATGGTCTGATACAGAGAACGTGCCAGCCCCATCCACCCCCTTTGTGCCACCTTTTCTGCCGGTACCTGCATCCTGCTCTATAAAAAGGTGGCTGCACTGTGGCTAAGGGTAAACACTTGATTGTCTGGAGCACTTTGTGTGAATTGTCCATGCTCATCCCAGTTATGTTCCTTGGACCCCATGCCCTCTGGAGGAGGGGTGCCTGGCCCTCAAGACCCCACTTTATTTATTTTATTTATGATTTGTTTTAGCGTTGTCTTATTTTCCATGTATTGTTCTTAGAGGTTACCTGGCCTTGCTTGTTTTTTTCAGTTTTGTTGTGTTAAATAATTCCGCTGCCAGTTTATTTTACTTTTGCTCATGTTTCTGCAATCTTGACTTCAACCTGGTCTAGTGGGTGGATCCAGGAGGTGCCTGCTCTCCTGACCCAAGAGGCGCCATCCTTCCTTGCCTGCCTCCAGCTCCTTAAAATGGTGGCCACGGTGTGGATGCAGGCTGTGGCTCAACAATTCGCCTTACTCGGACATTACTACTATCATCCCAGAAGGCATTTCTGTTACACGTTGAGACCAACCAGGTAAACTCAGAGGCAGTCTGGCCATAGTCTTTAGGCATCAACACATCTATGCCACAAACCCCTCTGCATGAAGAGGGCTGTTAATTTATTACCACCCAGACCCAAAACCAACTTCCACAGCAACGTTTTGGAAGCTTTGGCCACCCACATTCTTAGAAATGCTTATTATTCTTGGGAAAGAATTGCATGGTGGCCATTCATAGAGAGCTTAGAAATGCTTATTATTCTTGGAGATTTTAACTATCACCTAAAACAACCCACAGCCAGAGACTCGACTATACTCTTAGATACTTTTAAAGCATTTGACTGGACTAAAAAAGTCCAGACTCCAACTTATTAAGGAGCCAGGTAATGTTCTCAACCCTATTTTTTTTAACACTGATATGATCTATACTACCACCCCAATCCCCTTGCTCTGGTTTGATCACTTTTCTATGCCTTTTTAACTGGAACTCCCTATATCCACCGAGGTCACTGTACCATTTTCTAGTACTAGGAAATCCTGCCCTAAAATCCATCCCCAATGCCTCATATGGGCACTAGAAAACACACCTCGTTCAAGTTTCAGTGATCCGTCTGCCTCAGATGTTTTGTTTAATAATTAAATTAACTCCCCTTGGGAGGTTAACATAAACGACCTAATAAAAATGGCAGAACTGAGCTAGCTGCCTAGTGGTACACTGACAACCTGAGACTACCCACGATGTTAATTCCCACGCGTCGCTGATAAGGCCTGGATGGGCATGCAGATGGCATTTGAAAAAATGTGGAATTACGCTGTCTTCGAAGTGAATGAAAAAAAATGGATGAAGTTGGGAACAGTAATAAAAACATGAATTAAACGTGGAGTATAAAATGAACATTGGTTACTTGTGATGAAAAAGATTCCCACTTAAGGCTGTGTGACTGATTGGCACGCTGCGCAAGACATGTGCCATATGAACTAGTATTCATACTTCCGTGGCATTTGGGGGCAGACCACGGCATCAGTCTGCACGCCATAACACAGCTAGGAGCAGTCAGAAGAATTCAGAGTACAAGGAGGTGTGCATCCCATCATCTTTTTTCACTGCACTTCTAAACCCTGTCCCTCCGACAGTTTGCACCCCGACCAAAAAAAAAGAAACGGAGAGAAACAGTAAATTAATGAAGTATCACTATCAAGGCAGCAGGAATACATCGAGTATTCAGAAGGGAGCCCAGGTGGTCATGGATGAACTGCACATAAGGAACTGTAACATACTTTATCAAGGACATTTAAAATATGCACACATGAATTTGGGATTCCTTTCACATAATATGTTACTTGCACTGTTTTAACATGTGATTGTATATATTGTTTACACTTTGTTTTTTGTGGGTGGTAGATCGCAATGAGTAGAGTGTTAATTTGTGTGTGGATCGCATTAGTGTTTACTTATTTTTATAGGGCGTGTACCATAAAGCCGAGGGGTGTGGAACATATTTCTTTATGGTCCATAGATTGAACCAGCACCGAGTCACGTGTGTAGAGCCACACTTCCGTGACAGTTTAAAAATAGATGGTCTTCACGTGTGGGATTTCAGATGGGAATGCTAAGGTGAAGAGGTATGCAAGATGGTGGTCGGAGGCGACTGTGGTGCCGGTCACAGCTTAAAAGATAGTGTTTTATAGCTTTAGGTTGATAAAGCATGATTTTTTGTAAAATAATCTTGCTTGATCGGATCTGCTCATAACTGTGTTATTAACAAAACTATGACTAATGGTGTGATTTTTAACATTCATATACATGAAAATATTCGAAGGTACAACGTGAAAATGTGCAAGAAAAACATGACATGTTTAGTAATATAGAAATTACAATGTTTAACATGCTGAAAAGCATGGAAAATTTCTATGACGTGTTCCTACATGTTATGGGAGAGAGAATTGAATCAAAAATGCAGAAAATTTTAATTTTTAACCAGAGGAAAAAAAAATCTTATTAATAGTTTGATTATTGGGACAGTTAGATTATACTTATGGATTTAAATAGGATAATTAATCTTTAATTTCTATTTCTTTATGTGTTACTTTTCCTCAAAATAGTAATGCATGTGTTTTATTTCCTCAGAAAAATGATAAATTATGCTTTCTCTATGAATGCCTCAAACCCAGTTAGAGTAATTTCCCTTTCCTTAATGTAGGCCACCGAACAATCTATTTTGTCCTTCACTATTTAAAAAAATTGTGATTTATTTGTTTAGTTGTGCAGTTGTGCTTAGTTAGCATATCACCAGAATTTCCTCCCTACGGGTAGAGTATTTCTTTCTATGAATAATTGTGTCTACTATGTTGCAAGTTGAGGTGGAAGCGGGCACGAGCACATGAAGTCATCATAATTTCTTTCCTGCTTCCGAAGAGTGATGATGACATTCATTTTTAACAAAGAACAGTAACCCGAAAATCCGGATGAAGTGATTGAGACGATGAACTCCTCATAAGCCTGACCAATGGAATTGTATGGAATTTGAAATTGCAACTTTAGGGGGACAGAACTTTCTAGCAATTGGGGTATAATTATTGCCGTGAGAAAATAACTTGTCAGTAGCTTTTTTTCTGAAAAGAGAGCCTTTGGTGCTGTACTCTCTATGCTACTCTGGCGGGCTACTGTCCTTGCAATCTTTTGGAGCAAGACTATCCTGTTAACCCTGCACTTCATCGGCTGGTGATGTTGCTCAAGCTATACCTTTTCGGGCGAAGGGTTAGCTATTTCTGACCTTTGCACGCTGTGCATTAGTATTCTTTGATCTAGGTTTGTATGAACTTCTGAATTGCATACTGATTTTGCAATGAATAATTTTCTTTGTCTCTCTCTTCCTCCTTCCGCATGCGGTTACTGATTATGTGATGTATGAGTCATTGAACTGTATTTTCGTATTGTGAATGTTCCTGTAATAACAGAATAATGAAGAATTAACATTTCTATGTACTTGTGTATTGACCATTCATATTTTCAAATATTAGATAAAAGTAACATGATAAGTATTCAAAACTTGTCATTATTATTGAATATATAGACATATGTATATTTTGGTTATTGTTTTTGGACAGGCTTTTCCTTCATTATAGGTCCTCAGGAGGCAAATAGTGTTTGTCTCTTATTATCAAGTCCCTATTTGCTCTACCAAAGCGCTATCGGAGGAACTGATTTATGTAAGTGGTTATTGAGTTTATATGGGCCCAAACTCTTAGATGATGTACGTTTCATTACATGATTTTGGAGATAATTGCAGAATAAAACAAATTCCCTACCGCTTCCGCTTGATCAATGTTATTGGTCATGGAACAGAGATTTTGTTAGCAGGTATTTGGTAGTGAGTGATGATTTTGGTGGCAGTTTTTACAGCACTCGATTCACCATGGGCTTTTTTGTTTGCAGAAGGTGAAGGTTTTTTCATCATCATTTTTGCATGCTTGTCCACGCCGATGTTTTAGGTTGGAATTAGTCACGGATTTCATAGTACTTGATCTAGGAAGTGTATTTCTGTTCATAGAAGGAAAGGGGTCTTATGTTTATTCCTGCATGCGTGTTCGCACACAAGTTTTAGGTTGCAACCAGTCACAGTAAAACACTATGGTAATCATTTTCCAAACAGTACATTTAATTATCAGGTGATAAGGGTAGTTTTTATGCGAATTGAATAGTACATTAATATGTTCTTTTTATTATTTAAGTTACTCGTGATGAAGGGCTGTAGAGCCGAAATGCATTTGGTGAAAAAATATGAGGATACCCAGGATGAATTGTTAATTTTAAAGTGTCGCTGATAAGGCCTGGATGGGTATGCAGATGGCATTTGAAAAAAAATTGGAATTGCACAGTCTTTGAAGTGAATGAAAAAAATGGATGAAGTTTGGATCAGTTATAAAAATATGGCTTAAAGTTGGAGTATTAGATGAATATTGGTTTATTGTGAGGAAAAAGATTCCTGCTTAAGGCTGTGCGATTGATTGGGGCGCAAGACACATGCCATATGAACTGGGACAATGACAACCTTCACTTAAAGCAACAGTGGAAAACAGTGGAACAAATAGAGAATTGCATATGAAAACTCTCCTAAAATAACTTATCGATCTGCTATTAAATCTTATCATTATGCTATATGTTGTGTCCGCTCTGCCTATCTGGCAATCAGAATCGAGATCTCTGCAAATTATCCCTACAAAATGTTTTTGGTGGTCAATTATTGTCTACATTCTAAAGTCACTTATCAAACAATCCCCAATTCGCTAGATGTTTGTACCAGCCTAGCAACCTTCTTTCATGCTAAAAGATCTCTATAAACACTTTTATCCAGTCACCAACTTTCCTGACTTTGAAACTAAATACTGCTGATCGTCTGGCACCCCACTAGCTGAATTTACACCCATTACTTTAGAAGAGCCTAATATGCTAATTACATCAGTCAAATCCGGCTCACACGTAATAGGTACAGCTTCCATCTGATCCAATTTGAGTGGATCCCTCAAATGGGGACAGATGGAAGAGGCACCGATTGAATAATCTCCCCCTACAAACCTCTAGAGTCCCTCAAATTTGTAAGCAGGAAAGGGTAATACCTCTCCTAAAAAAAGACCACCCTAGACCCCAATATATTGGGAGATTATTGCCTTTAGCCCAAAGTCCTCTCCCAACCACAATTCTGGATAAACTTATTAACTTGTAGCTGTGAAACTATCTGGAATACAATGCCCTACATGATCCATCTCAGCCTGGGCGGATTTTAGTCGCTTTATAGAACCAAAACGTCCCTACTGGCTGTTTCCGACAAGGTAGGAGCCAACCTAGACAATAGCCCTCCTGGACCGCTTGGCAGCTTTTGATAAGTTTCTACTCTACGTACCTGAACTGCTTGTCGCATTTTGGTGTCTGGATTTTAACTCTTAGAATGGTTTGCATAATTTCTGTTGAGTAGATGTTAGTCTGTGTCCATAACCCATTCTGCTCCCAACCAGTTCTATTATCCCAACTGCACCGCACCTTAAGGCTCAGCGGTCTCCTCTTTTGCAGATCCTATCCATATGCATGGGTTCCAAATCTTCTGTTACGCAGATCACACGCAACTTATTGTCTCCAACCATCGCAATGCATCTGACATGCAGGTCAGATTCCATGAATGTATGACGGCTGTTGGAAACTGGATGTCAAACAAAGGTCTCAAGTTAAATGTGGAAAAGACAGACGTCCTCCTGTTCGGTTCAAAGTCTCGCTCCTGGTCTCCCAGTTAGTGGTTGGATGATCTCAGGCAACTGCCTTTTCCCACATCATCAGCAAACACTGGATTCTGGTTTAACAGCAATCTTTTTTCTGCTCAATACAGTTTTAAAGTGTCTACACCTTGCTTCAACATTCTCAGAAGATAGTGGTCCAAGCACTGGTCACATCTTGCTTGGACTACGGAAATGCCTTATACCTTGGTGTCCCTAAATACCTCCTACACCACATCCAGGTGGTTCACAATGCTGGTGCAAGACTATTCCTTAATATGACTTTCTGGCATTCGATTTGAGGGCACTCCCATGGCTGCCCATCCACATTAGTTCTGATTTTAAGGCCCTTTGTTTAATGGCCTTTCCTTTCAGAATAGAGGCCCTAAGTACTTACACGGTTTGATCAGTCCTTATGGACCTGCTTGGTGTATTCACTTAAATAAAGGAACAGTCACAATACCACACATTAGGAAATTAAGATGAAGCAACAGTTCCTCTGATTTCCTTGCGTCCACTCCCTAGAACTACCATAGAAGTTATATTTATCCCCTCCTACTCTACCTTTAGAAAGAAACTCAAGGCCTTGCTCTTTAATGAATAGTTAATTTTTCTCTTCCTTCAGTTTAATCTAGCGGGATAGCATCAGGACGCCCTACAGCGGGCAACAGCATGCTCTATAAAGCTCTAAACATAGAAAATATAAGATAATGCCCATTACTGGGCATCTGGATGTACCAACGGGACTGTCTTGTTCCCTGTCCTAATAACAGGAGACTTCACTGAATGAAACCCTGTCTGTAACTGCTTATAGAGGCAGCCAAGTTCAGTATAAGGTATGTGCAGGCCCTTGTTCCATTACCAACCCAACAAGCTGAACCCTCAGTATGAAATTATTTTGTTTTCTCACAGGTGAGACATGTTTTCTCCAATCTTAAAGGAAGGATTTCTTCTCACAAGTAAAAGGTTATTCTGCCTATTCTTAGTTGTATGGTCCATGTCTCAGCTGCCCTGCATCAAGCAATGCATGTTAGTTTGGCACCAGCAGTCCTCGTTGCTCCCTTATGTGAATTTTCAGCTTCCATTTAAAAAACTTGAACATGGGCAGCTATTCTATGTTAGGAAATAGCTAGGTATTTCCTGAGTCACCAACAACACATTCTAGTGCCAGAGGAACTGTGGCCTTTGAGCTCAGCTGAAAGAGACGTTGCTTCAGCATGTGGCATATAGTGAGAAGAGGGGACAATGTTAAGGCCCTACAGTCTTCTAAGACTATGGCAGTGCATAAAGAAATCATGAAGTACAACCTCCTCCTTGGTTAAAAGTTGCATTTACCATGGCACTTGGTCCATTGCACCCTGGAGGAAAGAGATTACTTAGCTAGGCCAAATCCCTTCATCATTTTCCAAAGTTGACTTGACAACCCCAAATTCCATTTTAAGGCAGATTTTTTGAGCCATTTATTTTTAGCTGGCTCAGACTCCACTCCCATAGGTGTCAATAACATGCATAACGGTCAAAGCGAGTGGCACAATGCAAAATCAGATCTCCTTTCTTTGCTTCAAACTTTTTTCTTAACTGTCATTTCTACTCCACTTCATAAACAGTGCTCTCATATTCTGTACCAATCTCACTAAAATCCAACTTTCCAGGTGATGCTGTACGGACTGTACTCAAAACTCTCTAAATCAGGTACAAGTAGACAGAGGATTAGCTGCCCTAAATATTGAAGCTAAAACTGATACAGATGGCATATTCCTAGCCTCTTCACCGGCCCAGCCTTAGACGTTCCGCTTGAGAAGTAGACTGCGTGGTAATGTAGGAAATCTGCTATTTCTGCTTGGTCACTTTGTATTATTCGCTTACTGCAGGACCCGATAATTGTGCTGGTGTTAGCAGTGGCGTAACAAAGGCCCCCGCAGCCCCTGCAGTGTAGGGGGTTCTCTGAGCGACAGGGGACCCCCTCAGCACAGTGCCCTGATCTTGGAGGTCTCGACTAAGTCCAGAAGGGGGCCCCTCCATGCACTTTGCAGGGCCCCCCTGAAGTTTTATTACGCCGCTGGGTGTTGGAACTCTGTGGACCTTTCCCCTGATAACCAGTAGTAAATTGCTTGAGCTCCCCTTTTAAACCTGGTAAAGGTTATAATGTTAACATATCTTTACACTGACTAGCACCCAACAGCTAGATTTCACTGTGGCAGGCCTAGCTGTCCGATGTAGAGAGCCAGCAAACAGGTTACAAATCCTTATACTTCACACCAGAAATGGGACATACTAAAAAATAATTAAACAATTATTTTCAATAGTTTCTAAAAATCCAATTCAATGGTGGTCTGATTTTTTATAAACATTAAGGAATAGTAACTTTTAGAAGGTTACCTTTTCCCTACATGAAGTTCCTGGAGGTTGAGTTTGCACCGTCTCTCCCACTCCTCCCAGACAGTAATTAACATCTGAATAGGTATGAAAAAGGCATGACGTTCTTTCCAGGTTAAAAAACCAGGCTGACCTGAATGGAGGATGACGCCTCCTCTGAACTAGACAGAATATGCAGGGTGAGACCACAAGCATCCCTTTTGACTTTACAATGTCAAATCCTGATTCAATTTCAAATCCTATTTGATGCATGTGATGGGTTTTACATATAACAGTCGAGAGACACTTCAAAGGAAAGCAAACAGAATGACAAAACAATTCTTGTGTATCTACTATCTGGTTGCGGGAAAACTCTATACATTTGTTCTAACAGACTTCTGTCTCTGGGTTTTACATATGACACTGAAGGCGCACTTAAAAGGAATGAAAACAGGGTGCCAGAACAATTCTTGGGTATCTACTGTTTGGATGGTGGAAAACCCTACTTTAGATCTACCAGAATTCTATCTCTGGGTTTTTTGTGAGTACAGTAGCTGCCCCAAACTGGATTTTAGTGTTTGATGTAGCAAAGCACAAGGATTATCATAGTACACTCACCCCACACACCACAATCCCTCAGAGCCCAGGTTTAGTGTGGCCGTAGATGTTTGCCATCTTCACAATGCCCAAAGTGGGTAGGGTTGGCCCTGGGAACGTTTATCCATTAGGGCAGGAGTCACCCCCCCCCCCACACTAGTTAGCAGCAGGCATAAATGTGGGTCTGCTATACACTCCTGGGCCTGAAGAAGATCAGAAGAGAACTGAACCTGTTGTCTATGACCTGAGAAGAGCCCTCAGCGAATGGACTTGCTCTTTATTGCACCCTGTACGAGGTAGACTCCAATGGTCATAAGGTTAATCATTTGCTCAAGCTACAGGGATAAAACAAGCTACAGTAGGACTTTCCTTCAATTGCTCAGCTCAGACCTGCTGTGGGAGTCTGCCAGACACCCGGTGAGTCTCGAAGGTTTGGGACTTAAAAGACTAAATCAAAAGATAAAATCTTTGAACAGGATGAACTTTGTTGGTGTAACCAACCCAAGCTCCTTTGCGGTCAGTGTCAAAATTCCATCTAGGTTCCAGTTTACAGAGATCATTAACTATCACTGGTACTTAATGCTTCTTAGAGCTATTCCTACCTAAAACCTTAATAATTCATATCTACTGTTCCCCTTATTGGATTTGTACATCTGTGGTATCACTTTGCTTATTACATTTTACTACAATTTTCTAATTTAGTTAGAGATTTTTATTGTTTTGCATTTCAACTTTATTACTGTTTTGGTTTCGCATAGATACTTTTTACATTGCCCTAAGGTAAGCCTGTCGGCTTTGTGGCATAGCAGCCAGGCGTTTGAGTTCAGGTTAATTTAGTGAGTTTAAGGATTTGCGCAGACAAGGATTGTGATTATTCCTTGAGGTGGTAATCACCCAGGTCAAATAAGAATCCAGCTTCTTAAAGACAAAATCTACTTCTGGTACATTACCAGACTTGTGCACACTACTAGTGGTTCCGCAGCTTCACCCGGTGATTCGGTCAGAGACACCTATGGGTAGCTTTGTAATTCCCCTTTCAACTCCCAATAATTTAGTGCATAAGACATTGCATGGTAAGGTTGTCATTACAGAACACATATCTAAAAATAAACAAGAGGTTGTTTATTTAAAAAATGGGTGGCTTTTTCTCACTGCCAAAAATTCGAGGCATCTAGGCTCAAGCTTGTAGATGTTGATACTTTTCAACTGCTGTTCGCTGCAGACTCTGTAAATATCATCTCCTTTGTTCCAAAGCTTTGAAGGTCGTTATATATTTTGAGTAGGCTTCCAGCATATATGGGAGCCAATAAGATTAATATCTAGGAATACTCCTGGAAAAGTACCACAGTGATACTGAGTTGCCCCTTTGCCATCTACTCCCTGACAGGGATGAGTAAATATGTTTTATATATGTAGTTCTGCTGGCCAAACATAGAATATCAAAATGCAGAACCAACCAAGATATAAGCAATAAAAATAGAAAGTAGCCACAATTTAACAAGCTGCACATATGCACTGCAATGCTCTGTTTTGGTACCTCAGTAGACCGCCTCAAACAGCTTTTCCTTCCATACATAATGATTCCTTAAAGTTCACCAAGAGGAGGGGACAGGTTCATACGGTCTCCTTCCAGACTACTGGTCAGAGGTGGCAAAATATATATATTTGAATTTTTTGAAGTGCTCTATCACCCTTACTAGGGGGACTTACTAGGTTATCATGGCGCTAAGATTAACAATTCCTAAAAAAAACACAAAACTACAAAGGGCCGCTAAATTCAGGGGAACAACCAAGTTTTAACAAACTTTCTGAACTTAGTAGGGTAAGTTCAGAACGGAGGTTCACAGACTGCATCTTCTGTCTGGCTGTAGCCACGATCGAAAAAGCTCTGCCATCTATTGATTTTTGGTGAGATTTTAGAAGTCACAAGATAAAGATTTTTGGATCTTAAGTACAAGAGAGATGGTACCACTTAAAATAATTTAAAGTGGCGAACTGTTAGAAGAGTAGATCACTTTGTGAACCAAATAAAGTGACTTAAATAGAATACACTCCTTCACCGGCAGCCAATATAGGGAGTCTAAAACAAGAGAAATATGATTCCCATGACTGAAGTCGCATGTAAATCTCGCGGTATAATTCTGAATAGGTTGTAATTTACTGATCAGAAAAAAACCCAGGTAGAAAGCTTTACAGAAAGGAAACAACAGCATTTAGAATATGAATCTTTTCAGCAGGGCAGAAAAGATAGAGAATAACTCCAGGTATGTATCTGAAAGAGGATTTCACCACCTCCGAGACCTTGGCTGCTAGAGTTTGCGAGGACTCAAATTTTAATACAGAATTTGTCACCATTTTCATTGGAATGGGAATCGGACCTAGTGTGGAAGGCAGTTATGAAACATTCTGAAGTTTTAGGGGTTTTGACAAGTATAAAATCTTCGACTTATTTTCATCACATTTAGGAGAATTGCTGCTCATCTTGCACTGCACACTGAGGAGACACCGGTGCAGTTTGTCTGTCGCAGTCAAAGGGTCAACTTCAATTCTAACGATGAACTGGGTGTCGTCAGGATATGAAAAGAAGTTGCACCCAAAAGGCTCAATACAGAGTGCCAAAGTTTAGAAAGCAGTGGGGACAAGATAAATAGATAGTCTTGAGGCACCCTGCAAGGAAATGGTCTAAGGACTCAAAGTGTCTCCGAGCGACCCAGAAGGATATTTGGGATAAATAATTAGAAATCCAGAATAAGGCATGCGTTTTGATGCAGATTTCGGTATGCCTCGTCAGAAGGATGGTGTGATTGAAAACATCAAAGGCTTCTGTGAAATTCAAAAGAATCAACACAGAAGGAATATTATCAGCAGCACACCATAAAACGTCAAGCACTGAAACAATGTTAAATTCAGGGCTACACTATAGACAAAGTCCATCTGAGAAAGAGGCAGCAATCCTTTACTGGTCACAAAATTCATATGTTGCATATATATCACTTTTTTCAATAACCAAATGAGGAAAGGCAGTTGGAAAATAGGTCCATAGTTAGACAATTCCTTGGAATTTGAAGATGTTTTTTTCAATAGAAGAGTTACACATTCCCTTTTTAAGACATCTGGGACACATTCTTCCATAAAGGAGGAATTAATATTGGTTTCAGCCTAGTGAACATCCAGCATGAATTACTCTGTAGGCAGAGCTGCTGGAACAGTATAAAGGAGACCCGGAAGGTTTGCTTTGTACATCCAACATATCAAATTCATCATTAGTCAGAAGGTAAAATGCAGATAGAGTAGGAGGATTTCAGCAACAGAAAGAAAGATCTATGATGGCTTTGCAGAAATGATTCTGCCAACAAGACATGTATTGGTATATTTTGACAACATCCAAGACCGAGGGTCCGATTTATTGACCAAGCAGATGTCGCAAGGATTAAGTAGAGGTTCCAGCAGGACACCCCCACTTTCCAAACACCCCCAACCAGCTTTTTTCACCTATTCTGTACCTAAGACTAAACAAATATATATGATCAACATCCATAAAGTAGACAATAGCAGCTCCAAATATGAGCTCACAGAAACCCTCAAAAATAAGGCCATTTACTGGTTGAGACATATCAGAGGTTGTAGATCCATCATAAGGGTGGATATTGTTCAGGCAAAAAGACGCACACTTAAAAATAGTTCAACTGATGCCTTAGAACTTATTCTAGTAAACAATATTTTGGTACAGAATTTAGTTGAAATGGAATTGAGAACACACTCTCCATCTCCCACCCAGATCAGGCTGAAATTAAACATCCCTTACACATCAGAACAACGAATTACCACACCCCAGTTTCTCAGGGCCTCAAATATCTCATCCCTTTCTCAGAATGATTGACTCTTGTTGCCTGTAGCAAAGGTTTCTAAGTGTCTCTCCAGTAAAACTCAGGAGCACAATATTTCTTTAAGTGATATGCACCCAGCAGGCCCCTACTCAGAGCTTGAGAGCACGCTATGCAACATACAGCCGGCTCTAGATATTGCTCTAGTGTCTTTATCAAGTGAACATGTACAGGCTTATACTCAGGACATATATGGCTGACCCAAAATCAAGGCTAACACTACACATATCCCGTTGGCTCCACAAATTTGCCTTCCATCACCCTTGGGCAGGGTGTTGAAGATAGCATCATGGAATGTGGCGGGCATAAGGGGTAAACTAGATTGCTCCTAATGGCTTGAGCTCGTTAGCCCTCACAAGATTTGTCTATTTCAGGAAACATGGAGTTTGACCCCCATATTTATACCTGGGTTCATGACTTTCCATAGACCAGCCATTGCATCCAAACACGGCTGACCATCAGGTGGGCTGCTTATCTTAATTACCACCTCACTTAATTGCGATTGCAAGGAAGTGGATACTAACAGCTATGATATTCTAGGGGTAAGGCTAAAGAAGGGCAAGGGCAAAACCATCAACATTTTAATGTGTACGCTAGAAGCATCAGAGGAGGTAGCTCCCCAACCTTGCATGCTCTGGGCCAACTATTGGAGGCTAGACAGGATGGTCACTCCTCCTTATTAGTTGGTGGTGATTTCAGCGTGACATTCCAACCATTAGATTGGGTAGAGCCCCATGATGTGAGGGAGGTGGACAAAGCATGGATGGTACCACCTCTGGAGCTTACCCCATTAGAAAAATGGACAAAAGCAGCATTACAGTTGAATGCCATCACCCTGGAACATAGGCTAAGAGCAGCAAATGGGAGAAAACCTCAGATAAAGGAGGAGGGATGACTTTTAGCGCCTCTAAAGGGACAAGCAGGATTGATTCTATGGCAGGACCGGAGGCTCAGATTATGCTTTTTCTTTCTTCGCATTTATTACAAATTGGAAAACACAGCAGCCTTAGAAAAGCTCATAATGCAGAAAAAATGCTTAAAAACCAACAATAAAGCATTTTAGCCATATAACTCAAGAAAACAATGTCTCTGGGACTACAACTCCCATCATGACAATATAACAGTCCAAACGGAGTCCTTCCTCTATGTCCACAATCCATAGATAGGCAGTCCCTTCTCCATGTTCCTCCTCTTTCTTCGCTGCTTCCGCAGCCAGTTAAGTGTTTTTTTCTCTCCCTCTCTCAGAATGTGATTGTTGGGGATTTGTACCATTTTATGCACTGTACTGCTTAACTTTTACTTGGGGCTATGGGTCTCTGGTGATTTCTTTTGTTTCAGAGCCCCATTTAGGTCGCGGAAGCGCCGTCTCGCTTCCTTCGCGACTATGCCCGGTGTGTTGTTGCGGTGCGCAGTCATCCGCTAGGGGGCGCGGCCGCGTCTCGTTGGTCTCCGGCGCGAGTTTCTCCTCACAGAGGAGCCGCGCTGAGGAGACCAACCGCCGCGGAGCCGAGCCCTCGAGTCTGTCTCATAAAACGCCCGTTTATCGGGTCTGTATCATTTTTGCCCCATATTTGAACGCCCCAGTGGGGGTCTGTATTGCGGTGTTTTACCGCGTTAACGCCGACTTGGCAGATTTCTGCACTCGTGTTGTTGGTGTGGCAGCGCGCAGTGAGGCAGCTGACCTGGTCCCCCTGGGGTGGGTCTGCGCGCTGGGGGTTGTGAGTGCACCCTAATTTTGCCAGTCCCTGGCAACCAAAACTGTTGCAGTCCTCCGGTCTGCCCTAATTCTCAGTGATACCCAGGCTGTTGGGTAGAGTGTAAATCCCTTAAGCTACCTTTGTGCAGCATGGAGGACGATTATTATGGGGGTGACTCCCAATCATATTTGCAGGATGAGGAGTTTTACCAAGCTGTAGACAGCTCCATCTACCGCTGTGTCACAGAGGTGGTAACCCCTATGGAGGAGCGTCTTTCGGCGCGCATAGTTGAGGAGTGCGCCAAACTAGCTCAGGCGCAGTCAGGAATCCCTTATGCCCTCCCAGGTTCATCAGGTGAGGGCCCCCCTGCTCCTAAGAAGCCCTGCAAGGGGGGGTTGTCGGAGGGTGCTCAGGGGGTGGACAAGGGTGCCTTTGAGCGTCTGCGTGACGCATTTTTGGCTAAGGCGACAGAGTCCCCACCTGACCAGCCTGCGGCCCCCGCCTCGGTGGTAGCTACTGAGACTGCCCCTTCGTCTCCGGGGGACTTCCCGAATTCGGACGGGGGAGAGGAATCAGTGCGTTCCTGGCGACCTTCGAGCTCGGCCACTGAGTTACCGCGGGACAGCTCAGGTATGCTGGACCCGGATGAAATAATGCATCCGCGCTCCGCAGCCTGGGCCCCGGGTGACAAGGTGGCAAAGTTCGTGGCTAGTCGGTTGCGTAAGCCTCTGGAGCAGGAGGCCAGGGGATGCCTCCGTGGGGAATGCCCTAGGCCCACCTTGGAGGGGAAAGTTGCCATGACACCGGATTTAGATGCAAAGATGGCAACGTTTCTGGCAAAGTTTATGAAGGACCCGCGTAAGGGCATTGACAGATCCTGGCGATCGTGTCAGGACAAAATGCTTACAACAAGGGGTGGTGAGGGACAGAGTCTCTGAATTAAACAGAATACTCTCACCCAGTCAAGAGATCAGGGCTAGATCCAACACCGTTTTTTAGCTCACTGCACCATCCCAGTTTCAGAACCTGGCTGTATGCAAATTAGTCTGTTCCTGTCCCAGTGCATGATGGGAACAGGGCAAACCAAACTACAAAAGCCAATTCTTACACTGGGAAGGAAACAAGCTACCGGGGACCGGTTTCTGGCATTTCAGCCGTCTTCGGCCCGGCTTGCTTGAATCCTGATGGTGCAATGAGCAAGGGACTCACATCTGAGTATACCCTTCCACGCTTATGGTGGACAAAAATATTTACAACAAGGGGTGGTGAGGGACAGAGTCTCTGAATTAAACAGAATACTCTCACCCAGTCAAGAGATCAGGGCTAGATCCAACACCGTTTTTTAGCTCACTGCACCATCCCAGTTTCAGAACCTGGCTGTATGCAAATTAGTCTGTTCCTGTCCCAGTGCATGATGGGAACAGGGCAAACCAAACTACAAAAGCCAATTCTTACACTGGGAAGGAAACAAGCTACCGGGGACCGGTTTCTGGCATTTCAGCCGTCTTCGGCCCGGCTTGCTTGAATCCTGATGGTGCAATGAGCAAGGGACTCACATCTGAGTATACCCTTCCACGCTTATGGTGGACAAAAATATTTACAACAAGGGGTGGTGAGGGACAGAGTCTCTGAATTAAACAGAATACTCTCACCCAGTCAAGAGATCAGGGCTAGATCCAACACCGTTTTTTAGCTCACTGCACCATCCCAGTTTCAGAACCTGGCTGTATGCAAATTAGTCTGTTCCTGTCCCAGTGCATGATGGGAACAGGGCAAACCAAACTACAAAAGCCAATTCTTACACTGGGAAGGAAACAAGCTACCGGGGACCGGTTTCTGGCATTTCAGCCGTCTTCGGCCCGGCTTGCTTGAATCCTGATGGTGCAATGAGCAAGGGACTCACATCTGAGTATACCCTTCCACGCTTATGGTGGACAAAAATATTTACAACAAGGGGTGGTGAGGGACAGAGTCTCTGAATTAAACAGAATACTCTCACCCAGTCAAGAGATCAGGGCTAGATCCAACACCGTTTTTTAGCTCACTGCACCATCCCAGTTTCAGAACCTGGCTGTATGCAAATTAGTCTGTTCCAGTCCCAGTGCATGATGGGAACAGGGCAAACCAAACTACAAAAGCCAATTCTTACACTGGGAAGGAAACAAGCTACCGGGGACCGGTTTCTGGCATTTCAGCCGTCTTCGGCCCGGCTTGCTTGAATCCTGATGGTGCAATGAGCAAGGGACTCACATCTGAGTATACCCTTCCACGCTTATGGTGGACAAAAATATTTACAACAAGGGGTGGTGAGGGACAGAGTCTCTGAATTAAACAGAATACTCTCACCCAGTCAAGAGATCAGGGCTAGATCCAACACCGTTTTTTAGCTCACTGCACCATCCCAGTTTCAGAACCTGGCTGTATGCAAATTAGTCTGTTCCTGTCCCAGTGCATGATGGGAACAGGGCAAACCAAACTACAAAAGCCAATTCTTACACTGGGAAGGAAACAAGCTACCGGGGACCGGTTTCTGGCATTTCAGCCGTCTTCGGCCCGGCTTGCTTGAATCCTGATGGTGCAATGAGCAAGGGACTCACATCTGAGTATACCCTTCCACGCTTATGGTGGACAAAAATATTTACAACAAGGGGTGGTGAGGGACAGAGTCTCTGAATTAAACAGAATACTCTCACCCAGTCAAGAGATCAGGGCTAGATCCAACACCGTTTTTTAGCTCACTGCACCATCCCAGTTTCAGAACCTGGCTGTATGCAAATTAGTCTGTTCCTGTCCCAGTGCATGATGGGAACAGGGCAAACCAAACTACAAAAGCCAATTCTTACACTGGGAAGGAAACAAGCTACCGGGGACCGGTTTCTGGCATTTCAGCCGTCTTCGGCCCGGCTTGCTTGAATCCTGATGGTGCAATGAGCAAGGGACTCACATCTGAGTATACCCTTCCACGCTTATGGTGGACAAAAATATTTACAACAAGGGGTGGTGAGGGACAGAGTCTCTGAATTAAACAGAATACTCTCACCCAGTCAAGAGATCAGGGCTAGATCCAACACCGTTTTTTAGCTCACTGCACCATCCCAGTTTCAGAACCTGGCTGTATGCAAATTAGTCTGTTCCTGTCCCAGTGCATGATGGGAACAGGGCAAACCAAACTACAAAAGCCAATTCTTACACTGGGAAGGAAACAAGCTACCGGGGACCGGTTTCTGGCATTTCAGCCGTCTTCGGCCCGGCTTGCTTGAATCCTGATGGTGCAATGAGCAAGGGACTCACATCTGAGTATACCCTTCCACGCTTATGGTGGACAAAAATATTTACAACAAGGGGTGGTGAGGGACAGAGTCTCTGAATTAAACAGAATACTCTCACCCAGTCAAGAGATCAGGGCTAGATCCAACACCGTTTTTTAGCTCACTGCACCATCCCAGTTTCAGAACCTGGCTGTATGCAAATTAGTCTGTTCCTGTCCCAGTGCATGATGGGAACAGGGCAAACCAAACTACAAAAGCCAATTCTTACACTGGGAAGGAAACAAGCTACCGGGGACCGGTTTCTGGCATTTCAGCCGTCTTCGGCCCGGCTTGCTTGAATCCTGATGGTGCAATGAGCAAGGGACTCACATCTGAGTATACCCTTCCACGCTTATGGTGGACAAAAATATTTACAACAAGGGGTGGTGAGGGACAGAGTCTCTGAATTAAACAGAATACTCTCACCCAGTCAAGAGATCAGGGCTGGATCCAACACCGTTTTTTAGCTCACTGCACCATCCCAGTTTCAGAACCTGGCTGTATGCAAATTAGTCTGTTCCTGTCCCAGTGCATGATGGGAACAGGGCAAACCAAACTACAAAAGCCAATTCTTACACTGGGAAGGAAACAAGCTACCGGGGACCGGTTTCTGGCATTTCAGCCGTCTTCGGCCCGGCTTGCTTGAATCCTGATGGTGCAATGAGCAAGGGACTCACATCTGAGTATACCCTTCCACGCTTATGGTGGACAAAAATATTTACAACAAGGGGTGGTGAGGGACAGAGTCTCTGAATTAAACAGAATACTCTCACCCAGTCAAGAGATCAGGGCTAGATCCAACACCGTTTTTTAGCTCACTGCACCATCCCAGTTTCAGAACCTGGCTGTATGCAAATTAGTCTGTTCCTGTCCCAGTGCATGATGGGAACAGGGCAAACCAAACTACAAAAGCCAATTCTTACACTGGGAAGGAAACAAGCTACCGGGGACCGGTTTCTGGCATTTCAGCCGTCTTCGGCCCGGCTTGCTTGAATCCTGATGGTGCAATGAGCAAGGGACTCACATCTGAGTATACCCTTCCACGCTTATGGTGGACAAAAATATTTACAACAAGGGGTGGTGAGGGACAGAGTCTCTGAATTAAACAGAATACTCTCACCCAGTCAAGAGATCAGGGCTGGATCCAACACCGTTTTTTAGCTCACTGCACCATCCCAGTTTCAGAACCTGGCTGTATGCAAATTAGTCTGTTCCTGTCCCAGTGCATGATGGGAACAGGGCAAACCAAACTACAAAAGCCAATTCTTACACTGGGAAGGAAACAAGCTACCGGGGACCGGTTTCTGGCATTTCAGCCGTCTTCGGCCCGGCTTGCTTGAATCCTGATGGTGCAATGAGCAAGGGACTCACATCTGAGTATACCCTTCCACGCTTATGGTGGACAAAAATATTTACAACAAGGGGTGGTGAGGGACAGAGTCTCTGAATTAAACAGAATACTCTCACCCAGTCAAGAGATCAGGGCTAGATCCAACACCGTTTTTTAGCTCACTGCACCATCCCAGTTTCAGAACCTGGCTGTATGCAAATTAGTCTGTTCCTGTCCCAGTGCATGATGGGAACAGGGCAAACCAAACTACAAAAGCCAATTCTTACACTGGGAAGGAAACAAGCTACCGGGGACCGGTTTCTGGCATTTCAGCCGTCTTCGGCCCGGCTTGCTTGAATCCTGATGGTGCAATGAGCAAGGGACTCACATCTGAGTATACCCTTCCACGCTTATGGTGGACAAAAATATTTACAACAAGGGGTGGTGAGGGACAGAGTCTCTGAATTAAACAGAATACTCTCACCCAGTCAAGAGATCAGGGCTAGATCCAACACCGTTTTTTAGCTCACTGCACCATCCCAGTTTCAGAACCTGGCTGTATGCAAATTAGTCTGTTCCTGTCCCAGTGCATGATGGGAACAGGGCAAACCAAACTACAAAAGCCAATTCTTACACTGGGAAGGAAACAAGCTACCGGGGACCGGTTTCTGGCATTTCAGCCGTCTTCGGCCCGGCTTGCTTGAATCCTGATGGTGCAATGAGCAAGGGACTCACATCTGAGTATACCCTTCCACGCTTATGGTGGACAAAAATATTTACAACAAGGGGTGGTGAGGGACAGAGTCTCTGAATTAAACAGAATACTCTCACCCAGTCAAGAGATCAGGGCTAGATCCAACACCGTTTTTTAGCTCACTGCACCATCCCAGTTTCAGAACCTGGCTGTATGCAAATTAGTCTGTTCCAGTCCCAGTGCATGATGGGAACAGGGCAAACCAAACTACAAAAGCCAATTCTTACACTGGGAAGGAAACAAGCTACCGGGGACCGGTTTCTGGCATTTCAGCCGTCTTCGGCCCGGCTTGCTTGAATCCTGATGGTGCAATGAGCAAGGGACTCACATCTGAGTATACCCTTCCACGCTTATGGTGGACAAAAATATTTACAACAAGGGGTGGTGAGGGACAGAGTCTCTGAATTAAACAGAATACTCTCACCCAGTCAAGAGATCAGGGCTAGATCCAACACCGTTTTTTAGCTCACTGCACCATCCCAGTTTCAGAACCTGGCTGTATGCAAATTAGTCTGTTCCTGTCCCAGTGCATGATGGGAACAGGGCAAACCAAACTACAAAAGCCAATTCTTACACTGGGAAGGAAACAAGCTACCGGGGACCGGTTTCTGGCATTTCAGCCGTCTTCGGCCCGGCTTGCTTGAATCCTGATGGTGCAATGAGCAAGGGACTCACATCTGAGTATACCCTTCCACGCTTATGGTGGACAAAAATATTTACAACAAGGGGTGGTGAGGGACAGAGTCTCTGAATTAAACAGAATACTCTCACCCAGTCAAGAGATCAGGGCTAGATCCAACACCGTTTTTTAGCTCACTGCACCATCCCAGTTTCAGAACCTGGCTGTATGCAAATTAGTCTGTTCCTGTCCCAGTGCATGATGGGAACAGGGCAAACCAAACTACAAAAGCCAATTCTTACACTGGGAAGGAAACAAGCTACCGGGGACCGGTTTCTGGCATTTCAGCCGTCTTCGGCCCGGCTTGCTTGAATCCTGATGGTGCAATGAGCAAGGGACTCACATCTGAGTATACCCTTCCACGCTTATGGTGGACAAAAATATTTACAACAAGGGGTGGTGAGGGACAGAGTCTCTGAATTAAACAGAATACTCTCACCCAGTCAAGAGATCAGGGCTAGATCCAACACCGTTTTTTAGCTCACTGCACCATCCCAGTTTCAGAACCTGGCTGTATGCAAATTAGTCTGTTCCTGTCCCAGTGCATGATGGGAACAGGGCAAACCAAACTACAAAAGCCAATTCTTACACTGGGAAGGAAACAAGCTACCGGGGACCGGTTTCTGGCATTTCAGCCGTCTTCGGCCCGGCTTGCTTGAATCCTGATGGTGCAATGAGCAAGGGACTCACATCTGAGTATACCCTTCCACGCTTATGGTGGACAAAAATATTTACAACAAGGGGTGGTGAGGGACAGAGTCTCTGAATTAAACAGAATACTCTCACCCAGTCAAGAGATCAGGGCTAGATCCAACACCGTTTTTTAGCTCACTGCACCATCCCAGTTTCAGAACCTGGCTGTATGCAAATTAGTCTGTTCCTGTCCCAGTGCATGATGGGAACAGGGCAAACCAAACTACAAAAGCCAATTCTTACACTGGGAAGGAAACAAGCTACCGGGGACCGGTTTCTGGCATTTCAGCCGTCTTCGGCCCGGCTTGCTTGAATCCTGATGGTGCAATGAGCAAGGGACTCACATCTGAGTATACCCTTCCACGCTTATGGTGGACAAAAATATTTACAACAAGGGGTGGTGAGGGACAGAGTCTCTGAATTAAACAGAATACTCTCACCCAGTCAAGAGATCAGGGCTAGATCCAACACCGTTTTTTAGCTCACTGCACCATCCCAGTTTCAGAACCTGGCTGTATGCAAATTAGTCTGTTCCTGTCCCAGTGCATGATGGGAACAGGGCAAACCAAACTACAAAAGCCAATTCTTACACTGGGAAGGAAACAAGCTACCGGGGACCGGTTTCTGGCATTTCAGCCGTCTTCGGCCCGGCTTGCTTGAATCCTGATGGTGCAATGAGCAAGGGACTCACATCTGAGTATACCCTTCCACGCTTATGGTGGACAAAAATATTTACAACAAGGGGTGGTGAGGGACAGAGTCTCTGAATTAAACAGAATACTCTCACCCAGTCAAGAGATCAGGGCTAGATCCAACACCGTTTTTTAGCTCACTGCACCATCCCAGTTTCAGAACCTGGCTGTATGCAAATTAGTCTGTTCCTGTCCCAGTGCATGATGGGAACAGGGCAAACCAAACTACAAAAGCCAATTCTTACACTGGGAAGGAAACAAGCTACCGGGGACCGGTTTCTGGCATTTCAGCCGTCTTCGGCCCGGCTTGCTTGAATCCTGATGGTGCAATGAGCAAGGGACTCACATCTGAGTATACCCTTCCACGCTTATGGTGGACAAAAATATTTACAACAAGGGGTGGTGAGGGACAGAGTCTCTGAATTAAACAGAATACTCTCACCCAGTCAAGAGATCAGGGCTAGATCCAACACCGTTTTTTAGCTCACTGCACCATCCCAGTTTCAGAACCTGGCTGTATGCAAATTAGTCTGTTCCTGTCCCAGTGCATGATGGGAACAGGGCAAACCAAACTACAAAAGCCAATTCTTACACTGGGAAGGAAACAAGCTACCGGGGACCGGTTTCTGGCATTTCAGCCGTCTTCGGCCCGGCTTGCTTGAATCCTGATGGTGCAATGAGCAAGGGACTCACATCTGAGTATACCCTTCCACGCTTATGGTGGACAAAAATATTTACAACAAGGGGTGGTGAGGGACAGAGTCTCTGAATTAAACAGAATACTCTCACCCAGTCAAGAGATCAGGGCTAGATCCAACACCGTTTTTTAGCTCACTGCACCATCCCAGTTTCAGAACCTGGCTGTATGCAAATTAGTCTGTTCCTGTCCCAGTGCATGATGGGAACAGGGCAAACCAAACTACAAAAGCCAATTCTTACACTGGGAAGGAAACAAGCTACCGGGGACCGGTTTCTGGCATTTCAGCCGTCTTCGGCCCGGCTTGCTTGAATCCTGATGGTGCAATGAGCAAGGGACTCACATCTGAGTATACCCTTCCACGCTTATGGTGGACAAAAATATTTACAACAAGGGGTGGTGAGGGACAGAGTCTCTGAATTAAACAGAATACTCTCACCCAGTCAAGAGATCAGGGCTAGATCCAACACCGTTTTTTAGCTCACTGCACCATCCCAGTTTCAGAACCTGGCTGTATGCAAATTAGTCTGTTCCTGTCCCAGTGCATGATGGGAACAGGGCAAACCAAACTACAAAAGCCAATTCTTACACTGGGAAGGAAACAAGCTACCGGGGACCGGTTTCTGGCATTTCAGCCGTCTTCGGCCCGGCTTGCTTGAATCCTGATGGTGCAATGAGCAAGGGACTCACATCTGAGTATACCCTTCCACGCTTATGGTGGACAAAAATATTTACAACAAGGGGTGGTGAGGGACAGAGTCTCTGAATTAAACAGAATACTCTCACCCAGTCAAGAGATCAGGGCTAGATCCAACACCGTTTTTTAGCTCACTGCACCATCCCAGTTTCAGAACCTGGCTGTATGCAAATTAGTCTGTTCCTGTCCCAGTGCATGATGGGAACAGGGCAAACCAAACTACAAAAGCCAATTCTTACACTGGGAAGGAAACAAGCTACCGGGGACCGGTTTCTGGCATTTCAGCCGTCTTCGGCCCGGCTTGCTTGAATCCTGATGGTGCAATGAGCAAGGGACTCACATCTGAGTATACCCTTCCACGCTTATGGTGGACAAAAATATTTACAACAAGGGGTGGTGAGGGACAGAGTCTCTGAATTAAACAGAATACTCTCACCCAGTCAAGAGATCAGGGCTAGATCCAACACCGTTTTTTAGCTCACTGCACCATCCCAGTTTCAGAACCTGGCTGTATGCAAATTAGTCTGTTCCTGTCCCAGTGCATGATGGGAACAGGGCAAACCAAACTACAAAAGCCAATTCTTACACTGGGAAGGAAACAAGCTACCGGGGACCGGTTTCTGGCATTTCAGCCGTCTTCGGCCCGGCTTGCTTGAATCCTGATGGTGCAATGAGCAAGGGACTCACATCTGAGTATACCCTTCCACGCTTATGGTGGACAAAAATATTTACAACAAGGGGTGGTGAGGGACAGAGTCTCTGAATTAAACAGAATACTCTCACCCAGTCAAGAGATCAGGGCTAGATCCAACACCGTTTTTTAGCTCACTGCACCATCCCAGTTTCAGAACCTGGCTGTATGCAAATTAGTCTGTTCCTGTCCCAGTGCATGATGGGAACAGGGCAAACCAAACTACAAAAGCCAATTCTTACACTGGGAAGGAAACAAGCTACCGGGGACCGGTTTCTGGCATTTCAGCCGTCTTCGGCCCGGCTTGCTTGAATCCTGATGGTGCAATGAGCAAGGGACTCACATCTGAGTATACCCTTCCACGCTTATGGTGGACAAAAATATTTACAACAAGGGGTGGTGAGGGACAGAGTCTCTGAATTAAACAGAATACTCTCACCCAGTCAAGAGATCAGGGCTAGATCCAACACCGTTTTTTAGCTCACTGCACCATCCCAGTTTCAGAACCTGGCTGTATGCAAATTAGTCTGTTCCTGTCCCAGTGCATGATGGGAACAGGGCAAACCAAACTACAAAAGCCAATTCTTACACTGGGAAGGAAACAAGCTACCGGGGACCGGTTTCTGGCATTTCAGCCGTCTTCGGCCCGGCTTGCTTGAATCCTGATGGTGCAATGAGCAAGGGACTCACATCTGAGTATACCCTTCCACGCTTATGGTGGACAAAAATATTTACAACAAGGGGTGGTGAGGGACAGAGTCTCTGAATTAAACAGAATACTCTCACCCAGTCAAGAGATCAGGGCTGGATCCAACACCGTTTTTTAGCTCACTGCACCATCCCAGTTTCAGAACCTGGCTGTATGCAAATTAGTCTGTTCCTGTCCCAGTGCATGATGGGAACAGGGCAAACCAAACTACAAAAGCCAATTCTTACACTGGGAAGGAAACAAGCTACCGGGGACCGGTTTCTGGCATTTCAGCCGTCTTCGGCCCGGCTTGCTTGAATCCTGATGGTGCAATGAGCAAGGGACTCACATCTGAGTATACCCTTCCACGCTTATGGTGGACAAAAATATTTACAACAAGGGGTGGTGAGGGACAGAGTCTCTGAATTAAACAGAATACTCTCACCCAGTCAAGAGATCAGGGCTAGATCCAACACCGTTTTTTAGCTCACTGCACCATCCCAGTTTCAGAACCTGGCTGTATGCAAATTAGTCTGTTCCTGTCCCAGTGCATGATGGGAACAGGGCAAACCAAACTACAAAAGCCAATTCTTACACTGGGAAGGAAACAAGCTACCGGGGACCGGTTTCTGGCATTTCAGCCGTCTTCGGCCCGGCTTGCTTGAATCCTGATGGTGCAATGAGCAAGGGACTCACATCTGAGTATACCCTTCCACGCTTATGGTGGACAAAAATATTTACAACAAGGGGTGGTGAGGGACAGAGTCTCTGAATTAAACAGAATACTCTCACCCAGTCAAGAGATCAGGGCTGGATCCAACACCGTTTTTTAGCTCACTGCACCATCCCAGTTTCAGAACCTGGCTGTATGCAAATTAGTCTGTTCCTGTCCCAGTGCATGATGGGAACAGGGCAAACCAAACTACAAAAGCCAATTCTTACACTGGGAAGGAAACAAGCTACCGGGGACCGGTTTCTGGCATTTCAGCCGTCTTCGGCCCGGCTTGCTTGAATCCTGATGGTGCAATGAGCAAGGGACTCACATCTGAGTATACCCTTCCACGCTTATGGTGGACAAAAATATTTACAACAAGGGGTGGTGAGGGACAGAGTCTCTGAATTAAACAGAATACTCTCACCCAGTCAAGAGATCAGGGCTAGATCCAACACCGTTTTTTAGCTCACTGCACCATCCCAGTTTCAGAACCTGGCTGTATGCAAATTAGTCTGTTCCTGTCCCAGTGCATGATGGGAACAGGGCAAACCAAACTACAAAAGCCAATTCTTACACTGGGAAGGAAACAAGCTACCGGGGACCGGTTTCTGGCATTTCAGCCGTCTTCGGCCCGGCTTGCTTGAATCCTGATGGTGCAATGAGCAAGGGACTCACATCTGAGTATACCCTTCCACGCTTATGGTGGACAAAAATATTTACAACAAGGGGTGGTGAGGGACAGAGTCTCTGAATTAAACAGAATACTCTCACCCAGTCAAGAGATCAGGGCTAGATCCAACACCGTTTTTTAGCTCACTGCACCATCCCAGTTTCAGAACCTGGCTGTATGCAAATTAGTCTGTTCCTGTCCCAGTGCATGATGGGAACAGGGCAAACCAAACTACAAAAGCCAATTCTTACACTGGGAAGGAAACAAGCTACCGGGGACCGGTTTCTGGCATTTCAGCCGTCTTCGGCCCGGCTTGCTTGAATCCTGATGGTGCAATGAGCAAGGGACTCACATCTGAGTATACCCTTCCACGCTTATGGTGGACAAAAATATTTACAACAAGGGGTGGTGAGGGACAGAGTCTCTGAATTAAACAGAATACTCTCACCCAGTCAAGAGATCAGGGCTGGATCCAACACCGTTTTTTAGCTCACTGCACCATCCCAGTTTCAGAACCTGGCTGTATGCAAATTAGTCTGTTCCTGTCCCAGTGCATGATGGGAACAGGGCAAACCAAACTACAAAAGCCAATTCTTACACTGGGAAGGAAACAAGCTACCGGGGACCGGTTTCTGGCATTTCAGCCGTCTTCGGCCCGGCTTGCTTGAATCCTGATGGTGCAATGAGCAAGGGACTCACATCTGAGTATACCCTTCCACGCTTATGGTGGACAAAAATATTTACAACAAGGGGTGGTGAGGGACAGAGTCTCTGAATTAAACAGAATACTCTCACCCAGTCAAGAGATCAGGGCTAGATCCAACACCGTTTTTTAGCTCACTGCACCATCCCAGTTTCAGAACCTGGCTGTATGCAAATTAGTCTGTTCCTGTCCCAGTGCATGATGGGAACAGGGCAAACCAAACTCAGTGCGTTCCTGGCGACCTTCGAGCTCGGCCACTGAGTTACCGCGGGACAGCTCAGGTATGCTGGACCCGGATGAAATAATGCATCCGCGCTCCGCAGCCTGGGCCCCGGGTGACAAGGTGGCAAAGTTCGTGGCTAGTCGGTTGCGTAAGCCTCTGGAGCAGGAGGCCAGGGGATGCCTCCGTGGGGAATGCCCTAGGCCCACCTTGGAGGGGAAAGTTGCCATGACACCGGATTTAGATGCAAAGATGGCAACGTTTCTGGCAAAGTTTATGAAGGACCCGCGTAAGGGCATTGACAGATCCTGGCGATCGTGTCAGGACAAAATGCTCGACGCAGTAGGACCCATTACTAAGATCCTAGACATGGCGGAGGAGGCTAAAGCTACTGGTTCCGCCATTGACCCCGACGTTTTGTCAAATTGGGCGCAGAGGGTGATTGTTTTCTTGGGCAACGCCAACTGCGCCCTTTCCACCGAACGGCGGAGGTCTTTCCTAATTAAGCTGGATCCTAAGTTAGGAGACTTAGCCTCTTCAGAGGCAGGAGCGGTTGCCCAAGGTGGCCTCTTCGGAGAACCGTTCAATAAAGAGTTAGGGAAGTTCGTGGCTACCTTTACGTCCCTGGACAGAGCTCAGTCCAGTATCAAACGCGTGTTCCATCAGCGTTTCTCCCAAGGGGCCGGTCGCGGTAGGGGCCGCGGGACCGGCCGTGGCGGGCAAAATGCCGGCAACAGAGGGCAAGGCTCCGGGCGAGGACAGTACAACACCTCAGCCAATTTCAACTCTTTCTACCCTACAAGAGGGCAACGTTTCGGAGGTCGAGGCTTCAGAAAGAACTCCAACGCTTCCAACACACACGGTGAGTGTTATCCCCGCAGAGCAGGTTCAGATTGGCGGCCGACTAGCGGCCTTTCGGAGGGCGTGGGTAGATCTTACAGCGGATGCTTGGGTGCTGCAAACTATCCGCGGTTTTCATATCGAATTCTACGATCAACCTTTCCAGGTGTGCGCCCCGCGCCCTATAACCTTTTCAGTGGCCGATGCCCAGTTGATAGACGAAGAGGTTGCGGAGCTTCTCCGCAAAAGGGCCGTTCGTCAATCAACTCGACATCCGTCGGGCTTCCTCAGCAATCTTTTCCTAGTGGACAAACCCGGCGGAGGCCGTCGTCCGGTGATCAATCTCAAAGAATTCAATGGATGGTTGGTCTATCATCATTTCAAAATGGAGGGAATTCATCTCCTTCGAGATATCCTCCTTCCACGGGATTGGTTTGTACGGTTGGATCTCAAGGATGCTTATCTTGTGGTTCCAATCTACCCTCCTCATCGTCGCTTCCTCCAGTTTCTCTGGCGGGAACAGGTGTTCGAATTCACGGCTCTTCCGTTCGGTCTGTCCTCAGCCCCGTGGTGTTTCACCAAAGTGCTACATCCCGTGGTGGAATTTTTGCGAGCGCAGGGGATTCGCCTAATCGTCTATCTAGACGACATTTTATTGATGGCGCAATGCCCACACAGTTTGCTTTCTCAGCTGGACCAGACGGTCGACCTCCTCCAGGAGCTCGGTTTTGTCATCAATGGAGACAAGTCGGTTCTCGTACCCTCTCAGAAAGTAGAATTTTTGGGGTTTGTCATAGACTCCGTCGACGCTTCCCTGAGGCTTCCGTCTCGGAAGATGTCCAAGATCAAGCACGTCTTACGACAGACAATTACAAGGTCTCACACATCGTTACGTCAAGTTGCCAGAGTGGTGGGCCTGCTATCGTCATCGATTCAGGCCATCTTTCCGGGCCCTCTGCATTACAGGGCTCTCCAGCGTCTCAAAGCTTATCATCTACGCAGGGGCGTGTCCTACGACCAAATGGTTCCCCTATCGGAAGAGGTCAAGGAGGAAATGTTGTGGTGGCTTACCCACATGGAAGCCTGGAATGGTCGGGCAATTTTCGGATCTTCCCCGGACCTCGTCATCGAATCCGATGCCAGCAGAGTCGGTTGGGGAGCGCGCTGTGGGGATTTTTCAACAGGCGGCACTTGGTCCTTGGAGGAACAGAAGTTACATATCAACTGTCTAGAGCTTCTGGCGGGTTCCTTTGCAGTACGCTGCTGGACCAGGGACTCAGTGAAGTCGTGCGTCCTGTTGAAATAGGACAATGTATCGGCAGTGCGGTATGTGAACCACCTAGGGGGCGCGAGATCCCGTGCGCTGGCGAATTTGGCGAAACAGTTCTGGGATTACTGTCTAGAGCATCAGGTATCGGTGACGGCGGAGTACCTGCCGGGTCAGGCCAACCAGGTTGCAGACTGGCACTCCAGGTAACTCCGGGATTCCAGTCTGTGGATGTTGGATGTCCAGGTCTTTCGCTGGCTCAACGGGCTGTGGGGTCCTTTCTCACTGGACCTGTTTGCGTCCCGCTTGGATCACCAACTTCCGAGGTTCTTCAGTTGGAGACCGGATCCGCTGGCAGAAGCCACGGACGCGTTTCTCCAGGACTGGAGCAAGGAGAAGCCCTTTGCGTTTCCACCTTTTTCGATGGTGATGCGTACGGCGGCGCAGGTTCGCCGGCAGGAAGTGGAGCTGGTGTTGGTGACACCGCTCTGGAGGTACCAAGTCTGGTTTCCAGTTCTTCTGGAACTTTCCTGGGATTCTCCAATCCTACTCCCCCGGTTTCCTCACCTGCTCCTCAATCTGGTTCGAGATCCGCATCCTCTCATCGTTCAGAACTCTCTCCGCCTCATGGCATGGAGGCTTTCAGGAGACGTTGGTCGCTCCCGGGCCTTTCGAGATCAGCTGAAGGTCTGTTATCCAAGGCCTGGGCTGCCAGTACGTCGAAGCGCTACAAATCCGCTTGGTCTAAGTGGGTGCGTTGGTGTCTTCGACGGAGTTTGGATCCCTTGGTCGCGGGACTCGTTCCCGTGTTGAACTATTTGACGGAATTGGCCGTGGGGGGCTTTGCCTACCGCACGATTAATGCTGTGCGTTCGGCTATATCTGCGGCGCACCACCCGGTTGACGGTGCTCCGATCGGAGTACACCCTTTTGTGTGCCGACTTTTGCGGGGCGTCAGATTGGCGTTACCACCAGAGCCCCGATACTCAGTCCTTTGGGACGTCAATTTGGTCTTGAACCTTTTCCTGTCCTGGCAACCTAACAGGTACCTATCGGTCAAGGAACTCTCGGCGAAACTGGCTATGCTTCTATGCTTGGTGTCCTGCCGGAGAGTGTCGGATGTGCGTGCTCTAGATGTATCAGCACGCGTGTTTTCACCAGATGGTGTCACATTCACAATTGGTCGCCGCACAAAGTCGGCTTCTAGAACGATTTCGTATCCGGCCTTCGTGGATGTCCCGAAGCTATGTGTTGTTCAGTGTCTGAAAGCTTATGAAGAGATGACTTGGGACATTCGCCCTCCGGGCGAGAGACAATTGTTGATTGCCTTGCGAAAGCCACACCATGCAGTCTCTTCCCCCACCATAGCCAGGTGGGTGCGTTGGGTCATGCAAGAGGCAGGTATTGATACTAAACGTTTCGGAGCTCACTCGGCCAGAGGGGCCATGGCCTCTAAGGCTTTCTCTGCAGGAGCTCGTTTGGAGGATTTGATGCGGGCCGCGGACTGGTCCTCTGATTCCACCTTTAAGAGGTTTTACTTTAAGCCGGTGGTGGATATTGCAAGTTTGGTGGTAAGTAAGCTTTGAACTAGCATAATCTGAGCCTCCGGTCCTGCCATAGAATCGAAATTTGCCTAGCATTTGTAACGGTAAGTTTCAATTCTATTAAGGACACGGAGGCGAGGATTATCCCACCCGGTATATCGTCAAACGACACCCCCCCGTATGGCGGTAAGTAGCCAGGTTTTAAAGTTTCTCCTCATGGTTGATTATGAGCCTTGCATGGTTGATTTGATTGTAAAATCCTGAATTTTTCCGTTACGGCGCTGACGCAGTTCTATTTCTTCCGTTAGGAAATGATGGTTCCAAGCAAGACCAATGAACTGACGGCGTAATTTGCGCGAAGAAAGAGGAGGAACATGGAGAAGGGACTGCCTATCTATGGATTGTGGACATAGAGGAAGGACTCCGTTTGGACTGTTATATTGTCATGATGGGAGTTGTAGTCCCAGAGACATTGTTTTCTTGAGTTATATGGCTAAAATGCTTTATTGTTGGTTTTTAAGCATTTTTTCTGCATTATGAGCTTTTCTAAGGCTGCTGTGTTTTCCAATTTGTAATAAATGCGAAGAAAGAAAAAGCATAATCCTCGCCTCCGTGTCCTTAATAGAATTGAAACTTACCGTTACAAATGCTAGGCAAATTTCGATTATCTTCTAGTAGATCTCACTCTATGGCCATTGGTACATGATATGGTTATTATCCATCCTGTGACTGTGACCATAATCTCCTTAGCCTGACTATTGAACGTACATGGGGCAAGAGGGCCAAGGTTGGATTGATTCCATTAAGTACTAAGGAGGTAATTCCCTCCAATAATAAACGTTGACTTAAATGCCTGCCTTTATGGTAGACGAAACCAAATGTAGGGCGATCGTGAATGATCTAGAAAAGCATCTGGAGACCATAGGTGCCGACACCGAAGAGTCCCCCAATACATTTTCTTGTTGTAGCTCACACAAAGATTTCTTTGAACATCTGACTAGTTTCTTTGTTGCCAACGGCCATAGAACTGGGAAAAAACAGGCCAGACAGCTGGGTTCCAACTTATGGTTCAATAGAGAGTGTTGAGCGTCAAGAGGGAGATTGTCCATAGCAATTAGAAATAGGGATGCACCCTGTATTAGAGATGCCAGGAAGGAATATAAACAAGTACAGGCTAAATCGAAGAGAGGATGGGAAGAGAGGTGATGTGAAGACCTAGGGGAGGCCATTTATCATCCAGATAGCAGGAAGTTCTGGACCCTTTTGACGAAGGGCAATTTCGAAAGAACACCTCCTTTGGCCAATAACATCCCAGCCCTAGAGTGGCACAAACACTTCAGTGACCTCTATTTTCTCACGGGAAAACATAAAAGAAATCAGTTGCTTTTGGACATAGGCTACCCAGCGCTTACCCTCTCATTTACCAGAGAGGAAATGTTATCCTGCCTGGATGCCATTGTACCTGCGAAAACCGCTGGCCCGGATGGTATTCCAGGTTACCTTTTCCGCGCAGATACGCAGATGGGGAAAACTGGACTACATATTTTATGAAATTGGCCAATGATATAGCCGGTTGGGGGAAGATCCTCAACGCGTGGAAAGGGGCTGAAGTGGTACCCATTTTCAAGAAAGGGGATAGGTCGATGCCGTCCAATTACCGCCCGATCAACTTGATCGACTGTGCGCAAAAGGTTTTCTGCCGTTCTGTCCTGCCTAAAATCCAGGACTGGATGGATGAGAATGACATCCTCTCTCCACTCCAACCAGGATTTAAGCGGAGGACCGGCACAGTGGATTAAGATTTTCGTTTAGTGATGATATATTGGAAGGTTGTTGTCCTCGGCAAGGGAAGCCTATACCTTGCCTTTGTTGACTTAAAAACAGCATTCAACCTCATGCCTAGAGACTCATTATGGCGAGTGCTTAAGGATATGGGAATGCCCTTGGAGATCCTGGGAATATTAGTTAGGCTACACAATGGGAATTATGCCCGGGTGAGATGGGGAAACCAGGGACAACTTACAGAGCCTATTAAGATCCAGCGGGGGTTAGTCAGGGAAGTGTATTAGCTCCAACTCTTTTTTTCCTGTATGTTAATCAGGTGGCAGATCCTTTGTGTTCCTAACCAGCTGATGCACCAACTCTGGAGAACCAAAAAATCGTCACACTGCTATTGACTGATGATACCCTATTGATCTCCAAAACTCCCATGGGTCTCCAAAAACTTTTAAACCATTTAAGGCATTTTGTGAGGAGAGGGGCTTGGTTATCAAAACCAAGTTATTGATGTTCAACCCGCATAAATCTTTTGAGGGAAATATACTCTTGGACAATGTCCCACTGGAGAGAGTTAGTTCATTTGATTACTTGGGCATTAGACTATCGGAGGAAATGGCCTGGAAGAGACACTTAGAGAAGACCTCTTGAAGTTCTCTCAGCTCACTGGGGCGATGAGTAGTGAGCATCGCTTGTTGTACACAAGGCCTGTAGCCCCAGCTCTCAAATGGTACAATTGGAAGGCTGTGACCAGTGCTCTTTATGGGGCAGAGCTGTGGGCGATAGCATCCTCTAACGAGCTTGCTGCTGTGGAAAACAAGTTCCTTAGGAACCTGATATCCCTCCCTTTAAGCACACCGCTTCTCCCTCTCAAGCTTGATCTGGGTATTAGGTCTATTACCGATCTTGCGAGGCTTCGCCCATTGTTGTTTTGGGTTAGATAGGCTTCCACCCCGATCTGGCACATTATGCAGCTGCTTTTTGCAAGGTCTCAAATTTGGACACCGCAAATAAAATTGCCTGGATTAAACAAGTGAACACCTTACGGTCTAATATTGGCTTACCAATCCAGGCCATCAGACAATCGCCTTCATACTCCAGAAGTCAAGTTAAACTTTTGTATTGGGCTTGGGTCAATGAGAACAACTTTTGGGGGAACCATCTTGGCAGCCTAACATACGCTTTCATCGACCTGAAACCTAACTGCCACTTAGAAAGCTACTTTGATATTATTAAGGTCCCAGCCGACAGGAAGCTGTACTCACAATTTAGACACGGTAGCTTACCAATTAATGCTTTTATTAACTGGCAGAATAGCAGATCTCATGCTAAGGGCTGCCCTTCTTGTTCATGTCCACTTGAATCTATTGGCCATGTATTTGTTGCCTGTAAAGCATACGCAAAGCCAAGAAGCAAATGGTTAGCTCTTGTCTGCAGACAATTAGGGACCCTGAGCTCTAAAGACGCCCTACGGATATTAAAATCAGATGCCAGACCTCTCTTCGCCTGTGCCACTGCAACATTTCTAGGCCACTCCTGGGCGATCAGAAGGAGGGTACAACCCATAAGGCTAACTGGCATGAATAGATAAATAGATTGTGCGGACTAACTAAGATTGTTCTGATCAAATAATGCTCCTTTTTAAATTTCTAAATCCTTAAAACTGTTTTAGGACTCTATTTCATGCATTAACCAGGTTTCTATGATTAGTCGTGGCACCTTGCTTTTTCTTTTGATTAATGGTTTAATGCACAGGGTATCAATTTGGAAACTGAGTTGTATAAATATTATGGACACTTTTCCTAAATATGTTAGTGAGACCCAAGTCATGACCGCTGTGGATATTGGTTAATTTACATGATGTTGCATCCTTTTAATGTCAACTTGAGCATTTTTATTTCTTAGTTGCACATTGTTTATTTGACACGCTCTTTTAATTGTAAATGTAATTTATGATCCCTATGGTCACTTCTTTTATGGTTTGTCAAACCGAAATAAAGAAATTTGACTGACAACATCAAAGCTATGTTCTCCCTTTAGCAAAGAGGCATGTCCCATCGCCGTCCTCTATAGAATGTAGTTATGGAAATTTGAGCTACACATCACACCAACTTTCTAGTCTGGTGATAGTTAGGAACCTAAAGGAGGGCAGCCTAGTAGGTCCCATTCTGAAACGCAAGAATGGGAGATACATATTGCAACACATAAATAGATCTTCGACTCCTAAAAAGTTGACTTTTTTTTGTATTTGTTGAAAAGGAATCCTGAAGGACGTTTTTAACAAAGTATCATATCTGGACCTAAAACTAGAGTAAGGGGAGAACTTCCTGAAAATAAAATGAGGATATATGTTTATGAGTAGTGAGACAATGACAAAATAATATTATAAATTTAGAGTATATTTACAGAGTTAACTTGTTCACATAGGCAGGTGAGCAACATACTTGTAAGAAGGAATTCAGCGTCACAAATGTCAAAAGATGGAGGTGGCTAATCGCACATGATTTCAAGACTTTAGAGGTGAGTTTTGAGGACATGCTTGAACTCTGAATGTGAGATGGCTGTTGCTAGGAAGCACATTATACAGTAAGGATCAGAGAAATCTCATGGATCAAATACTTTACTTGTCTATAAGATGTAGTTGTCAGAGTGTGATCTGTGAGTCAAGACATTGTGTGAGTGAGTAGAGCGGTGATGACTCCTTTACAATTCTAAACATCTAGGTGAGCAGTTTGTAGTAAGCCCTCAGCTAGGATGACAGCAAGCCTATTTGGTACTTCTGGCAAGATGTGAAAGAGTACATGGGGAGTTTAAAGAGTGTTGTTGTGATGTAATTTCTTGATGGGTATAAGGAGAAATACGGCAGTCCCACTAGCAATCTTTTGCTGTAGTTCAGCTTACTTATCACTAGGTGGTCATAAGTGGAAGTGGGGATGGATCTTTCTAATTTCAAACTGTGGAATCTGTTGGTTGTTACAGAGGATAAGATAAAGGTTTGGGTTCTCAAGAGTTTGTCATTCTGAGGCTTCTGTTTTTGTTCCTTCCGGTTTGCTGCTGCAGGACTGCATATGAGGACATCAGAGCTACTTAGGGCTACTAGAGCCATCTGAAGAAGGCTGCCATTCCTGGATGACCCAGAAATTATTTTTAGAGAAGTACTTGAACATAATAGCCTCTGACTCCTGTTAATTGACTGTAAATGATCCTCAGACTTCCTGAATAACCTGAAGTCATGTCTCAGAATGCACCATACACAGGTAGGATTAAACATACTAGACTGAGTTGTGACTAGGAAAGTTCCCTGTCCTCGCCTATAATAGTTTCTTATGGAGAATTTGAATTAGAACTGTGGGTTGGGCTTTTACCTTTGTTACTGATATAGCCTGTAAATTCCCTTCTTTTTCTAAGCTCTGTCATTTTTATGCTTCCTGTTCTATCTCCCCAGGTGGAACCCTCCACCAGCCAGTCTCTTCAGCGCACACCTCATACCTAGCAGGCCTCTTCCAGGGTGCGAGCTCCGCAGAATATTTTTGTCTCATCGGATCCCACCACAACCATTGCTAGTTTTTACATTGGGAGTCATAACATCAAGATCATTACATCAGGAAAACCGTTACATTATGGTACTTTACTTTGCAGGTAAGATGATAAGCATTAACACACACACACATATTTATATATTAAAATTTTAAATATGTATATATTTAATATTCAAAGTATTTTAAATACTTGAATTAATTATATTTTATTTTTTATAATGTAACTGAATATACTTTAATCGACAAGGAGATTTTATGGTACGGCCATAGTCTAGGAGTATAATTATTGTGCTCATCTTTTATCATCTTTTGATAATATATGCCTTTTTCCGATGGTTGTTTAAATGTTTTTATGTATCATCTGTGTTTCATTCTGATTTTATGGCTTTGTGCCAAAATAAAATTGTGTTGTTGTTGAATATTTATATATTTACAAAATACATATGCATATATTTAATAATGTGGTCCTAGGGTCGACAAGTTTTAGTACCAATCCTTCAGTTGTCTGTATCCTTTGCACATAGACTGAAGTTGGTATGGTGTCAAGTTTTCAAGCACTTTCCTTTTCATTTGGTCCTGAAGAAAGCCACAGCATCTATGCGGAGGGCACCAAAGCTGAAACATGTCGACCCTATGACCACACCGAAACATGCAAGGTTGAATTCTCCAGGCATGGATCGCACACCTATTTTAGCCCTGACCCCCGGATGTTCCATTAAAATTGAGTTTTAACATACCAGGGAGTTTGTTTTAACTTCACATCCACTATCCCTCACACACTCCCTCCACACCCAGCTCATCTGAAGGTTTTAGTATACCTCTTCTTACTTACAACTAAAACATTCCTAAACTCCTCCCTCACAGTGAGGGGGCTGTAGCCCGCACTGAGACCAGGCTCGCAGTGTGAGGAGGTTCCAGATGATGAAGCATGCCTCCCACGGGTGGGTGAGGGAATTTTTCCTATAAAAGGGAACCCCCCCCCCACACTTCTCTCCTTATTGTTTGTGGCCTGTTTGTGTGTTATAAAATTATACTATAGGGGAGTCGCCCCCCTGCTGGTCGGTAAATCTCCTCAGGCCTGTATGTGTGTGTGTATATATATATATATATATATATATATATATATATATATATATATATATATATATATATATATATATATATATATAATGTCATGGCTACGCTGGAGGATCCCTTGAGCTCCCGCCTGGCATTCATGACTGTTCACCCTGGCGGCGGGGTTTCAGGTCAATGTCCATAAGTCCCAAGCTCTCAATTTATCGCTCCGGGCCTCCACACTTTCCGAGTTACAATGCTCTTACCCTATTCAATAGGCCCCGACAGCAGTCACCTACCTCGGGTTACAGCTCACGACAAACACTCACAATACGAAGTCCCTTAATTATACTGCCCTACTATGGTAGATACAAGCGGACCTGCACTGCTGGAGACTGCATTCCCTTTATTGTCTAGGCCGAGTAGTGGTAGTAAAGATGGCCATACTGCCGAATATACTCTTCCTCTTACAAGTCCTCATGGTGGAACCCGCCCAGAGTCTCTACGAATTTTACAACGGGAGATCGACCGCTTTGCATGGGCAGATAAAAGGCCTCGCTTACATAGCGACCTCTGTTACAGGCCCTGAAAAAGGGAGGTCTAGGGGTACCGAACCTGCAGTGGTATTACTGAGCTGTGCAGCTTAGGACCTTTGTGGAGTGGTCACACCCAAATCCGAAAAGCACTGGCTTTTCATGGACAGAAAAGTGGCGGGGCAATCTCTGTTCAAGAATCCCTTCCCTCCCCAAACAGGCATGTCCCAAAAGCCTGTATTTGACTCTCATCACGCGGCCCCTTTAGCTGCATGGAACAAAGTTGTGGAGAAGTGGGATCACCTTGTTCCCATCACCAATGACACTCAAAGCGGACAACCCTGATTTTACTCTGGGCCTCTCTTCTGGGGCCTTCGCTCACTGGAGATGCGAGGGCCGTAGATCCATTGGACACTTCTTCGATGAGGCTGGGCCCCTGTCATTCGAGGACTTTCGCTTACAACATGGCATTCCTGAATCCGAACGATACCGAAACCATTAGATCTGACACTGGGGGATGCACCCTATGATCCGCCCCCATGCCCAGCGCCATCTCACCCCTTTCGTTAGGCAGCTGCTTTCCAAAATTTGCCTCATATTCATACTAAACAGCCTTCTTTGCCCACCTCTTAAATTTCCGGGCCAGAGAAGATGGGAGTCCGAACTGGGCTGCTCCTTTACCCAGCGGGAATGGGAGGACATTTCTCATTGTGCTCGTCACACCACTTTTAACATGGCAAGAATAGAGACGGCTAGCAAAATCGCGACTTACTGGTATCTCAACCCTGCCGACTACATAGGGGGAACCCTATCCGCAGGCCCTTGTGCTGGCATGACCGTGGTTGTCTGGGTACCCTGACACGTCTGCTTACTGCTCCAAAGGACCCCCGAAGCCTGCAGCTTTAAGCCCCGCCTCTAAAAGAAGTAATGTCTAGCACTGATTTCTGAATAAAAAGTGTGAAGACTTTCGGATAACTTTGAGGTTCCTGCTTACATATTCACATGCTTTATTTAATCTTGCATATTATACGAGTGTTTGCTTTTTAGGTCTCACCTAGCGAGGCAGCGCCATGCGCTGCTCGCGTAATTAGGTCTAGCCTAGTGATGCAGTGACATGCGCTGCTCGAATAAGCAAGATCTATTGTTGCCGCCTAGCTTAGCAATGAGGGACTGGATGGGTGCATGCGCTCGTGAAGACATGAGCTGTGAACGTGCGCTTTTGCAGACATGAGGTGTGAACTGTACGGCACTGTCTGCAAGCGAGGGCGGCGGGTGCGTGCAAAGCATGGTGGTCCAGTCCGTGCCGGCACTTCACTTAGGTTCACTATCGGCCTAGCGGGAGGGTAGGATTTTGCAGCGCACTCCCCAATTCAGCCAAGGTGTTGCATTATTTATCAGGCCACAGTGCACTTAGTGCCCCCAGGCCATGACACTGGCCTGCCCAGGTCGCGCAAGCCATCTCGCGTGCCCTCACCGTCTCTCAGCAGCAGGGTGATCACTTCAAGATCCCGCGGTGAGTCATGTACTTCTTCTGGTGCGACCCAGTCTCCGGCACTGCGCGCTATGCGCCGAGCGCCGGGATGGGGTCCCAGCACACCTCGCAGCCTCCAGCGCGTGCACAGGCATCTCTGCCCCAGGCGTGGCCCCAGTCAGCCTGCGTCCAGGGCCAGCTTTCGTTCCGCAGGATGTCTCCCCATAGCAGGTAGGCATTACATTTTTTCTTTAGGTCGCAGCACACTCTTGCCGTCCTCCAGGCAGCAGGACATACATTTGAGGATCCCGATGCGGGTCACTGGTCGCTCCTGGCACGGCTCTACCTCCGGCGCCGTGTGGCAGGAGCTATACACTGGTATGGAGGCTCACTGGGCCGCCCGGTCCCCAACGCTCACACAGGCCGCCCTGCCCCAAGCGCCGGACTCGGGCAGTCCACGTCCAGGGCCCGCCTTTGGGTCTCGGTGTGCCTCCCCAATGCTGGTGACTGTCAGATGGGGGTGGGAAGTCCAGCACACCATTGGCGTGTGTGCGCCCATCCTCCCCTGTCGCTCTGTGGACACCGGATGCCTCGCACAAAGGGCCACCGCCGCGCCTCGCGGTAGCCGGAGGCTTCGGGTTCATAGGCCTCACCAGGCTCGGCTTTTATCTGCACGGCGTCTTTCCTTCATTTTATGTTCGCCAGAGTGTCCCTCGCATTGTTGCGCTCGCTTTACCGGATGGATGGCTTCTGAGGCGATTATTTTATGAAGGGTTGTGTGCTCGCCGACAGAGCTCGAACTTTATGTGGTCATTTTGCAACGCGGGGAAGCCACGCCCCTGTGGCTGCTGCTTTGAAATGAAATCAGTATTGCATTCCCAAGAGTTTGAGCTATTAGCAAGTTTGAGCTATTAGCATTGTAAATGACAATGCCTTTTATTTCTGTGTTAATTATCAAAACAGATAAATAAAGGCATTGTCATTTCCAATGCCAATAACTTCAACTCTCGCAAATGTGAGACCTATTGTATTGCAAATGCTTGTTTCAGATGTTATTACTTCTTTTCTTTCAGGCGGCATATTATTCTTGTCTTCCCTTCCTCATATCGGATTTCCTATTTTCTGGTTCTCCAGGGCTGCCAGGTCATATAAATGGCAATAGCGCTATGAAAATATAATCAGTCTACTGCAAATAAAAAAACTAAAATAAAAAGAATGCCATTTTCAACGCCAAGAGCTCTAACTTTCACAAATGCGAGACTGACTGTATTACAAATACTTGTTTTCTTTTGGGTCAAGCACTCCTTTAGAGTGTGTGTGCATGAGCCAGCTCCCTCATGTTCATCTCTCCCCCTGCACACTCCATGTTGCTCTCTGTTGGCTGACTTCTACTGCATGACCCCTCCCTTTCACACTCGCCCGTGTACAATGCCCCACCCAAGCTCCCGAGTTGCTTTATTCCAGCTTCTCTGAAGTATTTCGCTCCTGCCCTCCCCCAGTTGCTTTCACGTCCCCTCTAGCCCTCCTGTGTTGCCTTGGCCTACTCCCACCCACCCTGTGCTGTTTCGTCACTTATGCCCTACCCTCCCATGTTATGCCTTGCTTTCCCAATGAGCTTATGCTTCCCAGCCTGACCGCTTTAAAAAAAAAAAAGAATAATTAAAGCTTTTGCACATTTTACATTCATACTTGCTCTCTTTTGTGGCCACTTTTGTTGTCTTCATTGTTCTGTATATGCCTCTGGCTTTGAGCTCTGATCCAGATTTAAATAATTCGTCTTATACTGCGGCCGAATCCAATATAGTATTTATATGTTCACATTTAGCTGATTCCCTTCCTTTATTACTCTTGCTATTTAGGGATTGTAATAAATACATTCAAGGGAGGGTTATAGCAGTCAGAATGGGTTGTATGACACAACCACGCTTTCCTTTCTCATGCATTTCTTAACAACGTAGGCAGAACAACAAATGCGTCTGAATCAAGCATTCCATTTACAACAAGTCGTTACCATGACTTGCTTTAGGGGGGCGCTGGACTTTGGAATAGCATAATTTACTACTCCAACTCCACTCCCTGCAACAGTAGGGAAAGCATTGGACTTTAAAGTCCAATGCACATTTACCTAACACGTTGTTGTAACGACTTGCGTTGTAAATGGAGCGCGTGTTTCAGATGCATTCGTTGTTCTTCGTATGTTGCAAAGGCAACACGTTCTTTGGTGGACGTGGTATTTGCTGTTTCCCATCAGAATGGCTTTATAATTCGAGTGCTCGTTTATTTATTTAATTATTTTACTTACGAGGGATGATGATTACTCATCTTTACCTCTTCTTCCTCAGAGATCCCTTTCTGCTATTTCTGCTAGTCTGTTGACACTGATTGCCAAATTCCCAGCGCAACCACTGACAGTATCATTATCCTTATTATAACACATTTTGGGACCTGCACACTTCACAGCCCATAGTGCAGACTCAACCAACTGCGACTCCCACACCACTGGTGGAAGCCCTGACCGATTGCCTCACAGTCACAACGTAGAAACTGAGCTACATATTGCCAGGTAATAGACAAATGTAGTCATCCGACTTAGTCCCACACTCTAGATCTTCTGTGTCTCTTTAATCAAGGTGGCACAGTTTAAAAGTCTCAAAAGACTATCCCTGTACTTTCTGTGGTTCACCTTTGAGAGAACTGTTTTCCATCAATTTAATGCTAGCACTAATGAAAACTCGAACTCTGGCAAACAGATTGTAAGCCTCAGACTCCATCTCGTTTCCCCGCATCACATGGATAAACTTGTAGTTTCATAACTTTGTAGAATACATTTCAATGTCCTTTATGGGGAGGGACAGTGACTTTCACAAGCTGTTCTGAATAAAATTGTATTATTCAAGATCGCACTTAGCTGTCCTAGAAGAATTGCACATGCTGTAACCATATTTGGGCCAGAACAGATGAGCTTTGTGAGAAGCTCCATGTTGTAGAATTATGAGAGATTAGCAAGTTACTTACCTTCAGAAATGCCTTATCTGGTAGGGACTATATGTAGCTGCAGGTTCCTTACCTTTTGAATTTCCCCAGGCATCAAACAGGATCTCGAAGATGTATCGTGAGCAGCTACCTTGTGTGCTGGTAGGAGGCGTCGATTGGCTCAGTGCCTGACGTTATCCGCTCCAGAACTGATGTAGCTGTACCCATGTAGGTGCGCTGATGTCAGATTCTTTTCACGACTTTCCACACCAGAAGCGCAGAGCCATGAAGAACATTGAACACTGGTGTACCAAAAATAGGGCCCCGAAAGGGGTCATCCCTGTCCCTAGAAATCCGTTCACAGAGCAGGGAGGATGAGTGAGTCTGTAAGGAATCTGCTGATAGACCTTGCCTCTACCAGATTAGGCGTTACCGAAGGGAAGTAACTTATTCATCTGACAGAGACTTATAGCTGCAGATTCCTTACTTTTTGATTGGTTCTCCAGCAATAACATCCCCGGAAGAGGGCCTGCACACTAATTTCAAACGAGAAAGTCCGGCAGGACCGAAACGCAAAGTGTCTATCAAGCGGGCCTGACTGTCCAGACAGTAATGTTTGGCAAACGTTGGCAGGGAAGCCCACGTTGCTACCTGGCAGATATCCAGGACCGGAATTACGTGTGCTAACACAGTGGTGGCAGCTTTAGTTCTGGTGGAATTAGTTCACAAACCTGCAGAAGGTGGCTTCTTGGCCACTGCGTAGCAGATTTTGATGCAGAGCATTACCCATCTGGAGGTGGGCCACTTCTGCTCTGCCTCACTGTTCTTTCCACCAACATACCCCGCAAAGAGTTGGCCATCGACTGGGAACTCTTGTGCCTTCAAGGTAGAACGACATCGCTCTTTTTGGGTCCAGACAGTGTAGTTGCTCCTCTTCTTTAGAGGGATATGGAGGAGCGAAAAAGGCAGCAAGGGGATGGATTGGCCTACATGAAATGAAGTGACCACTTTTGGTAGAAAGGAGCCCCGTGTGCGAAGCACCACTTTGTCAGGATAGACTGAGAGGTAAGGCAACTTAGATGATCAGGCCTGCAGGTCATTCCCACTGTGGGCAGATGTAATTGCCACAAGGAAGGCTGTTTTTAAGGTGAGAAGCCTAAGGGGTCAATTGTGTAGTGTCTCGAATGGATCACAAATCAAAAAAGTTGCATTATTAAGGTCCCACTGAGGCATAATGAATAGTGAAGTATGGAAAAGATGAGTAAGACCGTCGAGGAACCTATCTATAATAGGGGACTTAAATAAGAGGGTTGATCAGGAAAACATATGAAGGCAGAAATGGCAGATAGATAGCCCTTAAGGGTTCCCAGAGCAGAGCCCTGCTGGGCAATAGAAAGAATGAAAAGTAGAATTTCAGAAACAGGGACATAAAAGGGACCAACTGATTTTTTTGCACACCATGCCACAAATGTCTTCCAATGGCAGGCGTATACCGTTTTAGTGGAGGGACGCCTGGCTGCCAAGATGATGTTAGAGACTTCAGGAGGCAGATCGAAAGCTGTCAACTGTTGCCACTCATTCTCCATGCAAGAAGGCAGAGAGTGGACAGGTTTGGGTGGAGAACGCTCATCTGTTGCTGCGACAGTAGAGCTTCGGGAAGCGGCAGCTTAATCAGAGGATTGATGGCCATGCTCAGAAGCTCAGGATACCAGACTGTCTGTGCCCAGTCCAGAGCTACAAGGGTGACTTGGACCCGGTCGTTCTTGATATTCCGGAGAACTTTGGGAAAGAATGATATGGGTGGAAAGGCATGCAGGAGGCCTGAGCCCCACTCGTGATGGAAAGCATCTCCATGTGAGTGCGCGCAAAACCGCTGAAATTGCTAGTTCTTGGCAGTGGTAAATAGATCTAACCAAGGCTCTCCCCACTGCTAAAGGAGACCTTGCACCACCTCCGGACGGAGACGCTGTTAGTGATCCGCTAGGCATCTTTGACAGGGTTCGTCGACCTGCTAGATTTTGAGCCACCATAGATATGCCCTGGTGTTCCAGCCATGTCCTGTGATACAGGGCACTTTGACAAAGGGTCTACGACCCCACAACGCCCTGTTTGTTGCAGTACCACATGGCGGTGTTGTCTGCGAATACCTGCACTAGTCTACCCTTGTTGGAAGGCAGAATGGCCTTCAATGGCAGTCGGATTTTGCAGAGATCCAGCAGGCTGATTTGGAGTCCGGATTCCACCGGAGACCAGAGCCCTCGGATCTCCACCTATCACAGATGGCTGCCCCATCCCAGAATGGACGCATCTGTCACTACTGTAAGATGTGATTGGGGAAGAGGGCTGCTGCTCACCGAATTGTGGTTTGTTGGCCACCACTACAGATCATTCGCAGTTCCCTCCAAGATCTGGACCAGGTTTGAGAGACTCCCCTGATGCTGCGCCCACTGCAAATCAAGTCCCACTGCAGAGCCAGCATTTGCCACGTAACATATCACCAGCAGGATGCAAGAGGCCATGAGGCCCAGCAGCATTAGAGTGAGTCTCACCGAAATTCAGGAAAGAGGTTGAAATATCAGTATCATAGCCTGAAAATCCTGGACTCGCCGCACAGGAGGATAAGCCAAAAAAATGCACTGTGTCCGGAACAGCACCAAAGGAAAGGCAGCATCTGAGAGGGAATCAGGTGTGACATCAGCACATTGATAGTAAACCCCAGTGAGTGCAGAAGGTTCGCCGTAGTCTGGAGATGAGAGATGACAGTCTGGGGTAAGCCCACCTGCAACAACCAGTCGTCGAGATAGGGGAAAGACATTGCACCCCTGATCTCCACTGATGAGCTGCAACCACTGCCATCACTTTTGTGAACACCCGAGGGGCAATGGCAAGGCCAAAGGGGAGCACGATGAATTGAAAATGTTTGTGGCCTACCATTTAACAGCAGATAGAGCCAGTGGGCAGGCAGGGTGGGACTATGAACAAAGGTGTCCTGCAAGCCCAACGCCCCATCCTGTCTCCCGGGTCCAGGGCGGAGGAGACCTGTTCCAATGTGAGCATTTATAATTTCTCCTTCTTGAGGAAGAGATTGAGAGTTCGTAGATGGAGGATAGGACAACAGCAAGTGTCCTTTTGGAAAACAGAAAGTAGCGAGAATAACAACTACAGCCTACTTCTGGCATCAGAACCCTCTCTATGGCTCTCTAGGCAAATAGAGCTGTGACCTCCTTGGGAAGAAGGCACAGATGATACTCCATCAGCCAGTCGTGGGATGGTGGCATGGGGGAGGGCAGTCTCGAAGAGGAGGGAGTAGCCCCTCTGGACGATCTGCGAAGCCCACCTGTCCAATGTTATAGACTGTCAGTGGGGTAGGTGATTATGAATTCTGCCACCAACTGGGTGCCCATGGCAGTAAAGGGGCAGGCTAAGAGGATTTGGAAGCTGTTGCAGTCGTGGTGGTGGTGGACTGACGAGACTGCTGGCCACCTGACCTACGAGGTCTGTGGGTACCATGCCCTCAGCCAAACAGAGGCTGTGGAGTCTGTGCGTGTGGTGCATTGGCTGGAAGCCCCTTTCATTGCCACGAAAGGAGTAAAAGTCAGATTGAGGTGTGTAGAGGCGGGGAATGACCAGGGCAGAAACTGGCTCTAGGTAGGTATGACTTTATTTTCTTTAAAACATGTTTGTGTCTACTAGTTAGTCTCTCAGCTGCTAATGTTGCGGGGTCCGTGATGGCGGCTGGCACCCAGGTCTTCCTGGCAGCTGAAGGGTCAGGCCTTGGACTTTCTCTTCAGTCCGGTGACGAAACGGCATCCCCCAAAAGCATAAAAAGAAAGAAAGGAAGCGGTCAATGAGGCTGCTTGTCTGATGCTTACTTCCAAGGGGGCCGGGAGTGAGGAGACACCTGTTGCACTCTTGTGAACTGTGCACGTTTTATACAGTGGCGAGTCAGTGAGGGCATGTGGTGTTGGAAGACAGGGGAAAGGCAGTGAGGGATACGGGAGGGGTTCCGCGAGTGACCAGGAGCGACTTGCCACCCGTGGTTCTTTACGGGCGTCCCCGCCTCCCCACCCAGCCCGAGATGCAATCTTGTACCTGAAATAGCCACGCTCTCCCGTGAGCGTGGCTCGGGGATGAGAGGTGTCATTGGCCTCCTGGCTCAGCCTCCGTCGGCGCTGGCTCTACTCCCGTGGATGGCTCCTTGCAGATCTCGGGAAACAGCTTGTTCGTTCTCGACTCTGCCGCGGCTCCACTGCTCTCCTCCTCTGCGTCGGTGACGTCGCACACCTGTTGGTGTGTTCCCGGGATTATATCTAGTGGTTGTCCAGTAACGTCCTCAGGGGGCGGAGCCTCGTCGCAGAAGAAGGCCCAATAAAGGGTCCCTGTTCTTTTTCATCGTAAGCGTCTTGACTCATGTCCCAGGATCAGTCCTCCTGTTGGGGGTGAGAGAGAGAGGAGGACGGATGTAAGACAGTCCACTAGTGCTTCGTTTCTTCCTGTGACCCCTGGGGCTGGTCTGCCTGGTCACAAGGTGGACATGGGGCAGCAGAGAAGCCCAAGGACCTGGCTGTAGCACAAGGATCCTTAAAGCACTCGAGCGCTGAATTCACCTTATCTCCTAAGAGATGGGTGCCATTGAAGAGCATGTCCATAAGGGAATCTTGGACATCCCCTGAAAAGTGAGTCATCCTTAGCCAGGTGTGGCACCTAAGGGCCACTGTTCTAGAAACTGCTCTGCCTAGTGAGTCAGTTGTGCTAAGTCTGCATCAAGTTGTGAACTTTGCTGCGTCTCTCTCGTCGGTGACAGCTTGGGAGAGTACAGCCCATGCCTCCTCTGAGACCTGTGGCAGCACTTGTGCAACCATATCCCACAAAGTGTGGGAATAATGGCCCAAAAGGCATGCAGCGTTCATGGTCGACAATGCCAGACTGGCGGAAGAAAATAGTCTTCCCAAATGAATCCAGCCACCAAGATCTCAGGAGTAGGTGTTGCATTAGGAAATTTGGGTGCGGGCAGGCAATCATCCTTTTCACAGGAACCTTTGTCCTGGTTTGGACCAGGTACTAAAGAGGACGTCAGTGAGTGAGTCATTGAGCAGTAGTAGGGGTTCTGATGGGGAGACTCCCGGATGCAGCACCACTGTTGAGATTAGTCTTGACTGCCACTAGGGCAGCTGAAGGTCAAGGACCTCAGCCGTCCTCCGCACCACCACTGTGTAGGAAGCTCCCTCCTCCATAGCCATAGTAGGGGGAAAGCAGACCAGCATGTGAAGTAGAATCCAGGCCTCTATCCTCACCCAGTTCCTCATATCAGTCCGCACTCTGTTCTTCCTCATAGAGCTGGTATTCTAAAGGTTCCAGTGACCCCTCCCAGCCTTCCCCGAGGTCTAGCCCACGAAAATAAGGCTCAGTCTCTGATCTAGGAGGCAAGGCTCCTGCCGGCATCGGAGTCGTCGTCTAACGACGCACATCAGGCACCATGTCAGAGTTGGGATGACAATGGGGACGGTGGTGCCAGCATGCTGGGAGAATCGCCATTGGGACTGGTGCTGGGGCGAGATGGCACAATCAGTGTCGGTCCAGATCCTGGAACGGATCACTGGGGCCCAACCGGAACCAACGGTGTGGAACCAGATGGGGCCCCTTCCGACTCTGAGTGGCTCGAAGGCACACTGAAGAGGTCAGGCATCCCAAACATGAGGTGCATGGCCTCATGGAACTCCTTCAGTTGGGTGGGGTCGCTCTGGCTCTTGGAAATTCGGGGAGGCGCAGAGTCGGCATAGGCGCAGGTTCAAGGGAATGAGCAGAGCATCAAGAGGTTCCGTCTTCTCATCGGTAGACGGATAAGGAGAAGTCCAAGAGCGCATTGACTTCTTGCTCTTTTTCTAGTCAACCTTACCTGAGTGTCCTGAGTACTTTGAATAGGATGAAGAGGACTTGGGCTGCGCGTACAATCCTGAGCCCTTCCCCTCCACCGGGACTTTGACTTATACAGAGTCGTGTGCAGGGCCGCCAGTAGCTACAGGGACTGCTCTGTCAAAGCCTTCGAACCATGGCCCGGCAATCAGAGCACGACTTTGATTCATGTTCATGCTCCAAACACTACAGACAGACAAGATGCTGATCCATCACATAGATTGGTCGGTGACAGGAACCGCAGGGCTTAAAACTAGACTTGCATGAAGGCATCTTGACACACCAGAAGGTAAAACCTAAAAAAAAGTCGACAAAAATTCATTAAAAAAGCCTGTCAAAAAACAACAGAGGAGTAGCTCTTCTCCGGATCAGTGTTCGATGTCGCAGAAAGGAAAGAACTGATGTCAGCGCACCTGGGTGGCGCCTATAAAAGTATCACAACATCACTTTCCGTCATGGACGATGCCAAGGAAGGATACAAACGATTGACGCCTCTTACCGGCTTAGCAGGGTTACAGCTCACAAAAAATCTTCCAGATCCAGTTGGACGCCTAGGGAAATTCAAAGGTAAGGAATCTGCAGCTAGTAGTCACTATCAAGTTTTCTAAATATATTCAATTGCAACTGTTTCATTTCACTTAATTCAGAATGGTTTACTCCGTGGGAACTATGTACATCTGTAGTAGTAAGTGTATGAAATTCTTCTTAAAAACCTTATAAAGGAGTGTTCTTCTGCATGAGTAGAGGATCTTTTTTCTCACTGACCTTTGGAGGTGAATCTATGCTGGATTTCTCTACGATATACTTTGAAATTTGCAGACCTCAACTTTACTGAGTTCTTTGATTAATTTCTGTACTTTAACTGAGCTTTGCACTCCGATTTATTAATTATTCTTGACAATTCCAATCAATTTCTCTATGACTAATTCTCTGAAAAAAAATAAGATTCAAGACTTCTCTGCCTGGCATTTTTGTAGAACTAAAGGGGTTCCAAATAGTTAAATTGAAATAGACATCTAGTAATGCTTAAATTAAATTAAGATACAGTGTGAGCGAGGAGCACCAAAATCCGTAAAGTGATTAACACCACTTACAGTCTCGTCCGGTTCCGGTGTGTCAGCCGGCTGCTATGTTCTCCCACAGCTGTAACTGCGACAGAGTAAAACCTTAAAAAGTTTTAATATTCAATAAAAGCAGCCCTATCTCACTATGAGACAGCTAATTTAGAAAAAGAATTAGATGAGACCCAAGGGATGCAACGGTTATCGGTGGAAGAGAAGATAAGAAAGAAATGAGAGAACAGCAAATTGAAGCATTTTGAGTGCAGTGAAAAAAGCGGGGCTCTTTTGGTTTGGAGCATACAGGAAAGGAATAATTCTAAGGAGATATTAAATGTAAATAAATAAATGTTGTAAATGTTGTATACTTGTAAAGCGCGCAGCTGCCGCACCGCAGGCGTCCTGGCGCTGTATACCGCTGGGGAACCCGTCCTGGCTTTCCCTGTGAGATGGTCCCTTCTGGGCACCCCCAAGGTGAGACCAGGCATCCCCGGCGTTGAAGGGGCCGTTGTGAAGATTAAGCAAGCTATTGCCCAGAGTTGCAGAGTGGAACACAAGGTTGGAGTAGGCGCCAAGGCGAGAATTATCAGACACTTGTCTGTACAATAGGGATATGAGGAAAACAGAAGTCGTACTTCTGGATTTTTACATAAATTATACAGAGGAGAAAATGTAGTACTTGAATTGGGAAAAACATATTTGGCTGAAGGAGAGATGCTTGAGAGCACTCACAGAGAATCAAAGTGTTCTGTTAAATTAACCATTGCCAGAGAAGATAGAACAAATACTAAGAAAATAAAAAGCGGTATAGCTGCTGGCATGGATGTGATTTCTGGAGCGTTACATAGAGTTTACTGACACTCTAGATGACACTATTCAAGTGGTTTTTAACCAAGGATGAACACATTGCTAACTGGTAGAATGATGTAACCATTTCACTGATCCTGAAGCCCAACACTCTAATCAACGCAAGTCATACAGACCAATTTCTCTTTTAAATATTAACTAAAAAATCTTTTCAGGAATACTAGAGTAGTAAAACAATTGGTTCATGAAGACCAAAAGGGTTTATTAATAGACGACAACTACAGGAACTCACACAGTTAGTTGGGCTCGATTCACCTTGCAGAGGTTAGAAGAAGCACTTTGGCAGTGATTACCTTAAATGCAGCCAATGCCTTTGACAGGGTCAATTGGGTCTATCTATGGGAAGTATTAAAGCAATTTGGAATTGAAGGTGGTTAAATTAAAGATACACAAGCAATAGATAGGCCAAAAACTGCAAACATATTATTTAATGATAACCTGACCCTAAACCTGAATATCACTAGGGGTACTAGAGAAGGATGCCCTTTAATGAAAACCAAAAAAGTAGGACAAAGAAACAGTCATAGGTGCATTAGAAATAAGAAACAACAACTTGCATACTGTGGCAGGGACACACACTTGCACAGGTCTGTTGGAAGCTGTGAACCACCACGGCACCACTCACACAATATCCACTGAGCACACTCGCATGAGTTTGGTAGAACACTGCCAGAGAGGACTTACCTACAGAGATCTCACTAACAGAAAAACTCACGTTCAGCAGGAAGGCATTTGCATGCTGTCACATAACACAGTCAAAAGACTATGTAGAGGACAACAGTTAGAGCACTACCTAGGCTAATGTTGGAAAATGCTGGAATCTATATTTTCCATTAATAGGTTCTTATCCCAGAACTGTATGCACTAGGGCCTGACTGTTTGTATTTCTCTAGAATTAATTCATAGACCTCCAATATTTTCTAATCTGTAACAGATTTTTACCTTCCTTACTGCTGCCACTCAATTATTTGCCAAACACTTGCAAAGCCAAGAAGTTTGGCTCTAATAAGTTAATGTATTCAAACACAGCCACACCACATGTTCTTATGTGCATGCCTCTGTTGCTATGTGCTGGCCCCCTAACGCCAGACCTACATGTCCCAAAAGTGTCCCAGTGTAAATAAGGTTTCAAACAGCAAAGGGAAGGTGAACTCTGAAGAGTAAAGACTTTACAATATGCTTGCCATATTTTTATATTGTTTCATTAAGAGCCTGAAAAAGTGAATTCTGTATGCGCAAACCTAAATAAATAAACAGTTTGGTTTAGGACGCAATCATGTTTTCTCTATTAATGGTAGGGCTGCTCTTCTTATAACATCTCCACCTTTCACCACAGTAGGAAATGTGAACCTCTGCAAGAGAACTGAAATAAAGTGTCCCAAGTGTTTGACAATACAAACATATGGAATGTATTTACAATGTCATTAACTTTATCCAGAGCTATGTGGTTTTGGATGCAACAAATGTATTAATTCCTTCTGTTTGCCTTCGTTATATGGAATATAGTTTGCTAAACGACATATAATTAGATATCCTGCCTGAACAGTTGTGTTAGGCACTCATTCCACTGAGGTCAAGAGTAGCCCAGCGGAGATCCGAACCATCTACTCCCCAGTGATATCAGTTATATCTTACACTCCTCCAACATGAATCCATCCTTAACCTCCTTTTCAATGAATATGAATCATGGCATTCATATTTCGAATTGGTCTTCATTTAACTTTTACACCATGGGCGAAATATGGATGAACAGTAAGCTCAGAAAAGTTATTTTACATAAAGGAACATAATACCAGAGGATGTGGGAGCAAAGTCGCAGAACACAAGATAGCTCTGGGCTTTTCTTGTTCGCCCTCATACCTCAGTATCTGACTGGTAAAAATGTGGCTGGCGCATTTGAAAATTTTTATTAGACAAGGCAGTACACTGCACTTTGAAGAATGTGGCAGAAAGAAATTAAATTTTCAGTGTTTAATTAACTGTTGACCTAATGGCTCAGGTTATTCTGAAGTACTTAAATGGGATGCACAGATTACTTCACTGTACAGAACGCTTCACTGTCAAACTCTCACATGAGTATTTGGATGCAGGCATGTTGCCATCACTGCTGACACTTCATCTGGTGCACTGAGCTACTTGGGTAAATATCGAAGTCCAACAAAGTAGCATACATGTCACTTACACTTACCACTAGAGCTGTCAATGAGTGCTTGGGAATGCTCAGATCTGCGAATATGTGACGTTGCAACGCATGCCATTACATCGCATGCCGTTGCAACGCCAAACTTTACCCCGACTGTCTGTCAGGGGAGCGCTGGAAGTTGGAATAGATTAATTTACTACTCCAGTGTGTGCAACACCAGGGAAGGTGTTGGAGTTAAATCCAACACCTTCTACCCACTGCTGCACACCTTTTGTGTTGCAACGGCATGCGATGTAATTGCATGCGTTGAAAAGGCTGTTTCCCCAGATCGAATATGTGACGTTACAACTCATGCCATTAGCTGCATGCCTTGCACCTGGCTCCACTGTGTTAGTGAAAGGTTCAGTTTTTACTCATCTTACTTTTCCAGGGATTAACATTCGTCGATGGTAGCCAGTTCTCTTTCCCCTCATATGTTGGTTTCAGGTGAGTTTCTTTGATCATTAATCATATATATATTTTTGAGTGCATGTACTTTAGTTCATCTTTTCTCAAATGGGGGTTTAAGACACTACAAAATTAAAAGTCAGAATTTGAGGAATGCAATTTACTGGGTATTCAGTGCCTGATATAGATTGTGGCGAATGGGTATTCCGTCACAAATGTGACTGATATACGTCATCCTTATTACAAGTGAATTAGATGTCATAAGATTATCCATCCACCTTATATTATAAGTGAATTAAGACATAATACACTTGTAGGACGACGGATGGATAGCTGCCAAATGTGTGATGGAGTACCCATTCACCAGACTCAAAATCAGGCTCTTTGTTGCTCTAAACATTTAACCAAATTTGCCTTCCAATACCAATTGAGTGTACCCACTAGCCCATTAACCTCTCTTGCATGCTTCATGAAGGGTGTTTCAACTCCACATGTTACACAATGCTCTACAATAATCATCTGCATTTCAAGACCATTCAAACATTTTGTCTCTTCACCTTTGGATAATACTACCAATATATAGAACATCAAATCTTTATATTGCTGAACTTCTGCTAATTATGTTCAGCAATTCCAGCGATAGAAAACCCTTCCACTGATTGGATGTGGGCCATCTACCAGAGACATGTGGAGTTCTGATCAAAACTAGTTCTTGTAATATTGCTGCCCAAGTGTTAAAAGGTTTGCTTTGTTGCCTCAGCTGCACATTTAGATTTCAGTAATTACAGCCAGATGTTTTCATTTGAGTGAAATCAAGGTATTAGTATTCAATTAGGTGATGCTTCTGTTATCTCCAGTTAACTCTTCTCTGATATTTAGTAGCTCTTTTACATTCATCTGATGTTTCCATTCTTTTAGACGGTCTACCAATTTTGATAAGACCCGTCTTCTTTACCTGATTGAGCAACATGCAATGCAAGAATTTGTCTCATTTTCTCCAGTGCCCTCCTGACCATGCAAAGTTCTCTGAGCTTTAAGGTTAAACGGAAAGGGAAGCGCCATGGATATTGAAAGTTTTCTTTCTTGATGTGGTATGTTATTGCTTTAAAATCTCTCCCTTTTTTGAGGATAGATGCTGATATATCTTAAAAGAGGAGGATTTTGTCAACTTTTATGCAAAAGGTTTCTGGCTGTCTGTATTCATCATTATTTCCTCTTTCACTTGAAAAGAAGCAGACCTTTGGAAGCACATCAGGGATCCGTTTCTTAAGGATGTTGAAGGCACGGAACACCCTATGGATGCAATATAATGTTATTTCATTGTCTTTTGAGGCCTGAAGTACCTGCTGAAACAATTCCCAAACATGATTCTCAGGCTCATCTTTTTAGACATTGATTGCAATACTCAAATTCTCACATTACTGCTGTGTGATCTGTTCTCTTGATATTCTGATTTGTCCACCAGGGCATTTTGTTGCTTCTTCAGAATTCCAACTCACCCAGCTGTTTCTTCATGATCATGCACTTGTTCGGCCAGAGTAGTATTGACCTGTTAAAAATGAGTGTCTGCTTTTTTTAACAAGTGATCTTGACAAAGATGTGTTAAACATTTTCTAAATTTGTAAAGTAGCATCTGGATATCATCTTGGAGTACTTGCGCCTTGGTATCCACGGAGGCCGGAGGACCCTCTATCCCTTGGTGTGTTGTTGCGTTCTGTTGGGGGTCTTCTCTCTTCTTGCCAATCTGATTTACCAATGTTTCTTTGATAGATGACATTGTGGGAGCTTTGTTTTTGTCTGAAGCCATTTTAGCAATATTGTTTCAGGATACCACTCATTTCTACCCACGGAGGATATGGACCTCGTGTTCTCTATGCATGCTCTTAACATCTGATTGGGCAGCCTAATGGCTTCTCTTCAATCCCTTCACCTCTCCCTTTCATCTGAACTGTACTTTAGTTGCCACAAATAGCATGGAAAGACAAATGTAGATGGTTTGATATATGTATCCCTTGTGGCTACTCATTTCTTGGAAAGAGTAGTAGGGGGAGCCCTGTTACTGATCCAGTCACTACTGTTGCCCCAGCACATTCCTGGATCGAGCGCTCATCTATGAGCAGGATTATCTACTGCTCATCGCCTCTCTTCCTCCTGCGACTTGTCTCTAGTGCACAGGAGAAGCTACAGTCGGACCCTTCTGTCTCCCACCCAAACTGTTTAATTTAGTATCTGCTTGTACAACTCTCCAAGTAGTGGGCTAGCAAATTCTCGGAAGCCCATAAGCTTTTTCAGATCCCCAGTACAGCTCCTCTCCCATAAGGCTGTCTCCGCAATGCACGGAGCACCACCCTCGACTATCACATTGGCCATCTTGTTGCAATCTACTTCAGTGCCAGAAACCTGTATCAGATCTCACGACTGGCAAATCACTGTTTGTTATCCCTGCCACACTCCAAAGATGAAACCAAAGCCTATTTATATATTTTATGCCAGATCGGGACACTGAGTGAGAACTAGGGCACTGAGATTATACAAATGGTTGCTATGAGCATCCCTAGCAGGAGAGTTATATCACATTATGCACACAAGCAGAGATGAAAGTATAGTACTAACCTTCCAAAGCTACCAGTCACAGGATACGCAGATACAAAGGAACCGGCCACATTGGTGAGGCCTAAAGGAAAGAAAATATTTTAGCAAGCAATCTATTAAATGTAGTGCAAGTAAATCGGACATGGCCCCCTTCTGATGGTAATTTAGCAAGGTTTACAAACTGAGGCATTGATTACAATGGGAGAGGAGTTTATCACTTGGAATATAATGGTGGTGAAAATGTGAAGGATGGGCATTGATTCACCCAAGTTCACAAAGCCAAAGAGTTTAGGCAAATGACCATGCTCACAATGCACGGTGGATGGCATTTTGGTTCTGTATGCCTGAAGTCTACTATGCGATCTTCAGCTGATCCAGCTCTATAGTAACTTTTCCAGACATGAACATAATATACAATATAGCAATACATAAGTATTTCTATGTCAAGAATGTGCAATGTGATGCATAGATGATTTCAGACATATGTGGTTCCATAAATCCATGACATACTTTGTAATTACATTTATTGAGCATCCTGTTTTATTTTTAACAAACACTTGAAAGATCACCCAACAGGAGTTACTCTATACATTTAATTATCTATTGAACAATCACAGGAAAGTGCTGAATGTATTTGGATTTTGTGGGGTAATGTTCCTGTTAGACCTGACACCCTTGGCGTGGTTTTTCCCCATCTTTTTGCCTCTGACTCATGTATTTTTGATGCTGTGCTGGATTTCGTTTTTGCTGGTTTAGATGCTTTGGACCCTCTGCGACTGCTGATCAGTGTCAGAGGGTAAGTGCTCCCTCTGTAAATTGTCATATTGATTGGGTATACCTGATTGGCATATTTGTATCACCATAAAGTCCCTAGTAAAGTGCACTGTGTGTGCCAGGGCTGGTGATGACAGATGCTACTAGTGGGCCTGCAGCGCAGATTGCGCCACCCACATGAGTAGCTCTAAAATGGTGTCTCAGGCCTGCCAGCACAGGGCCTGTGTGCAGTCAGCGGACTGCCATGTCTGCCTGGCCAGTGTCCCCACTGGCTGGGCCTAACCCTTCCCTGTCTGTGCACATCAGCCACCTCTATGGAAGGCTCAAGGTACCCCCCTGGGCAGGGTGCAGTGCATGGATAAGGTAGAGCATGTACTAGTGCAGGTAACATGCTTTGGTAGTGAGCAGCAGCCCTTTTGTGTGCTCACTGCTGTAAGGCTATCTTGCTCCATAGAATAACATGGGGGAGGCTGGTCCCAATGGATACCAGCCTATCTGCTCATAGGAACAAGATGGGACATAAGTGAAAGATATCCCTGAACTCAGAACTTAATGACACATCTTTTAGTGAAGGTTGTTTTTAGATCCTGGGGTTGAGAATAGTACTTTTAGAAAGTGGCTGTTCTTTTGTCTAAACCTTTCTGTGTGCCTGGGCCTGTGTGTGGAATGCCTGTGTGACAGAGGCTGCAGGGCCCCGGAGGGGGTTGGAGTCAGCCCAGGGGTGAAAGGCAACATCTGCTGCCAGGGAAGGGGGAGGAAGAAGCGCCTGATAGTGCCGGGCTGTGTCTGCCTGACCACCATGCTGGCTAACTCCCCTGCCGGCCCACTGTCACCTCTGGCCCTGAAGCTGACAGGAAGAAGAACACCAGAAACATTCCAGTGCTCAGGGCCCCCTTGCACAAAGACTTCAAAGGACTTCAAAGGCTTTTTGGGGTATAAGGGAAGGACCCCTGACTACGGAAGATTAGATTCTAAGATTCTACAATCTAGAGGAACCTCTGCCAGAGGAAGGACTGCGGCAGGAGCTGATGGAAGATTGCCTTGCTGTGTGCTTTAATGGCTGACCTATCCTGCTATCCAACTGAAGGAGAGGAGAAGAAAGGGACTTTGCTGTGAGCTGTGACCCTGCCTGCTTGAAACTGCTAAGACTTTGCTGTGTGCTGTGTCTGCAACCTGAATCTCCAAGGCCCTGAGAAGAGCTGGCTCCCTGTCTGCAACCCAGGAACATAAAGGTTGCCCAAGGACCACAAGAATCTGCTGTGCCCCCCTGAAGCTGCTGTGTGGCTAAGAGATCGTGAAACCCTGTAGTTTGCCTGCTTAGCGCACTGGCTGCCCTCTAATCTGCTTGAGGGCGCCGCGCTGACCCAGCCTGCTGCGTGGCCAAGATCGACGTGTTCATCGACACGTGGGTGGTGCAGACCGGAGACTTGTGGGCCTCTCCAGCGCAAGGAGCGCTGAAAAACGATTGCTGGCCGTGTCACCGTCGCAGCCCGGGGTCAGTAACCCCCGTGGAAGTGCCCCGTATCTTCCCGGCGTTTGCGGGCTGAAGATCGAGCCCGCCGCGCTCTGATTGGGTGAGAGAGCCGAGCCCCCTCACCAGAGCCGCGACGGGATTGGTTGCTGGAGCGGAGCGTCATCAGCGAGGCCGCGCTGCCATTGGTTGGCGGCCTCGCGTTCAGAGGGGCTCGTCGCAGGAGCCGCGACGAGATTGGCTGCCTCCGCTGAAGCTGCGGGAGGTGCCGAAGAATTGCTGTGATCACCGCCGGGACCGGGGAGACTGACCTGACCTCGCCGAGGGATTCGAAAAGCGTCCCGCACCCCTGGCCTGCCGTCCTACACAAGGTGAGCATCACCTCCTCCCCCGCCGCTCGTTGAATTGTCGAGAGCGGGCAGGAGGGGAAAGGGGACCGGCCGGGGCGGGGACGAGAGAGATCTGCACGGCGCGGTGCGCCCGGAGCCTGAGAACGAGTGAGGCTGTCCCGGGGGGAAGAAAGAGTCCCTGGGCCACGCGGTGAGGTGCATCTGCAGCGCTTGAGGCCCATTGCTTTGCGGGCTGATAGTAACTCATTGGCATAGTTTGGCTTGCTCGTTTTCAGAGCTAAATGGAGATAAAGAAATCGTATTATTCTTAATATCGATTTAGAAGAGACTTGAGACTACATTTTTATTGAGAGACTTCTTACATACATGCAACCATTAAAGAATTAAGTGCAACATTTTTATAATGAAGTGATCATCGTGCAACTGCTTGATTTACCTTGCTGAAACTAGATAAAGTTATATTTCATATATACTTACCTGTGTGGTCTCAGTTTGTGGTGGATTGGGGATTATTGTGGTGTTAAGTGCAAATGTTATTCACATTGCCTCTGTTTAGCCTAGACTGCTCGCGCCATGCTACCTAGAGGGTGATCAGGGGTTATCTCAGAGGGTTATTCCTTCACCCTGACTAGAAGCAAGGGTCCCTACTTGGTCTAAGGTACTTACCTCTGCCAACTAGAGACCCCCAGTTCTAACAGTTCCTTTGCAAGAATGTTAATTGTTTCTGTAATGAAGTTAAGGAAGATCCATGCATGTATGGGTTTGCATTGCCTGAAGGATTCTAACCCTATAATTATTCATAGCACATTTATACTGTATCATTTATTTAGCTGATGAAATAATGCAGAAAGGAGTCCTAATGCCTAGATGAAAATTATGAATTGGGTTATGTTCCTTCTTGGTATTAGAAACGGTTGGACTTAAGATCTGTGTGTTTTGTCTGAATGTCCAGTGCATTCTGAATCACATTTGTGGCACTCATCAGCCTTTAAAAACATAAGTTTCAGAAGCTTTACTAGAAAAAGTGGGTCAATGCTGAAATCAATGAAAAACGTACGAGTAAGAAATGTAGGCACTTTAGTTTTACTGTAGCTTGAATATAAGCAGTTTCAGTTTGAAAAGTGAGAGTATGAAATGTGTGTTCTTCTGAAGTGTTACTATCTGACTTGAATAGTTGCCTTTGCCCCATAGATACCAATGTATGTTTATTTTATCTGTCCATTCTTTTTTAACTGCATTTTATCTTTGTGTTATACAGAGATATTCTTGGGAACTGGATATCTCAATGCTATTATTTTAACCCTGAACTACGTACAATGATTTAAGACCTGAATGAATACCTGAAGTTATCTTATGTGATGGTATTGATAGTCTACTTTGGAAATGCGTTCATGTATATATCCTTATGTGTCTTTATAAAACTGTGATGGAAGATTAATAAACAAGTCTTTTTTAGGTAATAAAACACAGAAAATGCTATCATACCCATTCTACCACTGTGCACCCCTTCCTCATCAGTCATTCTCTGCCCGATTATTAAATGAACATACAGTCAGACACCATTTTTCCAACATAGCCATCCCCCTTTTGCACCTTATTGTGTCCCTTCCTATGAAAAAGTCTTACCAATGGCTAGCAGCTCCTGGTTTGGATCAATGTGGTAATTGTTCTGAGAGGCTTAAACAAACATAGGTAGAGAATGTGTTAGAAAAAAAATCTAAATTAATTATATATTTAAGCAGATTTCTGAAAGCAACAGGAATCACTTCATATACAACTACTACAATAAAATATTTTACAACTGTATAAATGAAGAGTGGCTAGATATGGTTACATATGGTATTTAACAAAAATAACAAAGGGGGGGAGAGAGAGTATATAGATGTATTCGTTCTCCCTAGTCAGTCGTATATAAACAAAAATAATCTACTGTTACAATGGAAGGGTTTCCCTACTCTGGTTGGGAGCACCCTATGTTTGTAAAATACCCATCACACACCAAAAGGACCCTTGGTGTCATGCTTCATCATTGGGGTCTTCGCACCCCTCTACGGGATGCAGCTTGCTTTGACCTACGACTACGCGGAAGCACTTTCAACTGATGACTATGTGTGGTGTATGTGAGGGTTACTTATTTGTGAGTGGTGGGGTTATACGGAGAGTGATGTTTAAAAAGGGCCTGGCTCGTGGGGTCAGAAACTATTTTAATGGGCCCGTGCTGGCGCTATTAAAAACGTGCAGAATAAGGAGGTGTATTATGCAGGGCTATGTGCATTACCTCCCATGTGTGTGTTTGTGAACATGTTTCGGAGACTGGGCTCCTTCTTCAGGACAGGGTACACAAATCCCCACCTTACTCACGTTTCTCTAGTTCGACAGCTTTCATCCCCGACACCTTCGGGCTAATTTACCTTACGGCCAGTTCCTTCGCTTACGGAGAAATTGCACTGACCTAGTCGCCTACAAGTCCCAGGCATCTGACCTTAAAACTAAATTACGAAAGAGGCAGTACCCAGACAGGATCATAAATGCCACCATGAAGAGGGCAGGTAACAACAATAGAGAAGCCCTTTTAGAAAACAGAGTACAACCCAGTACAGAGCAAACAAGACCCATATGTGTAACTACTTATAGTACACACTCCAACGAAGTGTCAAAGATCATTAACAAACGTTGGCGCATTCTGTCCAGTGGAACACTGGGATTTGAAAAACCACTTTTTGCTCACAGAAGAGGGAGGAATCTCAAGGACATGCTGGTCCATACTCGCCCAAAACCTGATGTACCTCAGCCACTTTCCCAACATGGAATAGAAGGCCACTTCCCCTGAGGCAACTGTGCCAGCTGTCATTTAACAAAAAAGAGCAAACAATTGATATTCAGCAACGGAACCAAGTGGGAACAACATAGAATGACCAACTGCAACAGCAGGAATGTAGTGTACATGATTTCCTGCCCCTGTGGCCTAGAATACATAGGCATGACCACAAGAGCAGTAAAAGTGTGGCTAAATGAACATAAAAGTAACATACGGTGCAAGAAAAGCACTACCAAAATGGCCACGCACTTCCTGCAAGCACAACATTGTGTTAATGACATTAGCTGGACAGTAGTGGAGCAATTACCAACAGAGGCTGGCCTATTCGAAAAAGAACAGCGGTGGGTGTTCCGATTGGGCACCCACATCAGAGGCCTCAATGATGAGATTCCTTGGGGACAACTATCATGAATAAAATGTGAAACACCAACCCACCTCATCCCCTTTACCCATGACCGTTCATAAAAGCAAGAAGATTAAGTACTCTCACTGTGTACTGAACCAGTATGATCGATAACTTAATAATGTGCATTCATGAAAGCAAGCAGACTTACAGCTCTCATTGGGTATTGAACCTCTAGAAGGCTTCATATAAACTGGGATCAGCTTTTGTCTATTTAGGCTACATGTGTACGGTTACCAGATTCCACAGGACGGTACTTACCAATGACCGTTCACACAAGGAAGCAGTTTCATTAGATTCATTATGTACCAAACTACGTGTATTTTGAAACAACTGTGACCAACGTCTATCTAATGTATGTGTTGGCCGCATGAAGCAAACATAGTAAACGCGCCATTGTTAGTATCACCGAACCCGTGGACCCAGAAGAAATAATCTGTCAGTATACACAAAATGCGTATGAATGGGGACACCCATCCCTAAAGCAGACGTGCGCAGTAGGTAACATCACCGCAACACAGACAACGCAGACAACGCGCATGCGCAGGTATTAGTCTTCAACACAGACATGCGTGATTGACCGCTAGCTGACGATTGTGCACCGGGATACCCATGTTTGGGCACATCCGACCAATTAAGGGCTCAAATTGACAATTAACGGCAGTATATAACCAACGACCGCACGGCAGACAACGCACTTTCAGCGGAGCCGCGTATGGGGTAGTCAGGAAGCAGTTTCTTCTAGACTTTCGTGAGTATGTCACTTTGGAGCAGAGGTGAACACCACAACGAGAATGTGAGTACTACGGAATGCAATAACTGTGCATCATTTGCAGGTAGCGAATCTGCACGTGGACCCCAGCGTTCCAGAGGCTCATGAGGCATTGGAATTGATTTATAACAGTATGCTCTTTCAATTTCTTTTTCCTCTTATTACCTCTCACTGTATCTACCCCAGAACTTTATATTCACCCTAAAGCAAAGAATCTTTGAGTGTGTGCTTTATGTTGAGTGTATTGTGTCTTGTACTTGTCTTTTTTCATGCCAGGCACAAATTCACAAGTAGCATGACATTGTTGTCTAGTGATCGGAGCCCGCACTATGATATTACTTCTCCACAGGTCACTGCGCCTAGTGTTTTATTTTAAAAGGAGCGGACCACCAGAAAATATTTTTTGTCCTCTTCTTTTTCAGGTCGACTGTATTGCGACAACTGACATACTTTGTAGGCACATATTGAACCTCACTTTTGTAAATTCAAACAACTTTTCACTGGAGAAACGTGAGTAAGGTGGGGATGTGTGTACCCTGTCCTGAAGAAGGAGCCCAGTCTCCGAAACATGTTGACACACACACATGGGAGGTAATGCACATAGGCCTGCATAATACACCTCCTTATTCTGCACGTTTTTAATAGCGCCAGCCCGGGGGCCCATTAAAATTGTTTCTGAACCCACGAGCCAGGCCCTTTTTAAATATTACTCGCCGTATAACCCCACCACTCACACACAAGTAACCCTCACATACACCACACAGTCATCAGTTGAAAGTGCTCCCGCGTAGTCGTAGGTCGAAGCACGCCGCATCCCGTAGAGGGGTGCGAAGACCCCAATGATGAAGCATGACACCAAGGGTCCTTTTGGTGTGTGAGGGGTATTTTACAAACATAGGGTGCTCCCAAGCAGAGTAGGGAAACCCTTCCATTGTAACAGTGGATTCTTTTTGTTTATATACATGTAGTATTTAGACAGTGGAACGTACAACTGAATTGTCCAAATAGCAAAGCGACATACATATGCATTTTAATGACATTATAGATATTGTAGAGATTTATTTATTCTTATTCTGAAAATGCTGAACACAGATTTCACTGAAAAAAAAATACAAGAGTTCAACAGGTTTCAATGTGGACTGGTGGTCTTGTGATATAAATGCTAATGAAATTAAAAACACTGTTGTGTAAGTAGGATTCAGTTGTTTACAGTAAAGTTACTAACTCGCAGATCTACACCTGCAGCTAGGGGTAGATCTCATGGAATGAATTCACCATTTCCGTATGGCGATCTCTGCCTAGATTTAGACTTCTGACTCTTTACCCACTTTATGGCCGTAAAGTTACTTTTAGCAACTTTCTCCCTATTTGTGGAGCTCTGCAGTATTGGGGCAAATATCTCCCGACAGGAATTAATGGTACATTTTAACAAAAAGAATTAAAAATAACAAGGTATTAAAACACAAATCGCTAATTCATATTTACCTAAGAATAACATAGTAACAATGGGCAACACACCTGCACCAGAACATAACATATTACATTTTAACTTACATTTTTGCATATGTATTTTTAATTAAATGTTAATGTTTCCATCGCCATCCTTTTGTTTATTTTTTTATTTATTTAAGAGAGTTTTATATAGTGCGAACAAGACCATTTTGGGTGGCAGAGCGCTTTAAAAAAATAACGTAATAATGTTATACTACACAAGATAATCTATGTACAAGTAAGTGAAGTAAGTCATGTGGCAAAGGTTACATTTTTTATTTATTTTTTATTTACAAAAGTTTTTTGCTTCCTAAATGATAAAGTCAAAATATAATAAAGAACAGAGACGAGCACATATAGACATCTGAGAGCAGAGTCCGGTGGCTGTCAGGACATTGAGTGGAAGGTTGAGCTACAGACAAGATGGCGCAGATCTCGGTGAAGTGGCCTGCGTGATAAATGGATTTATACACGGGTAGGTAGGCGTCACACTAGAGGAGAAGAAGGTATGACCTCAATGGAATAGGGAATCTGTTGGCTAGTAGAAATTTTACAAACTAAATTAATTATTAAAATGAATGCCCCGGGAAGGTGGTGGTTCCTGGGGTTTAAGAGCCTTAGGATGGGGGTCCTGTGCGCCCCCCATACTTTTTTTTTTTTTTGTTAAAGATATTTTTATTAAGAGAATAGAAAGATGGAAAAAAACAGCAGAGAGAAGGGATGAAAGCACATGAATTCAAATCAAAGAAGTGCCCACGCAGGGGCCAATGCAAAAGGTCTAGCAGTAGAAACAATAAAGAAGGGCCGAACAGCGTCATCACTCAGGGCAGGAAAAAAGAGTTCAAAAAGAGTCCAAAAATCTGCCCAGGACAATGTCAAGCCCCCCGAGAAAACCCGGAGGGGAAAGCCCGCATGGCATCGGGCAAAGCTATCCGAGACAGTGGTTTAATCGACCCAGTCCATGTACGCCTCCATGCAGTTCGGCCAAAAGGAAGGCAACGAGGCAAAGAAGACCATAAAAAAATCAAATCGTCTACATCCCCTTCTAGAAAGGAAAAGCAAACTGAACCCCCCCCCCCCCCAGAGGCTCCAACCTCCCTGGTGCACCCTACCCCCCCCCCCGTTGGTGGCAGCCTGACAACAACCGTTCACACAAGCACAGTTCACATCTGAAACAGATGAAGGGCGCGTATGGTGGGCGGGCAAACCGCTGACAGCAACCCTCGAGAGAGAAAGCGGACCAGTGGGCCCCATCTGAAAGCAAAATTCTTAAAGTTATTTCTAAAAATGTCCGCCATACGCTCCACACTCAGCAACCTCCATAACCTATCGAACCAAAGGGAAAGAGCTGGGGCCTCCTTCTTTTTCCAAGCAGCAGCCAGAGTCAATTTGGCCGCTCCCAAACAGAGCCAAAGAATGTGCTTGTCAGCCCTGGTTTGGTGCTCCAAAAGCGGGTCCCGAAGGCCCAGGAGCACGAAGCCAATGGAATCTGAAATCGGGTAGCCCAGGATCTCTCTAATATGAGACAGAATCTCCTCCCAATAGGGGCGTATGATGGGGCAATCCCACCAGATATGGCGAAAGTCCCCCAGAAGACCACAGCCTCGCCAACATCTGTCAGACGCGGAAGGAAAAATCTTTTTCAACCGGGTCGGATACAGATACCAATCTAGCATGGTCTTCATATGTGCTTCACGCAGATCGACAGAATGATTAAATTTGTGCAGATCTCGCCAAAGATGAGACCACTCTTCATCGGAGATATCCCGCCCCAGGTGCTCCTCCCACAAACCCATGTATCTAGGCCGAGGTGAGATAGCCGTGGTTAACACTAAATCATAGAGGAAGGAAATCACCCCCTTCATAGATGATGTGCGTGTGATGTAAGATTCGAAGTCCGTGGGAGGCCTCGTCGCGGCATCCCGCACCTCAGGAGACAATGCCCAGTGCAGCAGTTTGGCGTGCCGGTAGCGCTCAGTAGGTGGCACCCCATAGTCACGCATGCAATTTTGGAAGGTGAGCGGCTCATAGCCATGGAACACATGTGTAAGTGCGTGGCAGCCCCCCGCCTTCCACCCATCAAAGGGCCCCTCAACAAGAGCCGGCGGAAACGCTGGGTTAAAGTGAATAGGTGTGAAGGGGGAGGGAAAGGAGGTCCATCTTTCATCATTAGAGACAGAGTCCCAGACCTTTAGAGTGGTGCTCGTAGGGGTGCTAATGTATGCGTTGCGAGGCCAATCCCCTTTGGCCTTCCAAACCAAGTCCCATATAGAGCGGCCCGCCACACTTCTGTCCATATGCAGCCAGTGCTTCTCCGACTCCATTTGGGTCCATTCAGCTAGCACCCTGAGTTGTGCCGCTTTATAGTAAAGAAGCATGTCTGGAAGGCCAGCCCCGCCCTTCCTCAATGGACGGCGAAGCGTAAGAAAGGAGAGTCTTGCACGGCCCCCTTGCCAAATGTAACGCAGAACCATAGTCTTTAGACGACGAAAAAAAACCCCGTCCAAGGGAATGGGGAGGGCCTGGAATAGATAAAGAAGCTTGGGGAGCAGCGTCATCTTGACAGCATGCACGCGTCCCAGCCAAGAGATAAACATAGGCTTCCATCGATTCAGCTCAGCCTGTATCTAAGTCAGCAGACGAGGGAAGTTAGCTGCATACAAGGTGGCGATGGAGGAGGTCAGCCGAACCCCGAGATATTGTATGGAGGAGCTAGCCCAGGATAGGGGCGTAAGCGGTCGAATGCGCTCTACCTCAGATGGTGGAAGCGTGAGGTTGAGAATGTATGATTTGCTGGGATTCACCCGAAAACCCGCCACAGCTTCAAACTGGGACAGTACGTCCTGCACCCGCGGGAGGGAAGTCCCGGGGTCAGCTAGCGACAAGAGGACATCATCAGCAAACAAAGATATTTTGTGCTGTTCCCCCGAAAAGGGGAGGCCCACAATATCTGGGTCCTCTTGTACCCTGATGGCAAGCGGCTCAATGCTGAGCGCAAACAGTAAGGGAGATAAGGGACAGCCCTGTCTTGTGCCTCGGGAAAGGGCAAAGAAGGATGAGACATGGCCATTTACCATAACTCTCGAGCACGGGCCATGATAATTGGCCCGAAGCATGTCTATAAATTTGGGAGAGAAGCCAAAAGCATGAAGAGTACCAAAGAGAAAGTCCCAGTCCACCCGATCAAACGCCTTCTCAGCGTCAAGGCCTAGCAGAACAGCCGGAATCTTAAAGCGCTCAGCCTTCTCGATCAAATGGATCAGCCGTCTAGTGTTATCATAAGTCTGGCGACCCTTTATAAAGCCCGATTGATCTGGACGGATGAGGGCAGGCATAAGGTCCTTGAGCCGGGTTGCTAAAATAGAAGAATACAGTTTGGCATCAACATTCAATAGAGCTATAGGCCGGTACGATTCACATTTAGAGGGGTCCTTCCCCGCCTTGGGAATGATCGAAATCATAGCCTCCGCCATAGTGCCCGAAGCATGGCCCTCCTCCCTCATGTTATTGAAAAGAGTCACCAAGTGTCTGATAGAAGGAAGCCGTATAGCCATCCGGGCCCGGGGCCTTGTGCAGTTTGAGGGACCGAATGGCTGACAGCACCTCCTCCCTAGTGAAGGGGGCCTCCAAGAGCTCGTTCCATTCCTTGGAAACCTGCGGAAGCGACAGGGCCTCCAAGTAAGCTCGTTGGGCAGCTGGCACCAAGCGATCCGCCGAGTATAGTGCGGCATAGAAGTCGCCAAAGAGCTCTGCCTTAACCGCATCCCTGTGTTCCACCACCCCGGAGGGGGTCCGAATGCCACCCACATATTCCCTCTCAAGCTTATCACGGAGCTGCCGTGCTAGGTGCTTCCCCACTTTGTTGCCCTGAGCATAGGAGAGGCGCCGCAGGCGCAGGAGGGTATATTCAGCTCGATTATTATAGTGCGCCCTAAGCTTCCCCCGCACTGCAGCAAGAGGGCAAAGGGTCTTTCTAGAAGGATTCTGCTTATGCGCAGTTTCCAACGACGTCAGCTCCGCCTCCAGCGCCTCCCTTTCCTCGCGTCGAAGCTTGTTCAGGGCGGAGTTCAATGCAATGCACGTGCCCCGAGTCGTCGCCTTGAAGGCGTCCCATTGGGTGAAGACCGAGGTGTCACCAATCTTATTTAATTCAAAGAACTCACCAATGGCTGCCCTAAGCTTCTTGCAGGATTCCTCATCCCGCGTAAGGGATGCCGGGAAATACCATTTGCGGTGAGGGGACGACTCTGGGGCCCAGGTCAAGCACGTCGCCAAAAGGCTATGATCAGAAACCGAAAGTGGAAAAATGTTGCTATCGCGCAGGTCGCCCTGTAGAGATTGATGCTCAAAAATGTGGTCAAGACGGGAATAAGTGTGGTGAACATGAGAATAGAACGTGTAATCCCTAGTGCGGGGGTGGAGGGAGCGCCAGCTATCAATAATGCCCAGACTCAACAAAGTATCGCGGAGCTCCGGGGAAAATAGACCCGTCTCCGTCCTCTGTTGATGCGAACAGTCCATACCTTTATCCCAAACCAAATTGAAGTCCCCCATCAAAATCAAGGCTCCCTCCCCGAAGTCCCCAATCACTCCCAGAAGAGCCTCGAGAAACCCATGTTGGCCCGTATTCGGAGCATAAACAACCACCCGCGTGCAAAGCTTACCCATGAGCATACCCTTCACCATCATCCACCGCCCCTCCTTGTCCCCCCGCACCCCCATAGGCTGAAACTGAAGGGAAGAGCGGAACAAAAGCGCAACCCCTCGGTGCTTAGTAGTGGCTGAGGATTTATAAATCAGGGGATATTGCTTGTGCCTAAGTCTAGATTCATCTTTACGGGCCAAATGAGTCTCCTGCAGGCCCACCACATCTAGCTGATGATCAAGAATATACTTCCACACTTTCAGGCGCTTTTGAGGAGAATTAAGGCCTTTAACGTTCCAGGAGCCTATCGTAACAGGTGACATCGAGTCCAACACCTCCCCCCACCGCTCCAATCAATGCAGCCCACTGCTAGACACACACCAGACATACCACAGCCATACCAGGTCCCCTGCCACCACCACCGGGATCCATCCCCAACAAGCCTACCAAAACCCAGCGGAGCCTCATAAACAAAACACAAAGAAAGAAAAGCAAAAGTAGAAAGAGAACAATGAAAGTCGGACATGACCGTAAGGGTCGGGGGTAGAAGACCCTGGTAATGCTCCCCACGAATCCAGGGTCGGGGTAACCCTCCAGCGGAGAACTGTCCCATAGAGTACCTGAGTTGGTAGAGCCCCCCGGCTCCCACGGGCCGCTGTTGGGGGGGCCTAGGCCGCCGAGGAGCTGTCCACTCGGCCCGAATCAGTCACCTGGGCCACCGAGGCCAAAGCCTCTCCCCTTTCACTCTGGCTTGCCGATGGAGATGGCCCCTCTGCTGCGCCAAGCCGGCCCACTCTTTGCCATGCTGGGGAAATGGAACGGCGTCGTCTTCTTGGAGAGGCGCTGGCTTCCGCCGACGCAGATGTTTCCTCCATTCCGAGCAGCTCCCTGGCAGCCGCTAATGTTCGCACTTGCACCAGCCTATTTTGCCACCGGAAGATAAGCCGAAAGGGGTGACCCCAGGAGTAGGACACCCCGTGCTCCCTTAGGAAGGCCGTGATCGGGCGGAAGTTCCGTCGCTTTTGCAGGGTGGAAGCCGCCAGGTCTTGAAAAAGTTGAGGGCTGTGCCCACGAAAAAGCAAATTGTTGGGTGTCCCTCGCCTTCCGCAAGATCGTTTCCTTCAGCTGAAAGTCGTGGACACAAACCAAGATGTCGGGAGGCGGCGAGCGCGCGCCACGTGGCAGGCCCACCCGATGTACCCTGTCCATCTTGACTTCATTGCGATCGTCCTCCGCCAAGATGTGCAAAAAGAGAGCTTCCACATATTCCCGCAGGTTTCCGCCGTCTCCATCCCATGGCACCGCTCGTATTCTGATGTTATTACGACGGGACCGGTTTTCCAGGTCCTCGCAGTGGGTCTGGAGATCCAGATTTTGCTCGCGGAGCTGGAGCAAATCTTGCTGTAGCCGATGGACATTCCCACTGAGGCCCAAGTTGTGGTCCTCGAAGGTCGTTACACGTTTGCCGATGCCGTCTACATCACGGCGGACCTCACGTAGGTCGGAGGCTAGTTGTGCTTTCAGCTCCGTAATATCGTCCTTGATGGAGTAAAAGAGCTCAATCAGGAAGGCCTTCGTGACCGGGCCATCAGCGTCGTCTTTGGTCGGCGACTTGCTAGGGTCGGGGGGCGATCCAGATGCCCCCTTGCCGGGACCATCCTTCCCCGGTTTATTCAGGCGATTCCTCGTCGACATGGTGCGACTCCTCAGCTCAGACGGTGAGAGGCAAGATGGCACCACCTCCCCGTCCGTTCGTCTTCTGCGCTGTCCAGCAAAGCTCCAGACAGGCTGGCGCCTCCTCGTCCTCTCCGCTCGGCGACAACAGCCAGCTAGGGCCCCGGGATCACAGGCAGTTCGCCACCATCCCAGTGGGGGGGACTTGCAATGCAAGCGCTTCACTCGGTACTTGCAAAAGTCCTGAGTCCCCTCGTGCGAAGAGTCGATGTCGCCCAGACAAAGCTACGTAGGCCGCTCCGATGCTCGTGCGTCACCAAAGTAACACCTCGGCTAAGTCCGCCGTCCCATGTCGTAGCTCGACGGGAGAAGGAGCAAACCAAAGCAGGACACCTCAGCGAACCCAGGAGAGTCAGAGCCGAGGCTGAAATCGCCCCAATGCCGCTAAACAAAGCTATGAAAGGCTCGGGTGCCGGAGGAGCTCGCAGGCACGTCTTACTCCGTGGCCATCTTGGCCACGCCCCCCCCATACTTTTTAAATAAAATGCCCCCGGGACATAGCCCACATGAAGGCCCTTTTTTTTATTGTAAATTCTTGTTTGGCCTGGCGGGATTCCTTTGGGACCCCATGACCAAGTTTAGGGGGTTAGTGTATTTCTACCCTGCCCCCTTTTCTTTTTGTTTGACCAAATCCGGCTCTCCAACCCCTGTACCAAGAAAATGACACAGCAGTCACCAACTTGAGGTTTGAAACGTAATTTTATTTACTTAGGGCTATGAAGCGTTTCGGCAGGGCCCCCAGCCTTGATCACATAAATAGCTGTATTTGCAGAATTCATTTAAATGCACATTTTGCCCCACATGACTCCATGGACATAAACAACATACTTCACAGAGTAGCAAAATTAATTTCTTACACAATGTGCTATGTATTGCACATACATTTTTACATTATCGTTTTTATTTCTTTTGTGATTTTTACACTTTTTGTTTTGTCTTTTTTTACTATTCAATACTATTGGCTTTTTACTTCTTATGTCAACTGAACTTTATTCCACCACAAACAGACACAAACACGAGCCCGTCTGGCCTTTTTTCCGATGCACTGTTATGGGTGAAGCTAGTGTTTTTTCTATCACAACATCCTCACTGCGAAGCTGGCATATTAGTGATCAGGTAAACTGCTTTTCCACTTAGATTGTTCCCTGTTCCATAAATAAGTGGACAATCTACGTAGTGCATTTAACATAATGAAAGTGCAAGTGCAAGTGCTTGATAAGTTAATGTCCTAGAGAAAACAAGGATTTGCATAGTGTCCTCCCCACATATGAGGAAGATAAACATATGCTTGTTGCTCTCCTGTTTAGTGAGTGCTGTTTAATGACCTGTCATGGCGGGATCATGCGTCATATTTGGGATATGTGCTACTCCCTATCTCTCGCCTACAGATCCTGATTTTTTAATGCCTTTTATGTATCTTATCATCAAAGAGTGCATGAGAATCCACAAGATGTAGAAATATAGGATGGGACCACATTAATACCCCCAACATTGTTCCAGCTGATCTTATAATGATTGCTCATGTTGCCGTGCGAAGAACTGCTAGAAAGTGCTAATGTAAAACAGTGTATTGTCGTTAGTGAGGACGCATATACATCCCTGACAGTGAGCTAATTGGACTCATGCTCAGTTAAATGTTGGTTTACACAGAAAATGTTCACCTAGAGTATGCAGATTACAATTAGCAAATACTGGTGTCTCACATCATATACTTTCTTATAGCAGCATTTTATTTGCAAATGCAATTTCTGGCTCGATATATGCAAATTCGCAATAACAACTCTCAATTATGTGCAAAGTTGCAATAGCAGCTAGTCCTTTCATGAAGCAGCATATTGCTTGCAGGAGCAAAGTCCAGCTAGATATGTGCAAAATTGCAATAGCAGCTGCCATAGCCAATAAAGTGCAAGTGCTTTATTGCAAAATCTACCAATAAAAGCATTCTAAAACAAGCTGTACCTCCTATGTTAAAAATTTCAATCTGTGGTCATAAAATTGCCACCTTAATCTTGATAGTCTCCGAAACCCTTTTTCCATCCCTGATAGAAGAGCAGTAGAGAATTCAATCTTAAAAACCTGTCACTCAAAGGTACTATCTTACATAAAAAAGGTACAAACAAATGTCTATTTGCAATCTATACAATCTTTCTAAAGCCATTAAAAATGTGTCACAAATAGAGGAGCTCTCTAGGTTTTCATTCACAGTATGTTCTATATTCAGCTCTCAGAGTATACGGGAGATAGATCTAATGTTTTGCTTTTTAAATGCTCATATTCTTTATCCCAAATGGACAAATAGATCTTCCTCTGATATATATATATATATTTATGTTACCTACTGGCGGTCAATTAAGACCATGTTTCCATAGAAAAAGCATTTTTTGACTTGCCTATATCTTAGGCGCTGGTTGCAGTTTCCAAACAAAGTGCCCCTGTGATTCTTGCTGCACGTGAAAGGTTTCGGGCGATCAGTCAAGAGGTGGGCGAGAAACAGGGGGGAGGGGTCAAAAAAAGTGTTTTTCAAACTTCCACAGAGATTTTGAACACAACTACAGATCGAACCACAAGACTGAACTATACCAAATTTGGCATAAAGGTAGCTCTTGGTCCAGAAGGCCCATGCAAATAAGAGAGGTGAGGCTATGTTGGGTGAGGGAGATTAGACACACTACGAGGGAAAATTAAATAATAAATTGCATCTCTTAGTCGTCTGTCGAAATCCCCCTTTTTTTCCCCCCGGGGCTCACAGTCCCACCGCTCTTACCTGGCGGTGTATATCCATTCAGTAGTTTGGGAGATATTAAAAAAAAAAATGTGTATATCTAGGGAAACGAAGGCTCAGTGTATTTCAAGCAGGACGTTTTGGCAGCCATATTGGGACTCTGCTTCAGCCGAATCCCAGAAAAAGCTTTAAAAAAAAATCAAAGAAAGAGGGGGCACAGTAGGAATACCCTGACCCCTTAGCTCTGGTTGTGGGGTCCCTGAGGTATCCCACTAAGGCCAAAAGCATTTTTTTCCTCTTAAGTTTTATCAAAAATTGTGGAGGAACAGCAACTTAGACAAACGTTTTTTTTTTTTTAAAGTGCAGGCTTGTTTTGTAAAAAGGCCCAGGACCCGAGGGCATTGTTTAAATAAAGGAGGGAACACACAGGGCCCCCCTCCTGAGGCTCTTGGAGCCCTGGGGACCACCACTTCCCGAGGGCTTGTTTATGCAAAAGGAAGAGAGCGCACAGGGCACCCCTACAGAGGCTTTATAATCCTGGGAACCACCACCTCCCTGGGGCTAAATACAAAGAGATGGGGGGCCTTGCAGAGACCCCCCCCCCCGGGTCCCGGGGACCACCACCTCCCCAGGGCTAAACAAAACCTAATGAAGGGCCCGAGGACCCCCAGGGTTTCAGAGACCACCTTCCTGGGGCTAAATACAAAGAAATGGGATGGCCTTGCAGACCCTACCTGGGCCACAGGGACCACCACTTCCCCAAGGCTAAATTGACAGTAATGGGGGGCCCTCACTAACCCACCGTGCCCCGGGGACCACCACCCCATGGAAAATAGCTTTAGAAAGTGGGAGGGGGTCTTTGCAGGCCCCCTTCTGGACCGTAAACGGCCCGGCGATTACCACCTACACAGGGTAGGGGCAGCCCGTGTACAACAAAGGATGGGGGCCGCATGCCCTCCCCCCCAAAGCCATTAATCGCCCTTTGGATGGTCACTCCCCCAGAGCCAGCTCCTGCTATGTCCCGTGGTGCCCACCCCGTGACATAGCTGTTTCCTTTTGTTTAGCAGGAGCTTTGACAGCTCCTGCCAAACAAAAGCAAACACTCTGGTTCCAGTGGGCGGGAGCTGTTGAAGTGCTCCTGCCTGCTGGAAGCGGAGGTTTCATCTCTCATATCTGCTGGCAGGGAAAGAGATTAAATGATTGGTCCTGCATGGAAAGAGCTGCCTTTCCAGAAGCTTTCTCTGTCCAGCAGCAGTGCTGGCTCCCGCAGGAGGTGGTTAGCCGGATGGGTCTGTCGAGGCCTTGAGGGTCCCCCCACAGTCCCGATCCTGCACACTGGGTGCTAAAGGGCTCCCAGGAGACTTGGCCAGGCCCCGGAGGATGGGGTCCCGGGGCCTAAACTAGCCTGAGAAAGCCACCTTACCCCATTCGTTTATGGCTGGGTCTCAAGGGATGGGTTGCCCAGGGTCGAAATCAGCCTGTGGAGGGGGGCCGCACTCCCCCACACTAAAATATACAAATATTTAAAGGGTGGGCCCTGGGAGATGAGGTCCCCGGGGCCAAAATCGGCGCAGGAATGGGGTCCGTACAGCCCTCCACCCCCATTTAGTGAGCTTTCTGGGAAATTCCATGGGCGCCACTCAAGGACCCAATGAGACACTCATACCTCAACTCACAGACTCACTCAGAGACGTATGCACCCACTCACAGGCCCACTAAGAGACTCACACCCACTCAGAGACAAATGCACCCAATCACAGATCCACTCACACACTCATGCACTGACTCACAGACGGAACCACACACATGGAGGCACTTGTAAACCTACTAAGACACTCTCACACCCACCCACAGACCCACTCAGACACTCATGCACCCACTCAGACACTTACATACCCAATGAGACATTCACACACCCACTGAGAATCACATGCACTCACTCATACACTCATTTTCAAAGGTTACTGGTTACAGTTAGCAAATAACATAAAAAACATAGAAATTCACTTAAATAAAAACAAAGGTTACAGGGACGTATAGTCAGGGTCAGATTCAACTCATACAAAAACTATTGGAATTCAGCAGTAATAGCTACCTGAGCTAAATATAACTTACGCCCCCGCAATGCACTACTTATGACCTCACATATTCCATTACTCGTGAAATGCAAATGTCAAAAGCTTAACTCAGATAAATGGCAGTTTCAGATTGTATATCGGTAGTGAGTCTTGCATGGTTCAATTTGTGGTATAAATATCTAATATTGTGTATATATATATGTTTTTAAATATTGTATATAGAGTAAACATTTGTGATTTATGTGTTTTAAATTTACAGCCCTGATGAAGTCCTGTAGGGACGAAACACGTTGGCTGGGCTGAATAGACAACTCCTCTCCTATGATAAATTTGGATTTTAAAAAGATATACAAGACTACTGAATGACCACATGTATTGAATCATTAATATTGGATTGATTGCTTTGAAATAGTATAATCTTGTGGATTAATGAAATGACACTTTTGTCTATAAATCTATGCTCCTTTTTAGTTGTTGAATGAACTCCACCCTTCTCTGCCTAACCACACTCCTCTCACACCGCCCATCCCCCTCCAGTGTTTACTTTTTCTGCTCTGCTGCTGGCAGCTGTCCTCCAATGTTTCTTCCTCTTTCTAGTATTACCTCTCTTTCTGACTCTGTCTCACTCCTCCTCACTTACTAAAAACTGTCACTTCAACATACGGCTCTTACCCTTTCTTTTCTCTCCATTCCTTTAATTCTTCCCCTGTGAAATGGATCCAAAAAAGAAAAACACTTTTGTTGCAACTGCCTTATTTTTCTGACATTTTTCTTTTCCAAAGAGCTGATTTGGGACAGAGGCAAAAAAAGGCTCAAAATACGAAAAATTAATAAAAAACTAAATAAAGCAAGACAGAGTGGTCGCAAATTGGCCAGCTTGGTTTTATTCACACCCACACACATTAGTGACACTTTAAAGAGTGTGCTAATGAAGCGCTACTTTTGTTTCCTCGCCTTTCTTTGAACAACATTGTTTTCCCTGGGTGGGAAGTGCACCATTCCTGGAAGTTCTGCAATGCCTGATTGATGCGGAGAGTGGAACACGTTTAATGTGATCCCTATCAGCTGTTTTCATTATTTTAGTTGGTAAAATGTTTACCATGGCTCAGTGTTCAGGGATGTGGTCTTTTTAAACCATACTGCTTAGGTTTAGTAAATATATAAGCACTGGTCATTGAAATGGGTCCTTTTGGACCCTGTATTCATGTCCTTAACTTTTCATGCAAAAACAATCATTGATTCCAGAATAACAAGTGCAAAAGCATTAAGGTAACCATGTTGTTCCTGCTTACATTTCACATGACATGCCTTACTTAAACTTGCATTCTCTATGAGTGTTTGCTTTTTCCAGGATATTGTTACTTTCTTTTTCATACAGCATATTACTCTGGTCTCCCCTGCCTCATTAGCAGCACTAGCTGAGCTCCATGGCTCACTAGGGAGATATAAATGCAGACCTCCTAAATCAATAAAATGTCATGCCTCTGCCCATGAACAGCAGAAGTGAATCAGTTTGAGACCCTCTTTCTAGCTGCTATCAGATGCTGCTAGGTTTATGTGAGTTACAAATCAGGAACATCACAGGCGTTTTATCCATCAGCGCTTTTCAGGTTGGGATTAAGAAATATAAACTTAAAATGGAAACAGCAAAACTACAAGACCAACAAAGCAAAGTACCAATGGCAGAGTCAGCACAATGGGGCCACTAACATCACACAAGAGTCCTGATATATTCCTACTTGTTTCATGGTCAACCGACACAAGGGGTAGACGTGTGAAGTAGTAAATAAAGAGTTTAAAAACACACTTTTGTTTAATAGTGTTGCTCTCCCACCTTTTGTGACAGATGAACTACCACTAGGTATCACTGGAAGGGAGTTCACTCCGTAAGATAGGTTTATCCATGATATACATGGACATTCTTGGTAGTTGCACCTATTATATCAACAGCACACAGTAATGTGCAACATTACTTGCATCCAGGGTTTTGAAAAAAGCTAAATAATTGACAGTACGCAATTACATTTAGCTTATTCATAAATGTGTACAGCACAGACATTAGGATCTTTATTTTATAATACTTGTGCTTGGCCCCCATGGAAAAGAAATGGCAGACATTTGCGGGGTTCGGCCATCTAGCCTACAGCCAACCCGCTTGGCGGCGGCATACAACTGTTTTGGCCAACCTTTTTTTTCAAGGGGAAAACATAATAGAGAAGAAAAACTGTGTTTGGTTTGCTGGCCTTTTGCTGACCCTTGTGGGGGCATGTTTTTTTCTCCCAGCAATGCTTGGTTTCCCTTGGGGAGGAGGCACAATGATCCCCAAAGGGGAAACAAAACAGGGCAAATCCAGAGGACCACCAAGGAGTGTGTGGGCATATTTTGTAGTCTCAAGGGCTGTTTTTCTACTGTTGATATTATCACAAACATTGCCTGCGCTAAACATAAATGCATGTAGTCTTCCATACCTTGCAAAATACATATACTGCATGTCTTTCCAAGTTCAAAATAATTCCAATGTGCAAATATGGGCTACTTTTTAGGTCTAATGTTAGCCATATAATTAGTTAGTTATTGGGTAGTCTTTATCCATAGTCTGATGTGCTCAAAGACCTCCTCCTCAATTGTTCCCTCTCGAACCGATAGGAGCCGCCAAAGTGTTTAAGCCTGCACATCGCAGCACTCCGACACTGGGACCTCAAGACCTCTACTTCCTCCCCCTCCCTGAGCCCTACCTCGTTCCTACCTCCCTGAAAGAGGAGCTCAGCCCAAGACAACGTGCACACATCTAAGACATTTCAAGACCTCCGTGCCCAAATGTTACACAGCGTGCTGGGACTTCCATACCAAGATCTATACTATTACTGTATTCTGTGATTTTCACAGTACGAATGCTGTAAAGCTCTCTGATACCCTCGGGTCTGGCCAGTGCTATATAAAACTCCATAATAAATACATAGATGTGTTGTTCACATTTTAATTCTAGCCACTACAGCACACAGCATGGGGCAGTGGGTCAGCTCATTCCTGCCATTGGCTAACTTCAATGTGAGTGATGGCATTCTGTCTTTGGCCACACACTCAGGGGCCGATTATGATGGCGGACGGACCTGGGTCCGTCCGCCACCATAGAGTAGGAGGGACCGTCCGCAGGGGCTGCGGAGGTCCCTCGGTGCAGATTAGGATGTGACCGCCAGGGTGGCGGTCACATCCTCAATCTTTAACATTGCGTCGGGTGCAGCTTGAAGCTGCACCCGCCGCAATGTTAAAAAAGCATGCACAGCATTTGCGTGCACAAAGCGGCAGGCACCGCGCGGTGCCTGCTGCTTTGTGCACGCAAATGCAGGGGGGTACCATAGGTACCCCCCATGTGCACCCCCCACCCCCCCTTCACCTAGGGGGCCCGCAACGGGCCCCCGCAGTGAAGTTCCGTATGCTTTTCCACGGCGGAAAACCCGCCGCGGAAAAGCATATTGTACTGCCCATCCTAATATGGTGGACGGTGTCTGGAAGACACCGTCACCATATTAAAGCTTTTCCGCCGCGGTTGTAAGCCGACCGCGGCGGAAAAGCTGCGGACGGAAACCAGGACCCACCAGCCATCCTAATGTGGCGGTGGGTCCTTGGTCAGTCCGCTGCGGTTTTTCCGCATCCTCGGGGCCGGCGGTGGCTTCCGCCGGCCCCGAGGATGCGGAAGAACCACAATCCTAATGACCCCCTAAGTGTGGACTCATCAGTTCCAAGGGCTACTATATAAAAGTGTGCTTCATAAGACTAAAGGCATTTTTTGACTCATACAATTTTATTTTTATCTGGCAGCTCCTCCAACAATAACGTTTTGGAAAAGCCATGACAAAACAATATAAGCATTGACAAAGCCAAAAGGTTGCCAGTGAAAGCTAGACTTATTAACTTTGCAAATGGCTGTTTAGCTATCTGGTTTGCTAATGCAGGGTGCCCGGGGGTAACTTCTGTCCCTTTCTGACTCTGATATACTTGTTTTAGCTATCTCTCCTATAAACCTTTCTCTGCTGCAAGTGAGTGCCATAATTAATTACAATTGGTTGGAGTATGCTCGCCTCTTATCCCATGAAGTATGCTGTGATGTTGCATATGTGGCAAGTTGAAGTAATACTTTGAGTGTTTTTTGTCTACTTAGAACTTTTGTTGTGATATATCTCAAACACACATAGCCAGAGACTGTTTTATGGGCAGACATCTGTCTTCAACATAGGACACAGCACTTCAAAAGAGAGGTTTTACAAGGTCAATAGAGATAGCGTTTCAGTGAATTACTGAAGTAGACCCTAACTTGAGTAAGGAATATGCTACTTACCAGTATGCATCTGTTCTTGGCATAGAGGGCTGCAGAGTGGTACATTTATGAATAGATCTGGTGTTGGGCTCGGATGATTGCGCTTGTTTTTCTCTTGGAGAAGTCTTTTGTCGTCAGGAGACTGGTGACTCCTCCTTTTGGGTGCTAGTGCGCATGGGCATCGGCTCCATCCTTAGATTGTTTTGCCATAGTAGGGTTAGATGGAGTAGTATGATAGAATACAGATAGAAATGCCCATGTAAGTGTATCTAAATAAGATAGTGTTGTAACAGACACAGGTTTCCGGGGAGGCTGGGAGGGCATGTACCACTCTGCAGCCCTCTATGCCAAGAACAGATGCATAATGGTAAGTAGCATATTCCGTTCGAGGCATATGGGCTGCAGATGGTACATTTATGAATAGACTATACAGCAGTTATCTCCCTAGCGGTGGTCACCAGTGTCTGTTGCAACAGTCTGAAATAAAGTTTTTAGTACAGCTTGTCCCACTCTAGCCTGTTGTGTTGCCTGCACATCTACACAGTAGTGTTTTGTGAAGGTATGCGGTGTAACCCAGGTAGCTGCTTTGCATATGTCATCTAGAGGAATGTTTCCTAAGAATGCCATAGATGCTCCTAGTTTACGTGTAGAGTGAGCTCTAGGACGGACAGTTAATGTCCTCTTTGCTTTTAAGTAGCATATTTGTATACATTTTACAATCCACCTGCAATGCCTGCTTTAGAGATAGGATTGCCCTTATGTGTAGGAGAAAACGCTACAAATAGTTGTTTTGTCTTTCTGAAAGTTTGTGTTCTTTCTATGTAGTACAATATCGCCCTTTTGACATCTAATGTATGTAGGGCACTTTCTGCTACCGTCTGTGGTTTTGGAAAGAAGACAGGTAGTTCCACTGGCTGATTGATGTGGAATGCTGAAATTACTTTAGGCAGGAATTTTGGGTTTGTTCTAAGAACCACTTTATTTTGGTGTAACTGCAGAAATGGTTCTTGTATTGTAAATGCTTGCAATTCACTTACTCTTCTGAGTGAAGTAATACCTATAAGAAAGGCCACCTTCCATGTGAGGAATTGTATTTCACACCTATGCATAGGTTCGAAAGGTGGTCCCATTAGTCTGGTAAGTACTATGTTGAGATTCCAGACTGGGGAAGGCGGTAGTCTTTGTGGAATGACTCTTTTGAGGCCTTCCATGAAAGCTTTTATTGCTGGTACTTTAAACAGGGAAAGATGGTGTCTGTTTTGTAGGTACGCCGCTATAGCTGCAAGATGTACTCTAATAGAGGTGTAAGCAAGGTTACATTGCTACAAGTGTAGTAAATAGCAAATAATCTCTTTAGTGGATGCGTCCAGAGGGTTGATGTTGTTACTATTACAGTATACAGCAAACCTTTTCCACTTTGCTGCATAGCATGCTCTGGTGGTAGGACGTCTTGCTTGCTTAAAGATTTCCATACAGTTTGGAGGTAAATCTAAGTATCCAAATTCTATGACCTCAGGAGCCAGATCGCTAGGTTCAATTGTTTGGGATCTGGGTGCATTATTTCTCCATGGTTCTGTGTAAGGTGCATGGGTAATAATCTTAACTTTTGATGTGGCACCTGTGAGAGTTGCAGTAGCGTGGTGAACCACGGCTGTCTTGCCCATGTGGGTGCTACTAGTATCATTGTCATTGAATGTTGTTGCAGTTTCCGAACCACTAATGGAATTAGTGGGAGAGGGGGAAAAGCGTAAGCAAATTTGTTGGACCAATTTATCCATAGCGCATTGCCCTGGGACAGGTGGTGTGGGTACCTGGATGCAAAGTTTTGGCATTTTGCGTTCTGATGAGTGGCAAAGAGATCTATCTCTGGTCGTCCCGATCTTTGGAAGAATGGCTGCAGTATTTGGTTGTGCAGTTCCCATTCGTGTATTTGTTCTGACTCTCTGCTTAGGATGTCTGCTATCTGATTTTGAACTCCTGGTAGGTGTTCGGCTAACAGATAGATCTTTTGAGGAATGGCCCATCTCCAAACGTCCTGTGCTAGTCTGGATAGTTGGAGAGAGTGTGTCCCCCCCTGTTTTTGAATATAATACATTGCAGTTATGTTGTCTGTTCTGATCAGGACTGCTTTGTTGATGATTTGCATTTGAAAAGCTTTTAATGCTAGAAACACTGCTAGTAGTTCCAGATAATTGATGTGCAGTCTTTTTTGCTGTACATTCCATTTTCCCTGCACTGTATATTTCTCCATATGCGCTCCCCATCCGGTGAGCGATGCATCCGCTGTTACTATCACTTGTGGAATCGGTTCTAGGAACGACCGCCCCTTGGAAATGTTTGTTGTGTTCCACCACTTCAGAGAGCAATGTGTGCGGTCGTCTACCAACACCAGATCTGTAATCTGACCTTGAGCCTGATTCCACTGTGTCGCTAGACATTCTTGCAGTGGACGCATTTGTAGTCTGGCATATGATATTAGCAGTATGCAGGAGGACATCATCCCTAACAGTTGCATGAACACTCGAGCTGTTATTTAGTGCTGTGGTTGAAATCTTTGGATCAACGTGATCATTGTTTGCATCCTGATTGGATTGGGGTATACTTTGGCTTTTTCTGTGTCTATAGTAGCCCCTAGATATTGTTGAACCTTGTTTGGTTGTAGGTGGGATTTTGTGTAGTTCACCGTAAACCCTAGCTGGTGCAGCAATTGAATTGTCTTCTGTGTGTTTTGAAGACATTCTTCCTGTGACTTGGCTTCTATTAGCCAATCGTCCAAGTAAGGGAAGACATGTATTTGTTGTCTTCTTAGGTGTGCTGCAACTACTGCTAGGCATTTTGTGAACACCCTTGGTTCTGTTGTGACCCCAAACAGAAGGACTTTGAACTGATAATGTTGTCCTTCTACTACAAACCTGAGGTATTTTCTGTGGGTTTTGTGAATTGGGATGTGAAAGTAAGCGTCTTTTAGATCCAGTGTAGAAAGAAAGTCCCCTTTCTTCAGTAAAGGAAGTACTTGTTGGAGCGTGACCATGTGGAAATGTTCCGAGTTTATGTATGCATTGAGAGGTCTGAGGTCTAAAATTGGTCTTAGAGACCCGTCTTTTTTGGGAATTAGGAAGTATAGAGAGTACACTCCTGTCCCCTGCTGATGTTTTGGAACCTTCTCTATAGCATGCTTTTGTAGCAGTGATAGTACTTCCTGTTTTAACAATGTCAGATGATCTTGACTCATTGGACGCTGTCTGGGGGGGATGTTTGGTGGGGTAGCTGTGAGTTCTAGGCAATAACCATGCTGGATAATTTGTCTCACCCACCTGTCTGACGTGATGTTTTCCCAGACAGGTAGGAACTGTGATAGACGTCCCCCGACCGGTGTTATATGGTCTGGGGGGAGTTGTATTAAGTCACTGTTTTGGGGTTGGGGAGTTGCGGTTGTTATTATTTCCGCGACCTCTACCCTTGTTGTTGTTACCTCTGTAACTGCCTCTTGAATTACCTCTGGGTGATGTTGGTGTAAAAGAGGTAGATTGCTGGCTTGTGCCTGTATTCTTTGACCCCCCTCTATAGGTGGACCTACGAAAGGAACCCCTTTGAGTTGGCCGTTGTAATGCTCCCATTGATTTATCCGTTTCTGTGTCTTTTTTCATCTTTTCTAAAGTCTCATCTGTACCTGAGCCGAAAAGTGTTTTTTGATCAAAAGGTTGGTTCAATAAAGATGTTTGTACTTCTTGTTTGAACCCTGAGACCCTAAGCCATGCATGTCTTAACATAATACTGGTGTTGATGGATCTTGCTGCAGTGTCTGCCGCGTCTAAGGCGCACTTAATGGAAGTGTTGGTTATTATCTTCCCTTCTTGTATAAGCTGGTCTGCCCTTTTTTGATGTTCCTTAGGGAGATGTGTGAAGAGTTTCTCTAACTCATCATAATGCGCTCTATCATTGCGTGCAAGTAGCACTTGTGTATTAGCTATGCGCCAGCTGTTTGCTGCTTGGGATGCTACTCTTTTGCCTGATGCATCTATTAGCTTGGACTCCTTATCAGGAGGAGGAGCTTCTCCTGTAGATAATGAGTTTGCTCTTTTACGAGCGTTTGTGACTACAAGCGAGTCCAGAGGTACCTGTCCCTTGATAAATATTGGGTCCTTTGGGGCTGCCTTATATTTTTTATCAATTCTTGGGTTTAATACCCTAGCCCTCACAGGGTCTTTGAATATGTCTGTTGTGTGATTGAGAAGACCCTTTAACATAGGTAGTGTTCCTGATGTTCTTTGTGCAGCAGGTAGTGTTTCTAAAATGAAATCCTCTATTTGAGGTTCTGTATGTAAATCTACCTTATGGTATTTTGCTGCCCTATTAATCAGCTGTACAAAACCTGTATTATCATCAGGTGGTGAAGGTTTTGAGGGGTATAATTGTGGGTCGTTATCATCTGACCCTGCATTATAATTCTCCCATGGGTCTTCTTCATCTGGGACAGTGTTGTCATCCCCATGAAGTTCTCCCTCCCCTGTATCACTGCCTACATCTGTTTGAGGTGTAGATGGTCTTGGTGTAGAAGGTGGAGGAATAGCTGGCATAGTGTGAGGAAGAGGAGAAGAGGGTGTGTCTCTAGGTTGAGGAGAAATGGGGGGAGTTGTATTTGTCCCCATTGTTCTCTTTTTAGGAGGAAGAGCTTTGTCATCTAGCTGTTCATTCTTCCTCTTTTTCTGTGATTTTGTCACCACTTTGCCAGTTTGAGGATCGATAAACAAAGTCTTTTGTTTTGGATCTGTCTGCTGCTCCTGTGTCGGTACCGAAGTTCTTGGTTCTGAAAGGTGCCTTTGCTTCTGACCGTCAATGTTCTGTGTTTTCGGCACCGAGAATTTGCTCGATTCCGATTTTTTCGGTGTCGAGTAAGTCTTCGAAGTCGAAGCATGTTTCGGTTTCGACATGGAATGTTTCGACGTCGAGCTTTCCTTTGTATGGAGCTTTAGTGTCGATGTCGATGTCGACAGTTTCTCGGATCCGACATGGTGGGAGGCCGAGAGTTTTGATTTCTGTTTCGGTTTTGTTGCGGGCCCGAAGGCGGGGCGTCGGAAACTTTCTTCGGTAGTCTGACCGAGCTCGAAGGCGGGGTCGGTACCACACGGGCCGGTTTTTTGGTAAGGGGACGTCGTCACTCACGGTTTGTTGAGCGTCAATTTCTTCGACATCAGACTCGTCCACTTCCGACCCCGACTCGTCTTCATGTTCCTCTTCTTCTTTGAGGTGCTGGGCCTCGAACAGCTCCGGGATTGCCTCGGACTGCATTCTCGAAACCTCGTGTCTTCGGGCTCGACGGTTTCTAATTGTCGACTTGGAGGAGAATGTTGCGCAGGCTTCGCAGTCCCTGGATTCGTGTTCAGGCGATAGGCAGAGGTTGCACACCTCGTGTAGGTCCTTGTGTGGGAACTTAGCACCACACGTTGGACATCTCTTAAATGGAGTCCTTTCCATGGACTCCGGGTTGGACTACGTCGAGAAAGGCCTCCCGGTCTCGTCGACGTAGAAGAAAATGTTTATTGTTGGAGTTGAAACGCGTCGGAATGGAAATGAAATCGCGTTCGATAACAGCACCGTCGAATTGGAAAGGGAATACGCGCCAAAATATAACTTTTTCGCAAAGTCGATCCGAACCCGATGGCGGAAAAAAACAATCTAAGGATGGAGCCGATGCCCATGCGCACTAGCACCCAAAGGAGGAGTCACCAGTCTCGTGACGACAAAAGACTTCTCCAAGAGAAAAACAAGTGCAATCATCCGAGCCCAACACCAGATGGCGATCTATTCATAAATGTACCATCTGCAGCCCATATGCCTCGAACAGAAGGTTAGCTCTAAGGCAGGATCTGATAATGAGACAGAATCAGAGGGAGAGGAAAATGGAGCAGAATCTGGTAGTGATATTTCAGTCAGCACAGTTGCATCTAATAACTCTTCTCCCAGTGATTCTGAGGAACATGGTCAGAGCAGTTGTCTTTTGCAAGCACAATCTGTGCAACGGATAGAACATAGCCAGGTAGCCCAACCCAAAAAGCAGATAAGTATTGCAGCAAGCACAGAGTATTCTCTTGGCACTCACCAATTTAGTCCAGCCCTAAACTGCCCCATTCACTGCATACAATGGATGTAAAGTCAATACATCAAATTTGTTTGTCTATGGACTATGTCTATCTCTAGTCCTTCTGTATGTTGACAACCTTGAGGAAATTGTGCACCAATCAACAAATCTGCATGCCAAACAGTTTCTGAGGGTACATGGATACACTCTTGAGACTCCTTCTAAGGCACCAATGGACTCTCACTTTACTTGGGGAGTTGAAAGAAATTCTGGGCCTTACTCTAAACATGGGAGTAGAGCACAAACCAAGCGTACAGTCTTACTGGTCTTGCAAAGTTCGGACAATACTCAGCTTTGTACCGATCATGAGCAGTAATAGGTTTTTGGTAATGCAGTGTATGCAGTATTTCAATGATATTTCTATTGCATTACACCAGGACCATCCAGACAGACAATGGCAGGTTGCTCAAAATTCGGCCTGTCATGAAACATTTGTTTGCAAGGTTTCCAGAGATATATACTCCAGGAAAGAACATAGTGGATGATGGGCCATTGATCCTTAATATAGAACAAAGGCTGTTAAGCCAATACATATGGAATAAAAGAGTTTGCAAAGATGTACATGCTGTGCACAAGCTGTACTGGTTATATATATTGTCTGAGTGTGCAGACAGGGTAGGACTCTGCAGTGATTTCTAACATGGACGGGCCACCTGCAGGAATCGGAGCAAAGTTGCCTGGGAGATTCTCCAATCACTCCTTCATAAAGGCTATGTCCTTTAAGTGGACAACGTCTGTACAGGAGTCAAGTAGTTCAGCAAACTCTACGAAGCTGGCACTGTAGCATGTGGCACAGTTCAATGTTGCCTCAAAGGATTCGCACAAGAGCTTGTTTGTAAGACGCTCATAAAAAAGCCAAAGTACTGCATTAATCTCCAACAAACTGCTGATGTCAAATTTTCAGATAGGCAGTATGTTTACATGGTCACTACGATCCATGATGAGTGCACTTCCCTGGTCATGGTTTGGGGTCAGTTGACAGAAGTTCACAAGCCCAACTATGAACTTGATTACAAGTACATGGGAGCAGCAGATAAGAATGGCCAGGTACTTAAGCCATATAACACAAGTCTTAAAACTCACACATGGTATAGGAAGTTGCTTATCCATTTAATCCAGTTGGCAACATACAATGCAGGAAGACCGAGGTCCTTCAATGACTTTCAGTTGGTTGCAATTGAAAGTCTTACTGCTGCAAATAAAATGCAGACTGTAAAAGGCATAGAGACATCAAAGTGTAAGAAAAGCTTAGCATATGTTTTCATAAGGATGTCGGACAGATAGAAGACATAATCAAAGTACAAAAGACACACAGAACACTGCACCCATCACTACACATAAGGGTCATATTTGTGGCATGTTTGCCATGTTCATCCTCCATCTGAAAGTGGTTAATGTTCTGTTCGCTGTATGACAAGTGAAGATGCTGAGAAAGATTGTCTGAAGCCTCTCTATCAGCACCCCGAAAACCATCACACACACCCTTGTCACCAGCAAGCTGGACTATGGGAACACTCCATGCTGGGATCAACAAAAAACCTACCAGAAGCCTGTAGACCATTCAGAACTCGGCAGCCAGTATTACTCTCAACCTACCATGCTGCACTCACATAACACCTCACCTGAAGAAGTTCTTCAGGCTCCCTATTCACAAACAAGACAATTCAGACTCCTCTCCCACACTTTCAATGCACTACATAACAATGTCCTGGCAAACCTCAACAATCACATCTGCTTTCTCAAACCTTCTAGGCACATCTGCTCATCCAGTCTCCTTACTTGCACAAATCCCATGCATACAAAAAATCAGATTTAGACGTTGAGACTTCTCCTACATCACACCTAAAGCACGGAATGACATGCCGCTCCATACAAGAGTCTCCTCCGCACTCCTTGAATTCCACAAGAAGCTGAAGATGTGGCTTTTTGAGTAGTCCCACTAAGCCCTAGGTGTGCCTAGACTGACAACTGTTTAGTGTCAGGACACCTTCCTAGGTGATAGTGCACTCTATAAACCTGCATTTCAGGTCCATTACAGTCACAGCACTGCACATAACGGTGGTTGAGACATAAGCCACCTTTTCATAGAGCACCCTGGATGCCAAACCCTAACGCAGTTAGTAGTTTTGGAAATACTTTTTAGTTTGTCTTAGTTTGAAAAGTAGATGCACTCACACAGTTAGAAGAATTTAGGCCAAGTCCTGAAGGCATCCTCGGATATCCCCCAAATAACATCTATAAACTGAAAGGAGTTGGATTTACACAGCAAGTGTGATAAAAATGCATGAAAGACCTGCCTTCCTCAGCCTCAGGTGGCTGCCATGGGAGACATTATTAAAGATTCACTTGGCCTGTATATGGTATTATTCAAGACTCTGGAGGAGACAGAGACACAAACAGGTAGATAAAGCTTAGCCTAGGTATGTTTTTATAGGGTTATGGCATCGATAGAAGGCAGATAGTCAACGTACGAAAGACAGATAGAACACTGCATCCAACACTACACACATGGGTCATATTTGAGGCCTGCCTGCTTTGTTCCTGTTCCATTGGAACGTGGTAGATGTTTTGATCACTGTATGAAAAGCACATTACAGTCACAGCACTGCGCATAACGGCGGATGAGTAATACCCCACATTATCTCAAGTACCCTGTGTCCCAAAACCAAATGCCCTCAGTAGCTTTGGACATGCTCTTAAGGGAACTTAGAACAGTCTTCCTCAGCATGTTTACCTTACTTTCAAATGTAAACATGCTCACACAAATCAAGGAATGTAGGCCAAGTCCCAAAGGCATCCTTGTACACTCCCAACTTTAATACACAAACTGGCAAGAGCTGGATTTAGCACAGTGCATGAAGGAGACATCTTCCTGAGGTCGACGTGACGGTCATGGAAGGCCTTAGTGAATGTTCACTTGGCATGTGTACAGTATCACTCAGGACTTGACAGTTAGTATAAACTTAGTCTAGGTTTCTTTTCATTTGGGATGTTCAGAATTTTGTTGCGGCACCAATATACAACATGTTTGGCAGTATATATGTAGAGGTCTGTATGTATTGTGCTTGTATGCAAGTTGGTCAATGTCTAAGTGACAAGTGATGTGACTCAGTCCTGTAGATCCTTGGATGTCATTGATTTGAGTTTAGTGCTGTGCTGTGTTGGACCCTTGACTGCCAGTATAAATGGCAATGTGTGTGGCATGGAAAAGATATGTGAATGGCATGTAAAATGGTTGGTGATTGGACATGGCTTTACGACTCCCATGCAGTAGTCATGTGTTCTATATTCTGAAACTGTAATTAGTGTATGCTATTTGAACCTAGCATTCTGGAGGTGCTAAAACCAACCAGTGTAAAACTGTAATTCAATTGTAGATGAACTTTGAAGGAACAATAACGAGCCCTCATATTTTTGAGAAATGATCACACAGAGATGTCCAGGGTGGTGTAACATGTATTGATCCCACTCACTTACCTACAATGCCCTGCAAACTTCAAGCATTTCCTAAATGGCTAAAATGATGCACTTTCCTATAATTTCTGTGACGGGAACTTCCAGCGTCTGTGGGTACCTGCACAAAATTCTTAATACCCATTGTTTCCACATTTCTTCTGAGAAGAGCGCTACCCTGCTTGTGTGGCTCAGCCTAGTGCCCGCAACACAAATGGTTCCTAAAAGCATTTTGGGTACACTGGCAGTGGGGTAGCTGTGGATTTTGGGACTTGGCTTAGCCCTTGTAAACCACAAGCGTTGACTACAACCATCATTTTTCTATTCATATCTATGAGGTAAAGTTATGGAATTTGGGGCAAATCACACATTTTGTTTACCAACCAGCATTCCCACACGTCCCCTGATAAAAACGGTACCACAATTGAATGAGTGGGCCTAGCGCCTGCAATAAGTAAGGCCCCAAAACGCAACAAGCACAATCAATTTTTCCCACTCACAATTAATGATTTTTTGCAATGCGGGTAGCTGCGGATTTTGGGCCCAGGATAAGGCACCACCCAGGGACACTTACCAAACCCAGACATTTCTGAAAACTAGACTATGTGGGGGAGTCCAGGGTTTTGTTACTTGTGATGATCTCACAAGGATGTTTTACACAGAAGCAGTTTCAAACCTCAAACTCTGACTAACAACAAACATTTTCTACAAATTTCTGTCAGGGAAAGTTCAGAAATCTATAAGATCCACAAATTTCCTACCACCCAGCATTTCCATATGTCTTCTGATAAAAAATATTAGCCCTTCACGTGGCTGTGCCAAGCGAATGCAACACAATAGGCCCTAAAAAACTATGTGGAGAGATCAATGAGAGAAGTAGCTGTGGTATTTGGGCCCGGTTTTGGCTGTCACCCATAGAAACCTACCCACCACAGACATTTTTGAAAATTAGACACCCAGGGGATTCCACTGTGGTGGACCTTGTTTGGAACTCATAATGTTTTCTTACCCACATTGTCCTGCAAACCTGAAACTTTACCTAAAAGCAAGTTTTCCTTACATTCTGACATGTGGAAACACTGGATGGTAGATATTTTGTGAGTCCTCGCAGAATCTGGAATTTCCTTAATCGAAATGTGATGAAAATATATGCTTTTGCTATAGTTTGAGGTTTGCAAGGGTGACTTGGTAAAAAAACAAAAACCTTAAGAGATCAACCAAATTAATGGCTCCCTGGACACCGCCTAGTGTCTAGTTTTTAGAAAAGTACAGGTTTGGTAGGCATCCCTGGTGCCGCCTGAGTTGGGCCCCAAAATTCACAGCTACCCACATTACATAAAAGTGGGAAAATGTGACTAGCCCAGGTTGTGTTTTCGACCCAATCTATTTGCAAGCCCAAGGCTCACCCACGCAAGTGAGGTACTGTTTTTATTTAGAGACGTGTGGGAATGCTTGATAGAATAACATTTGTGGGTCCCTGGGATGTATTGTAATGTAACCACAGAGTCCATGTTTGGGTTAGCTTCTGCCTATTAACTTCTAGTCCTCTGATGACGTTATTACAAGTTTACTCCTTTGTATTATTGAGAGACCTGGATTCACCTATGGACTAGTTTGTACTTGTACTGTGATTTACTGCATACTAGTATTGTACTGTTTCTATATATGAAAAACTTGATAAATCAATCAAACAAAAAAATGATATTTGTGGGTCCCTGCAGACTCTCGAACTTTTCTTCTGAATATGATGAAAATGTGATTTTTTTGTCAAAGTTGTACGTTTGAAATGGCTTCTGGGTACAAACAAGTCACACCACCCTGTATTCCCCCAGGTGTCTAGTATTAAGAAATTTCGGAGTTTGATAGGTTTCCCTGTGTGATGGCCTAGGCCATATAATCCACATTGCACAAACCAGGCCTCTTTGAAGTGAAAACAGTTTATCTGTTCATGTTGCTTTTTGGACCATATCCTGTCTAGACGCTAGGCCCACCCACACAGGCAGAGTACCATTTTTACAGGCAGATGTGTGGGAACACAGGCTAGTATAACATTGGTTTGTAGCATTTAGAATTCTCTGCATTTAGGGCTTCCAAATGTAAGCCCATTTTCAAGAAAGAAGACTGTTAGAACCAGGATCTCTAGTTGGCCGGGGTATATACCCTAGTCCAAGTAGGGACCACAGCTTCAGACAGGGTAGCCTGGCGCAGAGCAGGAACGTTGCGGGCACAGGTTATTTAACTGATTCCAGGAGGAGTTCCCGAGAAGTCCGAGGTAGCTTGCCCTTCACTCCACACTGTCTCTGGAGCTTAAGGAACATAATGCAAAGGCCCCGGCGGTACCGCTATGGGACCGCAGTTCTTTAAGGCGGAGTGACACCAGCCTTTGGCCTGATCTCAAAAATGCCCCCACACAGTCTCGAGGCGGTCCGCAATCTTTCAGTTACGGCCCCCGCAGTCGGCTGGCAAGAATAGATTGCTCCCGCAAATAGGCTAAGGCAGTCCCCGGCAGTCCGCTTTTAAACAAGGCAGTGCCGCGTTCTCACGGAGTGTTCCCAGTCCCGCCTTCAGAGATGGCCCGCAACTAGGGTAAACAGCCTCCCGCAACCCACTCACTCGCAGCAACCTGAAAAGCTCTGAAGTGTTACCTGCGAGAGCGGTCATGGCACAGGCTCTCCTCAGTCGATCTCCGCTGGCTGCTGCTGGATGAGGAGCGAGGCGGTACCGCCGGCTCCTGGCGCGTCTCCTCTCGTCCTACAGCGCTTCGCCTAGGGAGTCCTGAATGTTAGGCAACCCCTCGGCTCGGCTCCCGCGTCACTCCTGGCAGCAGCGGGCCCGGCCCAGGTTGCGTAGTGCCGCCTCGCGCTTCTTCAGTCCCACCGACACCCAATCACAGCGCGGCGGGTCCCTGACGTCAGAAGACGAAACCTCGCTGGGCTTCTCTTCCCTCCCGGATGGCGGTGGGGATCCTGGGCACTTAACTCTTCACTGCCTTAGCGCTTCACGGCGCAGTTAAATCCGGGGTGGAGGCTGGTGTTATGTTCCAGGATCTGGCACGCCCCTGACGCCATGAGCGTCCAACGTTGAGTCATGTGACTTGCTATAATAAAGAGGGGCCCCGCACGCACGTACGTATTCAGACGCGCAGGCGGAGAGCCAAGAAGTTATTCCCAGTGTCCGTCTCAGTTATTTCTAGGGCCACGTGTCAGGCCTAGTTAGACCTAGATGCCCCGGAGTGTAGGCCCCAAGTCGCTACCCCTAAGGCGGCCATTCCCCTACTACAGAACACAACAATTGGCGACGAGGGTGATTGCCGGATCCTCGCCCGGGGTGCGTGTGTGCCTGCTGTCCCGTGCGGCGGCTGCGAGCCCGTCCTTCGGCTCGTGGTGCTCGTGCCTCACGGCATCACACGCCCCTGCAGGGTGCGCTTGGAGGGAAGACTTTGATCCCTGGGGGATCACAGGTGAGCCGTGCTGCCCAGCGCCATCCTGCAGTGCGCATTGTCACGACTGCCCAAGCTGCGTGATCTCCCGTCGGTGGTTTCTCACCCAGCGCCGCACCTGGCCCTTCGGCACGTGCGTGAAGCGCGCTTCGGTCCGTCTGGCATGACGATCGGGGCGGCGCCCTGCTTCGTCTCACACATCTAGCGGACGAGGCGCCTGCCCATCCCACCGGTGGCCTTGCTCGCCCGTGGTAAGTGCGCCGGTCGCACGCGCCTTCCCAGGCTCCCTGCGGAGCGCTCCACGGTTACGGACCAGCCACTTTCCGGGCGTCGATAGTCCAGTGCACAGCGGAGGCCCACGTCCAGCCCCATCGCACGCCGGCTCAGGCGCAGCCCCGGCCCGTCGAAGGCCTGATCAGGCGCTCCCAGGGCGATGGCCACGATTCCGCCCATCGAACCGTTTGTGGTGGAGGGTGCGCCCTCGACACTCGCCCCAAAATGGAAAGAGTGGGTGGACAGACTCCTAGTATTCTTCGAAGCCACGAAAGTCCACAAGGAACAAAAGCGAGCCATGGTGCTCCACCTAGGTGGCAAGGACATACACTCCATTGCTCCAACACTCACAGAGGCGACCCCCAAAACTCATCACACGTTGATAAACGCCCTAAATGCCCACTTTGAACCCATGGCCAACCAGGACTATGAACGTTTTGTATTCAGACAAGCGCGTCAGCTGCCGGAAGAGTCATTGGACACCTACCACACCAGACTCAAAAAGCTAGCATTGTCCTGTGGGTTCCAAGATGTAACAGAAGAAATCCGTGGTCAAATCATACAGGGTTGCACCTCTGCCAAACTGAGGGAAAGAATACTGGAGGAGTCCGGCAAGCCGCTGGCCGACATCCTAACTCTCGGCCGCACGAAAGAACTTTCCAAAGCCAGGGCAGCGCACATGGAAGCCGCACTGCAAGCAACCGGTAAAGTGGAACCCGTCAACAAGATTCAAGTCCAAACACCACCCAAGTGGCACAAAAAGACAACACACGCACAGGGTGGGGCATCAGGGCATTCATGTGGATATTGCGGAGGCCCGCGTCACCCGGCGCCAGAATGTCCAGCAAGGGGAAAACGCTGCTCGGGATGTGGCAAGATGAACCATTTCAAAAAGGTATGCCGATCGAAAAGATTCCGTAAGCCACGCCAAGCAGTAAACACTGTAACGGAGGGCGAGCAGAGCCACAGTGACATGGACGATGACGAGGAGGAGGAACGATCAGTGCATAAAGTACACATGATCGGCACCGCCGCCCGTCGCACCAGAACGCTCCCTCAATGTTCAATCCGGGTGGCGGAACAGGACATAATGGCGGTAGTGGACACAGGAGCGTCCATAAACCTCATGAGCGCCTCGCTCTACAGAGCCATGGCCACGCCTCCGGCCCTGAGCCCCACTCCCATCACTGTGTTTGCATATGGACAGGACATCCCCCTCAAGATCCGAGGGAAGTTCCAAGCGGCAGTCCGCCATGGGGACAAGACTATCAATGCGAACATCTTTGTGTCAGAAGAGGGACAAGGCATGCTGCTAAGCTGCAGAGCAGCCGAGGACTTAGGTGTGGTAACATTCGCCTTCGGAGTCCACGAGGAATCAATACAACAACTCCTCATGGAGTTCCCTGACATCTTTGAAGGCATTGGACGCTTCAAGGGCCGGGAAATACACCTACATGTTGACCCCACAGTACAGCCGGTGGCCTTGCGACACAGACGCATTGCGTTCCCTCTTTGGCCGTTGGTGGAAGATGAGCTTCGCAAACTGGAAGCGGCTGGCATCATCGTAAAGGTTTCAGGCCCCACCCCCTGGGTGTCGCCCATCGTAGTCACCAGAAAACCGAAACAACCAGGGGCAGTCAGGATCTGCGTGGACATGCGCCTCCCCAATGCGGCCATAAAACGAGAGCGTCACATAACTCCCACCATTGATGACCTCATCGGAGAAATGGCCGGGGCCTGCTGGTTCTCCAAGCTAGACCTACGATCGGGATACCACCAGCTAGTACTAGACAAGGAGTCGCGAAATATAACCACCTTCTCCACCCATATTGGTCTTCGGAGGTACACCCGGCTCAGTTTTGGAGTTTCCAGTGCCGCGGAGGTGTTCCAGAATGTCATTCAGGAATTGATCACCGGCATACCTGGGGTGATAAATGTCAGGGACGACATAATGATACACGCCCGGACCATCACAGAACACAATCACCGACTAACACAAGTGTTTCGCAGGCTAAGAGAAGCGGGACTTACGCTCCATAGAGAAAAGTGTGAATTCCTACGAACAAAGATAGGCTTCTTTGGATACGTCTTTTCGGCAGAAGGAGTCAACCCAGACCCCGACAAGGTAAAAGACATCAAGGACGCACCCCCCCCCCACTACGGTCACCGAGGTCCGGAGTTTCCTTGGCATAGTTAATTACTGCGGGAGGTTCATCAGAGATCTTGCCAACCTCACACTTCCCCTGCGTGACCACACAAAGGACTCCACCCCATGGACCTGGGGACCGGAACAAGAGAAGGCCTTCCAAGACATCAAGGCGTCCCTCTCGAGCAACACGACACTCGCCTTCTTTGATCCCCGAAACTCCACCTTCATCGCGGTAGATGCCGGGCCGGCAGGACTCGGAGCTGTCCTGATGCAAAAGCAAAGGGACGAAATGGACTGGGTACCGGTTGCCTTTGCAAGTAGATCTCTTACAGACACGGAGCAGCGGTACTCCCAAATTGAAAAAGAAGCTATTGCCATCCACTGGGGGTGCCGGCATTTCCATCTATATGTATACGGCAAGCCGTTCACGGTGGTAACTGACCATAAACCGTTAGTGGCCCTGTTCTCGGGAACATCAACCAAGCCGCCGCCTCGCATCGAGAAATGGCTACTCCAACTGCAGGAATACAACTGCAACATCTAATACCAGCCTGGGGCAAGGAATCCGGCGGACTACCTATCACGCCATCCCAGGCCAGCCACCCCGGAAGAAATGGAGGAGGCCGAAGAAACGGAGGCATACGTCAAATGGGTGATCGCGCGGTCATGCCCGCGGCCCCTCTCCATAGACGACATTGCGAATGCCACGGCGCAGGATGCCTGTCTCCAGAGGGCCAAAGAGGCTCTCCGAACAGCGAACTGGCACAGAGCCAAGGAGAGTTGGAAGGTGCTCACACCAGAAGCTCGGAAGATCATGGAGAGCCTGCATCACGTCCGAGAAGAGCTAAGTGAGGACGAAACAGGGTGCCTGCTGAGAGGGCATCGGCTGGTAATACCTGCGGCACTGGCTGACCAGGTGGTACAACTGGCACATGTGGGCCACCAGGGAATGGTCAAAACCAAAGCGCGGCTACGAACAAAAGTGTGGTTCCCCCTAATGGACGACATGGTAGAGAAGGGGGTGAGGTCATGTGCCGCTTGCCAAGTGACAGGAGATGCTCCTAGGGAAGCCCAGATCATAGTGGAACCTCGGCCCCAACGACCATGGGAAAGGGTCAGTATGGACTTTGGCAGCCTCCCGGATGGAAGACACACACTGGTAATGATCGATGACCATTCCAAATACCCAGAAGTAGAGATAATAGCCAGCACCAATGCCGAGAACGTTATCCCCAAAATAGAGAAAATTATTGCCACTCACGGGGCAATGCGCGAACTCCGCACAGACAATGGACCCCCGTTTCAAGGACAAGAGATGGCCTCTTATCTGTCATCCCTCGGCACCCAACATCGACGCATCACCCCCCGCTGGCCTCAAGCCAACGGGGCGGTCGAGCGATTTATGAGAACCCTGAACAAAGTCATTCGCATCGCCCATGACAAAAGCCAGTCAGTGGAGATGGCCATCTTCACATTCCTCCGAAGTTACCGACAAACCCCACACTCAACCACCGGGGTAGCCCCAGCACATGTCCTCATGGGGCGAGTGGTGACTGACTCCATCCCTCACCATCCACAGTGGTCACCGGAGGGGGTGAATGAAGACAGGATTGCGCAGAAAAGAAAGGCCACTTTTGCTCAAATCAGCAAGAAGAGAAGGGCGGTGATGACACAATTCGACAGAGGCGATCTAGTGCTTCTTCGCAACAGGGTAACCAGCGGCAAGTTTAGGCTGAACTATGAAAAAGGACCATGGAGAGTGATTGGCGTAAAAGGCACCCGCATAATAGCAGTCCGGGGACGGGAGACAGTAACAAGAAACGTATCACATTTCAAACACTTCCATCCTGAGCCAACAGTATCCTGTCCCCCACCGTCCGACAATAGAACTGAAACTGCAACCCGTCCTTCACACCAGGAACTAACCCCCAGCCACGAGGTCACACAGAGTAGCAACGCTAGAGCAGCCGAGAGTAATGAGGCGTGTGATGGCTCCGGGGCCCTCGAGGATATGCAGGATCCGGAGGTGGCAGACAGAGAGGCGCTAGCGACGGCACCAGCCACAGAGACAGACATTCCGAGTCAGAGAAGTTCGCAACACAGGCTGAGAAGAAACCCAACACCTTCCTGTCGGCTGCGCGACCATTTCACGTAAGACTGTTCCAAGCAAAAGTTATATGAGTGTGATGTCAGTAATCATGCCCCACAAGGTTGGAACAATATTGGGAGCAGAGTATGCCATTGAAGAGAATCATGACAGACTGTTTGATAATGTTAGTGTCGTCGTTGTTATTGTTTTTTCCTTGTTTTAGGAGGAATGTTATGTTCCAGGATCTGGCACGCCCCTGACGCCATGAGCGTCCAACGTTGAGTCATGTGACTTGCTATAATAAAGAGGGGCCCCGCACGCACGTACGCATTCAGACGCGCAGGCGGAGAGCCAAGAAGTTATTCCCAGTGTCCGTCTCAGTTATTTCTAAGGCCACGTGTCAGGCCTAGTTAGACCTAGATGCCCCGGAGTGTAGGCCCCAAGTCGCTACCCCTAAGGCGGCCATTCCCCTACTACAGAACACAACAGCTGGGACGATCGGGAGACAGTTTTTTAAATATCCTCCACACCCAGGTAGTGGCGGTGAATACCAGAGCGTAGTGCTCCCTCTGCCACAGCGCTCCTACTCTACAGCTTGCCCCGGAGCCCAAGTGGCAGCGGTGATAACTGAATCACAGCGCTCCTGCTTCACAGCCCTATACCATGCCTTAAGGGTTCCTGCCGGCGCCGGAGGTCATCAGGGCTTCAGCGCTATAGTCCCTTCACAGAGCTACACTGTGCAGGCTGATCCTGTGTGGCAGTGGTGATTTAGGGGTGAATCAAATATCCTCATGCACCCAGCGCTGCAGAGGCAGTTTGGACAGCCGGGAAGCTTGATGATCCTTAGAAATCCCCACTAGGCAGGGGGATAGACAGTCCTTATAGTCCTGGTAGCTTTTACAGTCCCTACAGTGAGCAGGGGATTAATTAGCCTCTTGGTGAAGACACTCTGGTGATGGTACTCCTTCAGTCTCCCTGGCAGGGCAGGATCAGCAGGCGGCAGGGCAGGATCAGCAGGCAGTAGGGCAGCTCAGTAGGTAGGGGCAGCAGTTTACTGGAGCAGCCAGCCTCCTTCCAAATGGCAATCCTTCCTGGCGCAGCAGACCTCACTCCTGCAGGGGTTCTTCCAGGTCCAGCAGTGTAACAAAGAAGTGAGGCCAGGATCCTCCCTTATATATCCCACAGTCTAGGGGCTAGAAAGTGGTAGAAGTCTCTGGAAGGGTCTGGGGGCTGGGGCTTCTGGAAGAATCCAGGGAGTTCTGGTATGTACCCTGCCTTCCCTGACCTGGCTGTCACAGTGACGAGAGACAGGGCCGTTAGGGCTACAGTGGGAAGCCCATCACAGCCCATCCAAGGGAAGAAGGTGTGAATCACCACTCCCACCTCCCAACCCAGGCAGCTATCTGTATGCAGAAGGGAGGGGGGAGGCTACAGGTCGCAATCTAAGAGTAGGCAGGGAAAGGTCCACTTTCAAAAAGTGGGATCCGTAGCGTAGTAGTGCCCAAACCCCATATATCCCTGGAAAGGGTTTTCCGCCCAGAGTCCAACAAGACCAAACATGACAGACCTATTAGGTCCCTGTCAGAAATTATCCCATAAGGGGGGTTCCCAATGCTAGCCTATGGAGAGTTCAGCCTTACTTCAGTAGCAGGGGCTTGTGGCAGATATGCCAGCATCACAAGATTTTAGGGGAGAGCACCTGCACCTCAGCACTGTTTAGCAGTGGTGAGGCGCCTAGAGTCCTAGGTCCAACAAAAAGGTACAGTGAAAATGGGAGGTGCAAGGGCAAAAATGTAGGGGAAGACCACCCCAAGGCTGACAGGTCCAACACGTGTCCCCCCCAGCTGAAAGTGGGGAGAACTACCCAACCTCTAGGGAGTTCTCATCACTAAGGTGGAAAACCCTAGAGCAGGGGTCTCCAACTGGTCGATCGACGGTTACCGGTAGCTCGCCGAGACCCTATGAGTAGCTCGCGCTGCGTGGTGCTCAATTTAGTAGCCCTTTAGTGTTATTTGGGCTATTAGGTCGTTTTCAGGGTCCGATGCCGCCCTCCAGCTGCTCAGATTGGCTTGAGCTTAGCTGGGGTGGGGCGGGGCGGGCCGAAGAGGATGACGTTCCTCTACTTCCTATGACGTTATCCACGTCTTGTGACCATCTCTGAGCACCCCCGCCTTTTCTTCACTGGCACCGCGCTGTTGAGTCACGAGTGCTATAGGTGCCAGTGCGGAGCTGCAGCAGGCGTGGCAAGGCAGAGCAACTTGTTTGCAGGTCGCACTAGCAGTAGAACTGCCGGGACCTGCGCCATCTGCCCTTCTCAGTACAGCCTGCCACCTCACATTAATTTCCACAGAGCAGCAGGTAAGCTGTGTTGAGAGGCCTCTCAAGGTTTTAACACGGATTACTTACTTTTTGTGCAGGGATACCTATTTTGAAAACCCGTATTAGCGTTAGGATTCTTAAGTGAAAAAAACCCATTTCAGAATGTTTGTCAGGCCTGGTTTATGTTTCCGAGTCAGACACTGCCCAGTGCTGGCCCCCCAACCCCTCTCAAGTTACTGAATGGCGCCCTTGTGGGTAGGCATCTCTGAGGTATTTCAAAGTGCGCAATCCGATTCTCTGTTCAGCTTTGTATAATGTTGATTTCCGAGGGAAGAAGATTTCTCCGGTGATTTATAGACTGTTTGTGGCATTTAAGTTCTTGATGGCCAAAGCATGGCATATCATTCAGAATCAGGCGGCCTAATTTTGGAATTTGACAGGAATATTTTTGCATTCTGGAGGTTAACGCTTTTCATCTGCTGCAGCTAATATTAAATAATACAAACAAAGCGGTCCCAGATACTGGAGGAATTAGAACAAGATTAAATAATATCTCAACTGAATTCATAAACGGTATCGCAGCATTGTTTTTAATCACAACGTGTACACAATTATTCAATAAAATACTGTTGCTAAAATACATCAATATTAAATCATCGATAATGCCCCTGAAAGAAGGGAGGGGGAAGGGTGGTGATTGGATGGTGAAGGAATTGACTTGCTTAGAGCATAGACAGTCTTTCTTCGCTGCCATCTGGAGTATACGATCACGTGATCGGACCGTAGATCCAGGAAGTAGAGATAAGCAGTCTTTTTTGTGACCCGGTGCTTACACCTGTGGAGTAGACAGACCCCCGTTGAAGCAATTGGCAGATATTCTAAGAAACCCGACCGATTTATGCGGCCGTTTCCGAAATTTAGATAGCAACCACCCTTGAGTTTGGAGCACTCTCAACAGACGCCCACAATAGACACCCGTGAGCAAGACAGACCCCCGTCAAAGCAATTGGACGAGTGTTCCAGAAACCGGACCGACTTTTCCAAAATTAAGACAGTGACCCCCCTTGGAGCGCCCACAACAGACACCTGTGGATCCTTCAAAATCTTTTTCTCAGAGAACCTGGACCCCTTTTGGTGACCATTACTTTAATTGACCTTGGAGCATTGGCCCGTCACATATCAGAGCCCCCGTTAGAACTTCAAGGACTCCCTATTCCCAGAAACTGAACTTATCCCCATCGCAAGGGTATAAGATATTGCCTAAGGATCCCCAGCCTTCTTTACCTTGCGCTAACGACTTTTCATTCCAGGATCCGGACCCAGGTGGCGGATTCCTTATTTACCATATGACGGTACCTTATTTATAAGATTGACTGACCGTTTTTCTTCAAACAAACCCGGCTGCTGCCTAATCTGCTACACTCCATTGCCAATTGATTGCCCCTCTTGTTTCCCCGTCCTGATGAAGACCCTCTAGCAAGGCCCTACTATATGCCTGCATCAATCTGGGTCGAAACGTCGACACTTTCCTCTTTCTCAGCCTCTCTCCTAAATCATCATTTGAGATTTTGTTCCGATGGGCATGAGTTTGTTTGACTAATTTGAGATCTCTGTACTTTAATTTGTATTAATCAATTAGTAGTAATTCTTTCATTGAGGTCTCAGTGACCACTGTTTTGTTATCTACACAATTCCTTCACCATCCAATCACCACCCTTCCCCCTCCCTTCTTTCAGGGGCACTATCGATGATTTAATATTGATGTATTTTAGGAACAGTATTTTATTGAATAATTGTGTACACGTTGTGATTAAAAACAATGCTGTGATACCGTTTATGAATTCAGTTGAGATATTATTTAATCTTGTTCTAATTCCTCCAGTATCTGGGACCGCTTTGTTTGTATTATCATTTTACCCAGGTCCCAGCGACTTTTTGGGTCAACCCGTGTTTTTACAGCGCTAATATTAAAGTTAGGAAATCTGGAACAGTGCTGGCTGCTCGCCCCATATGCATCCGTGTTAGCGAACAGTGAGTGGAGTTTGAAGATTTAGTATTAGTCTTTGTGCTGTTAAACTAAATCAGTGACTCAAGCCACCTTATATTAATTGCCACAGAGCAGCAGGTAATGAAGCCGTGACAAGAGGCCTGTCAGAGGTGTTAACACACATTTATTAGTTTTAGTATTTAGTGCAAGGATACCAATTTAAGTAGATGACTCGTAGCCTTAGGATTCGGGAATGAAAAAAAACAATTTTACAACATTTATGTCAGGCCTGGTTTATGTTTCCGAGTCAGAAAATGTCCAGTGCTGCCCCTCACCCCCTCTCAAGTTGCTGAACAGCGCCCTTGTGGGTAGGCATCTCTGAGTATGGGTCAGGTAAAAGTTGGCCTGCCTTGGCAGTATCATTCATCTTGCTGCTATCGCTGTCAGCCCCCTCGACTAGAGCCCCCGGGGAACTGGTGGTAGTAGTGGTCACACTCTAGAAGGGCACGCAGGGTGTACCAATGAACCCTTCTCTGGCTCAATCTGTGTCACAAATGCTTCCAGCAAGCGCGTTATGAGTGCTGAGGCGGTGGCCACAAATCAACACCTTATCCTGACAATCTTTATTTTTTAAATGTATTTTATCTCTTTTATTGGTTTCCAAATAAGGCAACTGCTGGCATCTTGGCTTCATGAGTTCATAACAGGTGTATTCTTTTGAAAGAACAAGAATAGAACCCGGCCCATAAATGTATGAAATCTCTGTGTTTGCATCCTTCGGTAGGCTTGACTGCAATCAGACCATGGTCGTTAGGCTGCCTTCTTATATATATTTTGCCTGTAGATATGAAAAAATGTTATGCAACACTGGGAGCAGAGAGAGCCAGTCGCTGCCATGCCTGGGTAGTGACCTTAGGGTGGCTTGGAACATTGCCAGCATTGACTCATGGCCCTGGTTGCAGGCCCGGCGGGAACGGAGCACTATTTGAGGAAAGGTTGAGCTATTTCGGGCTTGCAGCATGGATGGGGCACTACTTCCATATGATTGGGTCAGTAGTTTAATTGGATAAATGTACTCGCTACTGCGTGACTGGGCAGTTGTTGGGTTTGCCTTAGGCTCAGGTAAAAGAAGCTACTAAAGGAGGCACTGCTGTTGTCTTTGCTCCACATTCCGGATCTTTTTCATGCTCCAAGAATAACAAATTAACTGTCAGTTTAGCGTGCTTAGCATGGTGGGACTGGCTAGTTTAAATTTAAATAAAAGTATTTGCTGGATTGGACATTACCCCCTTGAGGTGATCTGAAGAGTGTTTGATCCAGTCAAAAACAACATCAAAATTACAGTGACTGTGAGAAATGGCCCCCATTTCTGATCATTATGACAAATGTGCTGTAATATTTTATGGAAGGTAACTGTAAAGAAGCAAAGTGTGATGTACGTCTGTGCATACTTGAGATCTGGCTTGGGTGCAGATTTGCCTTCACATTATTGCCTTGTGGCAGGCAATCACCATACCCTCAATTAGGTTAAAAAAACTCCTGGAAGTCACTCTGATTATCTTTCTTCCCATCAACACCACCAAAGGCTAGAGTAGACTAGGAGGCCATAATTTTCTTCAGTGTCTCTTTGTTAAGCTTTTACGCTCCGGTAATGAAATGTTCAACCTCTTCGAATGACATTTTGCTGCGGTCCCCTTCCTTGCCAGCGTAGGGCTGAAAAGTGGTGATCGGGTATTCCATGTAGCGCTCCATTTCTGAAGGCGGATCTGTACACATCTGTGCAAATTCACACATTGTGAAAGTTCTGGAAAGGGCTGGCTGTTTGTGTCTTAACTGTCTCTGGACTAGGAGCAATGGTCATCAGGCGAGCAGAGAGCTTCTCAGCTTTGTTCAGCCACACAGCCAACCTACAGCTTCCTCTGATGACATCGAGGCAGGTCCAGAGCTATTCCGGGGTCATTTCTCCTCCCCAACACCTCTCCTTTGGTGTCTACAAAGGTGTGCCTACACAAGCATACTCAGTGGTTATGGATGGACTATGGAGTTTATCAGCACAGACCTGAGGGACTCAGGAGGTACTGGCACTTGCTGCAAGACTGTGTGTCACACCAGCTGGGCGAGGCCTCAGTCTGGTAAGGCAAACTTAGCCTTCAACCTTCCTGAAGTTGATAAAAGGGTAACACAGAGTTCTGACATATTAGCACTACGAAGCCACTGTACAGTACCAGGAAGAACTATAAAAACATAATATTTGGGAACTCTTTAGTATTGTGTTCAAACCACAATATGGGCTCTGAAGAAATTACGCTTAACATCAATGAAATGGGGCGCTGGAGGTCTCTCGGAAAAATGTGCGAGTTGCTTGGGGTTTACTAGCTCACGACAATTTTCACTGACCAGAAGTAGCTCTCACTACACAAAAGGTTGGAGACCGCTGACCTAGAGAGACCGTCAACATTGGCGTGGTCTACTCCAGGTCTGTGTTCCACCCTGAAGTCCATCCCCTGTAGGGAAATGGACCACCTCAACAATTTGGGAGTTTCGCCCCTCATTTGCATGAGCCACCTGAAGGCCCGGTGGTCAGTCTGAATCAGGAAGTGGGAGCCAAACAAGTATGGCTTCAGCTTCTTCACAGCCCAGACCACCGCAAAGGCTTCTTTCTCTATAGCACTCCACCGCTGTTCCCGGGGGAGTAGCCTCATGGAGATGAAAGCCACTGGTTGGTCCCGGTCCCCCTCATTGAGTTGCGAAAGTACTGCCCCTATGCCATGCTTTGAGGCATCTGTTTGGACAATGAACTCTTTGGAGAAGTCAGGGGCCCAGAGCCCAGGAGCTGTGCATATGGCCTGCTTTAGAGAGTCAAAGGCTTTTTGGCAAGCCTCTGTCCAAAGCACTTTTCTAGGGTGTTTCTCAGAGGTTACCTCAGTCAAGAGGGCCATAATAGTGCCATAACCCTTGACAAATCTGCGGTACTATCCTGTGAGGCCCAGGAATGCCCTGACCTCAGTCTGTGTTTTGGGGGGCTCCCAGGCCAGGATGGTTTCTATCTTGGCCTGGAGGGGCTGCACCTTGCCCCCGCCCACCAAGTGTCCTAGGTAGACTACCGACCCCTGCCCTATCTGGCATTTGCTGGCGTTGATGGTCAGGACTGCCTGCTGCAGGGCCTGAAGCACTTCCTGGAGGTGACCCAGATGGTCCTCCCAGCTTCTACCGAAGACAGCAATGTCGTCCAGGTAAGCAGCAGAGAAGGCCTCTAAACCGGAGAGGACCTGGTTCACCAGCCGCTGGAAGGAGGCAGGAGCGTGTGTCAGTCCAAAGGGCATCACTCTAAACTGGTAGTGGTCCTCTGGGGTGGAAAAGGCGGCCCTCTCCTTGGCTCCATCCGTTAGGGCGATCTGCCAGTACCCTGACGTGAGGTCAAAGTACTCAGGTTTCGGGCAGCACCCAGTTGGTCAATGAGCTCATCCGCCCTAGGGATAAGATGATCATCAGTCTTGGTCACAGAGTTCAGTCCTCTGTAATTCACACAGAACCTAAGTTCTGGCGTGGTACCCGGTGGGGCAGCTTTTGGTACCAGAACCACAGGACTGGACCAAGGGCTGTTGGAGGGCTCTATCACCCCCAACTCCAGCATCTTAGTGACTTCACTCTGGATACTGGCCTTCACCTTATCTGACAGCCTGTAAGACTTGGACTTGACAGGGAGGCTGTCTCCTGTGTCCACATCATAGGAACACAGGTGGGTAATCCCAGAGATAAGGGAAAACACTGAGGAGAACTGCCCCAGGACCTGGCGGCAGTCCCTCTTTTGCTCAGGAGTCAAGGATGGAGAGATGACCACTTCCTCCACCGATCCATCCTTCTCTTTGGAAGCAAAGAGGCCCGGGAGAGGTTCGCTTTCCTCTTCCTCTGCCCCATCAGTCACCATCAGTAAGGTGAGCTCAGACCTCTCATGGTGGGGTTTGAGGCGGTTGGCATGCAGTACCCTGTGGGGCTGCCTGGGGGTCTTAAGGTTCACCAGGTAAGTAGCCTTACCCTTCTTCAATATCTCATAAGGGCCTGTCCAGTGGTCCTGGAGGGCACTGAGCTCTCCAGGCTCCATGACCCACATCTTCTGTCCAGGTTCTAGCTCCACAGGGTGAGAATTCTGGTCGTAACATTCCTTCATCACTGCCTGGCTGGCCTCTAATTTGTCAGAAGCTTGCTTCCACAACTTAGCCATTTGGCTGCGGAAGGCCAGCATGTAGCTCACTATATGTTGGGGAAGCCTTCTTGGAGTCTTTTCCCACCCATCCTTCACTAAACTGAGAGGTCCCCTAACAGGGTGACCGTACAAAAGCTCAAAGAGGCTGAAGCCCACCACCTTCTTCGGTACCTCCCTGTAGGAAAACAGCAGACAGGGCAAAATGATATCCCACTTTTTCCTCAGGCAGACTTCTGATCATGCCCTTTAGGGTCTTGTTAGATCTCTCCACAAGACCAATGGTCTGTGGGTGGTAAGGAGTGGAGAACTTATAAGTAACCCCACACTCCTTCCACATGGCTTGCATGTAGGCAGACATAAAATTGGTGCCCCTGTCGGACACCACCTCTTTGGGGAAACCCACTCTGGTAAAAATCTCCATCAGGGCCTGGGCCACTGCAGCTACAGTGATGGTTCTCAGAGGAATAGCCTCTGGGTACCGGGTTGCGTGGTCCACCAGAACCAGGATAAACCTGTGACCAGAAGAAGTCGGTGGATCCATGGGCCCAACAATGTTGATGCCCACCTTTGCAAAGGGGGTGCTAATAACAGGTAGTGGTTCTAGGGGAGCCTTCAGCTTAGCCTCTGTTTTCCCACTAGCTTGGCAGGTCAGACAGGTCCTGCAGAATGTATCTGAAGAGATCCCCATCTGTGGCCAATAAAAATGTGGAACAAGCCTAGCAAAGGTCTTGTCTTGGCCCAAGTGTCCTGCCAAAGGGATCTCATGCGCCAAATCCAAAAGAAAAGCCCTGTAGCACTGGGGGACCACTAAGGCCCTTTATGACCCGTTCACAGGAGCCTTGGGCTCACTGTAAAGGAGCCCATCCTGCAAGTAAATATGATACTTCGCGGAGGCATTGCCTGCTGCTGTAGAAAATTAGAAATATTGATGTACATAAGCAACGTTCATTTCCCTTTTCCCACTCCTCTCCCTGCGCGTACCATGAATACCGTAAAGCATTAACTACATCCTACTGCCAGCAAAGGCCTGTACCCATGTATACATGACAGCCATTTTAGGCACCCTGGCCCTTTTGCCCGCCTAAGATTAGAATCACCGGCTCCCCTTCTGCGTGTATTCGAAATCTCTCTCCCTCACATGCATAAACCATGAAACCCTCTCCCTTTTACGCGACCCTGCCCTGAAAGGCAGCCCCTTTTGCTCGACCCACGCAAACCCCCCATTCCCTCTTGAAGAGGCATCCTTCGCCTTAGCGGACATAGCCCTCCCCAGCTGCACCCGACTGCCCCCGCTCTCTCATGTACGGGCCATAAGATCTATCTCTCTCTCTCTCTGTGTGTGACTCTGTCCCTGTGTCCACCCTGGCTCCCCCTCCCTTCTCCTCACACAGGCAAGTCATAAACCTTCTTTTGCAAGACCCTGTCCTTGAGAGTCGCGGCCGCGCCTGACCAACACCTCCTTCCCTTCCATGAATGCCCCTCTGTTGACAAGCCTTCCCTCTGCGCCTGATTGTCCATGCGGCATGAATACCACTCCTTTGATGACCCCTTCCCCCTAGTCCAGCTGACCACACATGTCCGAGGCCATCGCCTGAGCCAGGAGATACCATTTACTGCCCTTATTGTATGAAGTCACTCCTCTTCAAAGGATCCTCTATTGGTCTTAGCCACCCCACCCCTTGGGCTATGATCAGGCGTACACATCCTACGAAACACTCAGCTGCGTGATTGCCCTCCCCTCTTATCAGCAGGTCAAGGGTTCCCATTGTGAATGTATGTGGGGTAGGATCACCACGAGGATTATAGGGATGTCTTTCTTTTGCGTCATACTGACCTGATTGTATTATCAAGTGTTTTGTAGGATATAAAAGCAAGAGTCTCAGCTCACTCGTCAGAGCACCTCCCGAAAGACACTGTGTTTCGTGTCCGAAATGACATGCTCTCCTCATGAGAAATAAACTCTGCTCTTGATTCCTGCTTCCAGCGCCCGTCTCTTTATTTTGGTAACTGATCAACATGGGAGCTAAGAGGCGGTTTGCGCCAGCGGCCTGGGCATCGATAGGATTATGGGCTCGTTTTCTACACTGCTTGGGCTTCGGCTTGTCGCCTCATGCCCTCAAGGGTAGGGCACTCCTTCTGTGCCCGGCAAAGCTTCTCCCTGGTGGACCCTCCTTCCACCTGCCACTCCGCAGAGGTAGGTAGGTCCTCAAAGGAAGCAACATGCCCCTCCGTGGACTCCGGTGCGACCTCCTCAGGTGCCACATCCATCTCATGGGGTGACCGCCCGGGATGGATTTCTCTGGCTCCTCTCTTTTTAGCAGCTGGCTGGGCCATTGTTCCAGGCTCCAGCCCTGGTTGACTCCCTTTCCGGGCAGCCATGGACTGTGTGGTAGCACTGATGCACTCTGGTAACCCCACATCTCCACATGCGCTTTGAGCTCTACCTCCTTCCAGGCAGTGTGCTCAAGGTCATTCCCTAACAGACGGTCCACTGGCATGGCAGGGCTCACAGCAACTCTTAAAAGGCCTGAAACCCCTCCCCACTCAAATGGAACCTGTGCTACAGGATAGTGACCCTCTCTGTTGTCAGCCATCACAACTGGATGGAATGTGACGGGAATTATTTGCTCTGGGGACACGAGCGGACTCCTTTCCATAGTCATGCTGGGACCTCTGCCTGTGTCCTTCAGGGCATCCACCCCCTGATCATTGAGGGTGACCTACTGCCTATACTTAGTAGTATTGGAGGGCACGTGGACCTTAGGAACCATCTCACTGTCTCCCAGAGACACTAGGACAAGCCCTGCCCCCTCACTCCCATTATCTAGGGACAGCTCCTCCCCAAGTACTACACTAGCCACCCCGGGGTTTTTACCTACAGTGGGCTGTGGTACTCTCCTGCGACACTTGGGATCACTCTTGTAGCGTCCAATTTCACCACACTCATAGCACCGGACAATTCTGGGCTGCTGACCTTTGTCAGGATAAGTGGGCTTCTGGTGGCCAGATTGGGGCTGGGACCCAGACCCTTTCCCTTGTGAATTGTTTTGGGGGCCTTTGGAGAACTCTTTCTTTTTATCTCCCCCTCTTTCTTCTGGTGGGAACCCTGACCACCGCTTTGGGAGTCCCCCCCGCAGAACCCTTGTTGGACACCATGGTACTAACCCAGGTGTCCGCCTCCTTCGCAAGCTTCCTAGGATTGGTCAACTTGCGGTCAACCAGGTGTTGGCGCAGCTCTGGAAAATATTTCTCTAGAAGGTGCTCTCTTAAGAACAAGTCATACAACCCTTCATAGTCATGCACATTGCTGCCCCGCACCCAGCTCTCCAAAGCTTTACTAGCGTAGTCCAGGAAATCTACCCAGTTGTGTGTGGGAAGTTTGTGGCTATTCCTAAACCTCTGCCTATACCTCTAAGGAGTAAGACCGGACCTTTTAAGCAATGCTTCCTTCATTACAGAATAGTTAGTCTGGTCTTCCTTTTCTAGGCAAAGGAGTGTGTCCCTAACTTCTGGAGGTATGTACTTATACAAACCACCCCCCGTAACTCTCTGGGACCACATGGGCTCTTAGGGACACCTCATAGGCCACTAACCACTTGTCAATATTATCCCCATCTTAAAACTGGCCATCACATCTTTAGGCATAAAGAACTTGGACTCACGTGAAGCTTCAGTTGGTACGCTGCCACCATTCTTGTTGCTGTTGATCCCTACTTGTAGGGCTCAAATTTCCAATTCCTTCAGGTTGAGCTCATGGGCAAGTTTCCTCTCCTCCATGGCCCACCTTTCTTTCTCACGCTCCCTTTCCAACTTGGCGGGTTCCAATTCTCCTCTCTCCTGTCCTCCAATTCCTCTGAGGACAGGGTCCTTACTGACACACTAATGCCTGCCCTGGAAGGTACCCTTGTACCTGGTAACAAATTGCCATTTTTCACCAAGGGCAGTAGGTCAAGTTCTCCTGCGGCACCGTGCTCCGATCCCTGTCCTTCCCCTTCAACTTCTGGGTGGGCCGTGACCCATGCCCTCAAAGCTTTCTGAAGCTCTGCCTTCTTGGCGCTTCGCTTGAAGGGCACCCTTTTCTCCTCGCAGAATTCTTTGAGCTGCACCATCGTGTAAGCTTCCAGGTTGGCCAGCTCAAATTCCATCTTGCAGGTAGGACCTCAGACGCTCGTAGAGAAAACCAATGGGACTTGGCAAATAGGACTTTGCAAAAGAGCAGCCAGTCAGGGAGAATTGTAAAATAAAAATTGCCAATTGGAGAGGATAGACATAAATTCAGTGATGTCAGGTGTAGGGTTGTGGTGTACACTGAGTCCCTGTGTGGTGTTACACAAGTCCTAATCCCACCGCTTGATCGCCAATGTTAGAACCGGGTTCTCTAGTTGGCCGGGGTATGTACCCTAGTCCAAGTAGGGACCACCGCTTCCGACAGGGTAGCCTGGCGCAGAGCAGGAAGGCTAAACTTCCGGGCACATGTTATTTGACTGATTCCAGGAGGAGTGCCCGAGCTGGCCAAGGTAGCCCGCCCTTCACTCCACACTGTCTCTGGAGCTTTGGGGAAAACAATGCAAAGGCCCCGGTGGTCCCGCTATGGGCCCGCTGTTCTTTAAGGCGGAGTCACACCAGCCTTTGGCCCGATCTCAAAAAGGCCCCCACACAGTCTTGAGCCGGCCAGCAATCTCTCAATTACGGCCCCCGCAGTCGCCTGGCAAGAATAGAGTGCTCCCGCAAATAGGTTAAGGTAGTCCCCGGCTGTCCGCTTTTAAACAAGGTAGTGCCGCGTTCTCACGGAGTGTTCCCAGTCCCGCCTTCAGAGATGGCCCGCAACTGAGGGTAAACAGCCTCCCGCAACCCGCTCACTCGCAGCAACCTGAAAAGCCCTGAAGTGTTACCTGCGAGAGTGGTCGCGGTCGCGGCACCAGCTCTCCTCACTCGATCTCCGCTGGCTGCTGCTGGATGAGGAGCGAGGTGGCCCCGCCCGCTCTTGGCACTTCTCCGCTCCTGCTACAGCGCTTTGCCCAAGGAGTCCCGAATGTTAGGCGACCCCTAGGCTCGGCTCCTGTGTCACTCCCGGCAGCAGCCTCACGCTTCTTCGGTCCCAGCACGGCTCTCAGGGGGGCGCTCCTGTTGCTGGGGCAACCCCCGCGCCGTCACCCAATCACAGCGCGGATGTCAGAAGGGGAATCCTGGCTGGGCTTCTCTCGCCTCCCGGGCGGCGGTGGTGATCCCGGGCACTAAACTCTTCACTGCCTTAGCGCTTCACGGCGCAGTTAGGACCCGGGCGGCGGCTGGGACGATCGGGAGGCAGTTTTTAAAATATCCTCTAAACACAGGTAGTGGCGGTGAATACCAGAGGGCAGCACTCCCTCTGCCACAGCGCTCGCACTCTACAGCTTGCCACAGAGCCCAAGTGGCGGCGGTGATAACTGAATCACAGCGCTCCTGCTTCACTGCTCTATACCATGCCTTAGGGGTTCCTGCAGGCGCCGGAGGTCATCAGGGCTTCTGCGCTTCAGTCCATTCACAGCGCTAAATGTGCAGGCAGATCCCGGGTGGCGGTGGTGATTTAGGGGTGAATCAAAGATCCTCACGCACCCAGCGCTGCAGAGGCAGTTTGGACAGCCGGGAAGCTTGATGATCCTAAGGAATCCCCACTAGGCAGGGGGATAGACAGTCCTGGTAGCTTTTACAGTCCCCACAGTGAGCAGGGGATTAATTAGCCTCTTGGTGGAGACACTCTGGTAATGGCACTCCTTCAGTCTCCCTGGCAGGGCAGGATCAGCAGGCGGCAGGGCAGGATCAGCAGGCAGTAGGGCAGCTCAGTAGGTAGGGGCAGCAGTTCCTTGGGGCAGTCAGCCTCCTTCCAAATGGCAATCCTTTCTGGCGCAGCAGTCCTCACTCCTGCAGGGGTTCTTCCAGGTCCAGCTGTGTAACAAAGAAGTGAGGCCAGGACCCTTCCATATATATCCCACAATCTAGGGGCTAGAAAGTGGTGGAAGTCTCTGGAAGGGTCTGGGGGCAGGGGCTTCTGGAAGAATCCAGGGAGTTATGGTATGTTCTCTGCCTTCCCTGACGTGGCTGTCACCGTGACGAGAGACAGGGCTGTTAAGGGTACAGTGGCCAGCTCATCACAGCCCATCCAAGGGAAGATGGTGTGAATCACCCCTCCCACCTCCCAACCCAGGCAGCTATCAGTATGCAGAGGGAAGGGGGGGGGGGGGGCTACAGTGCTCAATCTTAGTGTAGACTTTCTAAAAGTGGGATCCCTATCGGAGTAGTGCCCAAACCCCATATATCATTGGAAAGGGTTCCCTGCCCCGAGTCCAACAAGACCAAACATGACAGACTTATTAGGTCCCTGTCAATATGATCCCATAAGGGGGTTCCCAATGCTAGCCCATGGAGAGTTAAGCCTTACTGCAGTAGCAGGGGCTTGTGGCAGATATGCCAGCATCACGAGATTTTAGGGGTGAGCACCTGCACCTCAGCACTATTTAGCAGTGCTGAGGCACCCAGAGTCCTAGGTCCAACAAAAAGGTACAGTGAAAATGGGAGGTGCAAGGGCAAAAAGGTAAGGGAAGACCACCCCAAGGCTGACAGGTCCAACAAAGATATCTTGCAAAATACTTTCTAAATCATATTATAGTATTGGTACCCACAAATTCAAAGGTGTACAAATAACCACTGTTCCTAAAACTCAGTATCTTGTGTACATTTCAGGAATCCAAAGGTTTTCTTCATACCCATTTTTCACTTTTATCATATGATTTGCTGTATACTCGGTACACAATGAAATATTCTTGAAAGGTGCAGCTTAGTTGTTTGCACTAGGTAGTGTATATTTCTGGAGAATCTTCAAAATCTATATATCATGCGACCAGAAGGATCTATCAGATGTTGTGGTACATTGATTTGTAAATCAGCCACAATAAAATGAAGTTAGAGATGAAAACGTCCCAAATGGCTGTTTTTTCCTACTCGTTTTGATTGATTTATTATTTCAACAGAGAGATCTACACATATGACTTGTTGAATTCAGAATGTTGTCTATATTTCAGAAATGTATAGCTTTTCGGGATCACCAATGGGTTTCACGCCTGTTTTCCCAATAAACTGCAAATAGGTTGAAACCACAAAAAGTAGGAAAAATGGGCTACCTCTTACACAAGTGCCAAAACCGTTTTTTTATACAGCTCTGCTTGTTCCTGAAAGCTGGGAAGATGGTCATAGTAGCACAGGAAACCTTTAGTTGATGCCAATATGAGGAAGAGGAACAAAAACCATACATTTTCGTGCAGAGCCTATTTTTCACAGTATAAAAACCCCCCACTATATTTTGGATATTTTCTCGGTTTTCTTTGGGGAAATCCATAATCCCTGGGCATATTTAGAATTACCAGGATCTTTTATCAAAGGATGCAAATTTGGTGTCAATGTTCTATAAGAAGAAAAAAAGTTAGACATGAGCGTAAAGTAGTCCAAAAAGAAAAAAAGGGGTGGAAAAGTCTCAGCAGTTAAGGAGTTAATCTGACTAAACCCCACCCAGTAATTATTCCCCATTTTCCCATTACTACCCCCTGTTCCTGCCATTTAATACTAAAACCTATATTTACTTGTGTGGAGAGCTCTGTCACAGGGAGAGATCTCTGTAGAGAAAAGAGAAGGTGACGCAGGCATGTGGAATGCATTTTGGAGTATGTATAGAATACGATTTTATGTACACCTAAATGGCTTTTGTAAATAGGCCACCTGAGCTCTCGTGTACTCATGTAACTCTGAGGCTGCTACACGGTGCGGAGTGAAAGGGTATGCAATAATCATGTGGGCTACCGTGCGAAACAAAGAGGGGGACAAGAAGTCATTGATCCAAATGTGAAGTCAGTGATGTCCAAAGGCAGATAAGAACGCTTTTTAAGGAAGCACTTATTGAAGGAAGTGTAATGAGCTTTATGTTTTATATGGGCCATCAAAAGCCTCGATAACAAAGCAGACTGATCAGAACTGGGGCTAGTGAGGGGAAAGTACAGACACCTACCCGTGCTTTCTTATGAGCTACAACTGAAGATGCAGATCAGCGGCTAGTCGTGCAGCAACTGGATGTAGTCATGCTGGTGAAATACCCGATGAATACTCTTACTTAAAACCTTATTTCACCTCAAACTACGCTACTAATTCAAAGATTCCAGAGCTGAAAAGAAGGGACTGTTGTGACATAGGTATATCAAATGACTGGCTGCAAAATTCTGAATCCGTAGCATCTGTTCTGGCAGGTAGGCCTAGGTGGAGGCCTTGCGATGAAATTTGTTGAGGTCATAGCTTCTATGATTAAGTGCTCCATTTGGTGAAATGTTTTTTCTTTTAGGGTCTATGGTGGAAAGGAGTGTTCTAGTAAATGGCCTATAGGATATGCCTATGAGGAGCACCACATACACCATGAAAAGAAATCTAAAACTGTATTACATTTATTTGACCAGTGGTTTTGGAAGAGTTTTACATTCTATCTCATTGCCTCAGAGATCTTTGGGGAGGGAAATCATTCATTGTTGTAAGTTACATACACAGATACCTTGTGGGGAGGGGCCTGTACATTAACTAGTGAGGAAGGACTCTGCTGATGTATTCTCTCATTATAATATGATCCACAAAGGTAACAAAGCCTTGAATAACAACTGTGCAGTAAAGCTTGATGGCCACAGCAGGGTCAGACCTGGGCATCCGACCAGGAAGGATTGTGGTACCCGTTATGAAATGACTTGATTAATAAAACACAAGGATGAAGAGGTTGACATTAAAGTTCTCATTAAGTTGAGGTATTACAGAAATGGAAAACAAGGCCAAGAATATTTTTAGGAGGACTGAACCTTTAAATAAACCTTTAAAAGAATAAATGTATAATGGGATTCTTCTTGAGAGATCTTCATGAAACACTTACCAAATGCCTTGGCAATGGCAATGCTCTCCACCAAACCCATGAGGGGCACCACGGCCAGCCCTGCTCCTATGTCCTAGGAGAGAAAGCAATGTGTCAATAAAGTTTCCGAATGATGATTTCATGCCATCTCCAGGTTCCTCCCCAGGTTCCTCCCCTACCCTTCCCCGTCTCAGTTTCTGAGCACACCATACCGAACTGTCTGCCCCACCCTTCAGCAAGGGTTATCTAACCATATTCTCTGTATTCTGGCCCACTGCTGACATTCACGTTTCCCTCACCTGTACCATTTGTGTGAATGGGATGGTGCCGTTGGAAGTCTCCTCAGAGAATGGAGGCAGCTGAAGACTTGGGAGGCCCCGGGCCGTCCTCCCAGTTAAGATAAAGGGCTGGTATCCCATCACTTCGAAGGAATATGCTACCAGGCCTGCCACAATAACCACCAGGGCATTACGGGCTGAGAAAACACAAACATGCCAGAGTGACAACAGGTGGTACTTATGAAAACAAATGACACACTTACCAGTTTGCCTGAATGTGTGTTTTTAGGTGTTAATGTCTGTGCAAGGTGCAGGACTATTGAACATTTACTTTCCCACGTTCACCATGAGCAGAAATAGCACATGCATCAGGAGTTAAATTGCCCAAGGACTAGCACATACAATGAATTGATTATTTTCTGAAAAGTAGGGCACACCACGCTCATTAAATCCTTTATCTAAACGGAAACTGCCAATTCATAACACTTATTCATACAGGTCCTTGGGAGATCACCATCGACAAGATATAAATACAGATAGATTTTACAAAGTCACCAACAAAATAAACAGTTCTCTGATCCTGGACCAAAGTACCAAGCCAAAATACTACTGCTGTCAGGTGAATTTGTTTATCCTTTCAGAAGAAAGTTAAAAGGCAAACATCACATGTAGACAAGGACAGCTCAACAGACGAATCTCAGTATATCAAATAAAAGCATTAACCTGTTGCTGTCACCCAGACAATCAGATGGCATAACTTGAGCCAGATAGGCAATCCTCGATGTGGTCGGGGTATGCGGCCCTTCATCCAAGTGAGCACCAGGAGCAGTACCAAACAGATCAAACCCAATAAGATATCGGCAACTCTGCAAAAAAAAAAAAAAAAAAAAAAACCAATAATGTTATATATTTATGTATAAAATTGAAATCATGGTAAATGAACGATGAGCAAATTTATTATTAATTTATTTTAATTTGCATAAGCAAAGGATACAATTCATCAGATGATCGCACATGGTAAACATCCCAGTTGTTGGTCTCGGACCTGCTGTGCCCGCGAGGGAATCTGGCTTGCTCTTGTGGACCTCTGACATGCCTGGGGAGAGGGGTGGGAGTAGGGGTGTGGGATAGGGGGGAAGGGGGGTATGGGATGGAGGGGTTTAGGGGGGGAGATTGGGTGGGGGAAGGAAAGATGTTTGATATTGTTCGGGGCTCATTGGGTCAGGTGCGGGGGGAACCGGATGGTTTGAAACGCAGCCCTGTGTACTACCTAAGAAACAGTTATGTGTGAGTATCTTCACAGCTCTTATCAAATAATACTCTCCTGTCTACTGCCGCTCGACCTCCGGGGTGTGAGCTAAATGGCCGTTTTAGACTAAGTATTCCATTACAGAGCTTTTGAACCACGACTGTAAGATGCTGCCCTCGATGGCGACTTGATGGTGCACATATTAAGGTTGCAATAAAAATTCTTAAAAAAAAAAAAATGGTAAACACCCCAGTTAAAAACCTGAGCGCTGTAAAGATCTAGTCCCTGGTATACTAGAGTGCCATTGGAGAAGGTAGGTATGCGTAGAATCAAACTAGTGGAAATTAGTCTGGAGCTTCAAGACCACTACCCCTAGACTCACACGTAGCAAGCCCAAACCAGGAGGCATAAAGATGATTTATGCCCAGTAAAACAGACTAAAAAGGATATGAATGTGTGGCTCTGCCCGATGTATGTTTCACATTGTCGGAGTTGCAGCCCTCCTCTTCTTGAGCTCCAGTGAAATAGTCCTTTTGCTCAGCTTGGGGATGCTACTGATAATCACTTTACTGTTCCATTAAAGAGCTCTTAAGCACTGAAAGTTTGAACGTTACAGCCCAGCTGTTAATGTCTTGAGTTGATTGGCGATTGGGCGGGTGCTAGGTTTTTGAGATCACAACCACCCAGCCCACTACTTTCTCAATCAGGCCTTCAACATATGTCTTTAAAAAAGGTTTCCTAATTACCATCACAATATCACTCATCGGAGAGAGTGATAATAATACATTGTCAACTGACGATCCCTTATTGCATATCTTAGCAGGAAGGTATCTCAGGAAATATTGGAGTGGCACCCCTAAAACCACCTCTGTGGTTGGGTCTGTAGGAAGTCAGTAAAAGCAGCAGTGGCCTAAACACGCCTAGAGGAAGAACTTTAGCAGGATTAGAGATGTACTGCATAATGTTGAATCCCCTGCAAAGCAAAGTGTCATGGCTGCCCCCGAGGAACTCTCGTGTGGCCTTCCTGTAGAGGTTAATGGTGGACAGAGCTGCTGAGGGAGCAGCCATGAAAGGATGTCTGATTGGAGGTGAAGGCAGCTGCACTGTTGAAGCACAGCAATTGATTTAATCAGAGAAGCAGCTATGTGGCATCCTCTAGAGAGGGAGCAGATGGCTGTGGCCTAAAGCATTCACACAGGGTTACAGAAACAGGAGAAGCAGTGGCTTCAATTCGGTCCACAATCGATATTACAAAATAAACAATCAGCAAATTTGAATTTTCTCAGACGGAGCCTTAGCTTACAATGTAACTAATTGCAGAGTGTTTAAATTGCAGGTAATTTGATCTATGGATTAAGAATGTTTGTTATTAATGGAACCTGTTTGCACTCTCACTGGCATTCTGCAAGATGATCTTTCTGGTCTCATGCCTTGTAAAGTCTGCATGGTTTCGCTCCTACAAGTTAAAGTGACAACATGCACTGTCCCACCCATCTTCTTTTTTTTTATTTCAATTTTTTTTTTATTTAGAAGATTTTCCAATACAGTACAGTAGTGATGCAGGGGGGACGGGGTCGTTACAGCTGGGATGTTCTTGGCATTTTTATGGTTACATGGTTACATGGAGCATACATAGTTAGGCTGGTCTGGTTGTGGGGTCTGTAAGCCCCCTGGAGGAGGTGAAAGAAAAAGAGATAGGAAGAGAGATGGGGGGGAGGGGGGTGCGTCAATACATTAGTGTCGCCCTCTTAGCTCTTCGCTTGGCTGCTTGCTGGTGGTGTGTACGGGTTTACGGGGGTTTGTGTGACTCCAGGTGTGCATCAAGGGCCGCCCACATTTCATTCTTAGCGTTGTGGCTTGGGGAGAATTTCCCAGTGATGTTGTCGGCTCCTCTGAGGAAGGTGACCCAGTTTATCCAGCTTTTGAATATTGCCTTGGCTGTGTCTTTCCAATTTGCTAATATCGTTTTGACTGCTGCGGTGAGAAGGATGTCTACTAGGTCTCTCTCTTACTTGCTTCCTAGGTCTGGTGCCATGAATGCTGTGGATAGCCCAATGAAGCCTGGCTGTATGCTCCTCCCTATGACAGTGTTAATGAGGTTGCTCACTCTCATCCAAAACGTTTTGACCTTTGGGCATTCGAAGATTAGGTGTTGTAGGTCCCCTGACCCCCTGTGGCAGTTCCAGCACGTGTCACTGTCTCTTATGCCTGCCTTGTTTCAAAGGAATATCCTGGGGGGGCTAAACCCAATAGCAATGCTTACAGCAAACAAAAACACGATGTGCAAGACCTGGATCAAGAAGGGTATCACTACCCCAGCGCAGCTGGAAAAAAAACGACTCTCCACTTACGTTCCAGAATCTCAAACAGGCGCACAGTCTCCCAGACATAGAACTCTACACGTTCCTCAAAATCAGAACAGCCATTACCAAGGCGAACCTAAACAAGGGGAAGCCCACCCTCATACAATACATGAGCAACCTCAACAAGATCGGGCACCAGACAGCGCAGATCTACAAACTCATGATCCCCAAAACATCCACACTGAACGCAAAAGCAACAAACTTCTGGGGAACACTGTACACAAGACATCTCAGTGAGGAGGAAAAGGGTAGACTATGAAGGTAAGCCACAACAAATAAAATTACACCACAATTCGCACAGACAAAATACTGGCTCTTACAGAGTCCCACCCATCTTCTAATGACTTTTGCTACAAAGGGTTCCTTGCCCCCCTGGTGTGTCTACAGAGGTGATCAGCATTTTCATTATTGCAACTATGGAATACAATATTGCTGTGTCTGGCAAAGATAACTTCTAGTTGCAGTCAGTCTCTAAAAACATATTTGTTTTCTATTTGTTTTAATATGCCCCACTCGTAATTAGGTCTGGTGTAAAAATAGTGTTTACCATGGACTGATCTTATGAAAATAATATTGACGGACTGGCTTTTTTTGCCCCCGTTGGATCTGACAAATGGACATACATTCATTGCTTGGAGACCCAGGCAGTGAGAATGATGGTCGCATTTTGCACTTTGCATCAGCCTCTACATCGGGATTCAGAACGCAAGCAAAGAGAGGCAATATAGCCCCTCTTCGTAGACATTACTGTGTGCCTTTGGTGTACATCTGTCATATGTACTGTGGGCTATTGCAAGATAATACCCGAGCTGAAGGTGTGGGAGAGGTCATCTCCATCTCCCCTTCCACAGGCACATCATCACTTGCACTCCAGGGAAGGCAGAAACAATTGTGAATGGAGGTGAGGGAATCAGAAACACGATTGGCTACCTGCAGGTAGCAGTAAGTGAATGCTTCCTGGTTGGCATTTCCTGATAGAGACACCGTGCCCGAACTGCCTTGTAGTGCCTCTCGGTTTGCACCTGGTCCACTTTTGTTTTTTTATAAAACAAGTTTTTGGGGATATGTTGACATCTAAATGACATTCACAGTCATTTATTGTGAGGTCTCAAATTGCAACATCATATCCATTGAGAATATTAATCACGTCTGTAGGAAACCGGCTTATTATTTGAGGTGAGGAACTGCACACTTCAAAGAATAATTTCAACCCTTGTCAATCCTAAAAAGTCACTAAATTAACCTGAGCTGAATCACCTCGTAGCTATGAAACGGAGCAGACAGGCTTAACTCAGGGCAATGTGTGAAGTATTAGGCCGTACCAAAACAGCAATAAAGTTAAAATGCAAATCAATATAAATCCCAAATCAAATTAGGAAAATGTTATAAACAAAGTGATAAATTCAATAAGGGGACCCAGAAATATGAATTTTTAAAGAGTTAAGTAGCATCATGAAAAAGTAAAGTACCAATGACAGTCAATGGTTTTGGTAGACCTGGACCAAAGTGCATTTTCAGGCCAACCGAGTCGGAGCCTGTGTCAGACATACCCAGTGGATTAGTCTTGTTAAATGTCAGTGAAGCAGAAAGTTTGAAAAAGTTTCTAAGTCCCACTGGTCTGGTGGAAAAGTTTTCAAGTTTCCAGTCTTTCTTCTGGTACATTTCTCGTGCCCCGAGGACATTAGGAAAGGCACTTAGGAACTCACTTGGTGTTAGGCAGAGGTCAACAGCATTGTCTAGTCCAGGTTAAGTTGCCAGGAAAAAGAGCCTCTTGCAGCTGGTTGTGTTCAAGCAGTCATATAGGTGATCAAGCCAACTGACCCTTGAAGTCCACCTCTTTGTCCTGGGTACAAGAGGGAGCAGGCCATGTACTTTAAGGCTTCTCTCAGCTTACAGAGAGCAGGTGCAGTCTTCTCATCTTCTGAAGGTCCAAAAAGAGTTCTGAAAAGGGTGCCTCAGGATGCCACTTTTATGCCTATCACCAGCAAGTGGGAGTGGGGACTCCTGGCACCTCTCTAACCAATGGGATAAAAGTTCCCTGGTCCTGACAAACCAACTTTTGCAGTAGTTCCTGTTTGCCTTACTGCAAACAGATGCAAAATGTAATGTGCCAAGGCAAATCAAAGATGGCAAAGGTCTATGGGCACACTAAACCTGGGCTCTGAGGCTTGGAGTTTAAGTAGGGAGTGTATAATGGTAACCTTAGTGTCCTCCCACATCTAACACCAAAGTCCAGTTTGAAGCAGGCAGTTTACCCAGAACAAAACCAGAGACAGGTGCCTGTTAGAAGAAAAGCAAGGTCCTTCAGCAACCAGACAGGGGGTCCAAAGGAATTCTCCTGCCATTCTGCTCTCTCCCTCTCAAGTGTGGCCCAAGGGTTACATGTGGCTAAAAAGACCTGTCATGCAGGATTTAACACTGCCCCCAGCCTGCATATTCTGTTTAGCTTACAGGAGTCATCTCTGCCCATTCAAGTCAGCCTATTGTATGCGCCTGCGAGGCATTTCACACCTCTTTTACGAGTATTCAAGGTTAATCCCTGACTAGGCTTCTGCTAGGGTGCTAATGCAACTTAATCTCCAACACTTTCAGGCAAGGAAAATGTAACTTTGTAAATGTCACCTTTCCTTAATATTTATTAAAAAGTATACTTTTCCATTGAATTGTATTTGGGCCTCATCATTGTAGATACAAGGTAATATTAATGTTTTAAATGTCCTAATTTTAAATACTAGGTACCCTATCTTTTTTTTTGTCCTCATTTGCCCCTCCTCACCCCTTTCTCTTACGATAGCACCCTAGGGTGACTTCATCTCATATGATAGAAATGTTGCTCTCTTGGGAGGCAGTGCACTCCCTTAACCGGCCTTCCATTAAGAATATTTCCACCAAGATTTCGGAGAGGCTTAATCATAGGACTTTCTTCCACCCTTTCCTTCACCAGTTTCCCCCTTATCCTTCACCCATAACAATTTAAGAACGGAGTCCAAAATCTGTATGTCTTCTTATGCTGGCCGACCATGTCCAGCTTTGCTACAGCCCTCATAAGACAAGTCTGACGGAGGATCAGCAGAAACCCACAACTTGCAAATTTCCCTCCGGGCCAACACCATAGCATAGAACACCAACTTTGCTTTATCATCCCTATCTTGTAGGCTACAATGTTTACATAGAGGTGTCTTGTTAATAATAAGAGGGAGATTTTCACCTGTAGAAAGGGGTTATTTTTTTGACAGGTCGCACTGCAGGGTTACCACTGCAGCAGTCAAGCTACACAGGGCAGGATTCAAGCAGAGTTTGCTTTGAGAGTGTAGTGAACAGAACAATAGGTGCTGCAGTATACTAGTAGTATTTAACTTGCAGGTCCTTAGTAAACATTGTAATCTACATACTAGGTCTTATAGACAAATTAAATATACCAATTAGGAATAAGGTCAATTCAGCCATGTTTGCAGGGGGAGCACATGTACATATTTAATAGTTAGCGGGCTAAAGTGTTGTCAAACCAGCAAAAATAGCGTTTAGCAAAAGGTGAAAAATCTGAGATTTCCTACAACATTGTAATAGTAAAAACGATCAGACAAGGCAAATATTTTGAGAAATTAATGTAAGTGATCATGTCCAGCATTTACATTTAAAATGTACACTAATCGGATAATGTATTACCAGTCTTGCCGGAGCTACTGATCATGTTCTATGTGATGCCGTTATAGCCTCACCAATCCCCTCTTATGCTTTTGTGGTTGTGTGGGCCTCGAAAACATGAATCTGCAATATCAGGTAGCTATTCACCTTCCGAGCCCAGCTGTTGAGCGTTGGAGGGCACTCACGTCTCAATTCTCTACTGATCCCTGCTTGGTCACTAGCAGCCCTATATGTAACAGAGCTGATTTCTATCTATTAATTTCTGAATCAGCTGTTATGTGAAGGAGCACATTTTGGGTCTGGGTCTAAGGGCCAGGCCAATACCCCCCCTAGAGAGCCCAGTACACACTACTTGTGCAGTAGCACTCGCCACAGCCACGTGGTGTGGAGGAAGTCAACTGGGCAATTCCACATCTTAGACAGGCAGCGGATAGAATCCTCCCAAAGCATCACAGCTTAAGGAAGGTCATGAAGATCCTGTTGAGAAACCTTTAGCTGGATCACTCTGAACTGTTAGGCAATGGCTGCCTCTCTGGGGGCTACCCTGGCCTCCTGGCACTCATCTTCTGTGTACCATTTCAACATAACGGGGGTTAGCCAAAAGACCGTAGGACCTGGGTACAGTTAATCACATAGAACACAATGGTCCACATGGGACCTGGAAAAGTTATTTTGAAAAGAGAAACAAATTATCACAAGACGCACAATTTTATTAATCGTTTGCTGAACTCTAGGGGGAATATAAAGTAGAGAACAGAAGAAATACAATACCAGAGCCAAGGAATATACAAAATATTGTTTATATTAAAGTTTTTATAGTATATACAGATAATTTAAAGCATGTTAATGGTTGCTCCATCAGGTGAAAAGGTGCAAAAAAGGGTGCTTGTGACAAGTGATCAATATTTACAAATATGATAATAGAATATAAATTGCATTGCATTCAAGCAACTGCATACAGCCTGTCTGAGCTGAAGATATGTATCCTACTCAATATTGTTATGGCAGAGGTAATGCTTTAATCAATCAAATTCCTCTTCAAGAACAATGGTTCAGTCCAGGCATAGATAATAAAGCGTTTGAAGGTTTCGGCCAAGTAAACACATGGTCACTCAAACGTTTAATGTGGGTCTTCATCAGGACAGATAAGAGGGGCAACCTAGAGAAGCATAGGTACTCAACCCTCAACTGGGCGAGCAAACATATAGATGGACGAATGCACCTGGGCTCCTCTTCTAGGGCTCATGCATCAAATTCCAGTGAAAATTAATAATTGAAAAGGTGCAGCTTACAAAGAATGAGACCCTTCCTTATTATTGTAGGTAGGCCTAGTTCTCTTGCATAAATCAAACGTACAAGAGCCGTTTGAATTATTTGCAGAAATGGCGCTTCTCGATACATTGTATCTCCTTCTCCAACGATTGTCTTCGAGGAGTAATTAGATTGATTAAAGCATTACCTCTGCCATAATTATATTGAGTAGGATCTAGATCTTCAGCTCAGACAGGCTATGTGCAGTTTTTTGCATGCACTGCAGTTCATATTCCATTATTTTGTTAGTAAATATTGATCACTTGTCACTTTACACAAGCACCCTTTTTTGTACTTTTTAACAAGATGGATCATCCATTAACATGCTTTAAATGTTCTGTATATACTACAAAACTTTAATGTAGGCAATATTTTGTATATCCCCTGGCTCTGGCATTATACTTCTGCTGTTCTCTCATTTTTATTCCCAAAAGTATTCAGTAAACAAAATGTGTCACGTGTGAGAGTTTCTCTTTTCAAAATTAATTTTGTAGTCTTCATTTGGACCATTTTGTTGTTTGCGCTTTACTCTTCTTCTGTGAGCTCACCTGCATCTCTCTGCCAAGCTAATCTAAGGAGGCCAAAGATATTGGGTGAGTGAACAATTAGGGAGCAGTATGAGCACTAGATCTTTTTACAGCCCTTGTGCCCCATTAGGAGTTTGGCCTCCAGTGGAGTAAAGTCAGGGAGATCAGTTAGGCCCTTAATGTGCCTATGCAGCCTGTGATGCTGCTGGAGATATCTAAAAAGTGTTGTTTGGGCCAATCTTAATTCTCCTGAGGGCTAAGGAAGGTGCTCACATGAGTGGCAGATATTATATCTTCTAACCTCGGTATGCCAATCCTTTCACACTGCTGAAATCCATCAAGGGCCACAGTCACATGAAGCATGGTTCCCACCCAGAGTGGGTTCTCTCCCAAGTCTCTCACTCCAAAGCTCTCATACTCTTTGTGTAATTACCTTTCCTTCATATGGATAATGCAGAAAATGAGTATTCCCTAACATCCATGTTCAGTGACAAAGGAAGAATCAATAGGTGGGGGAGTTTAAGGACTACCACTTGTGTTGCCTGATAATATGAATGGACCTGTGTGTGTGTCTGTGTGTGTGTGTGTACATACATACACTCCCCACCCTCTTCCATACACACAAAAGTGATTTCCCTTCACTCCCCACCTTATACTTCTAGAATGTGATGCACCTATGTATGTTTGCAAACGGGGAAGAGTCATCCAAGAAATCATGCATTCAGCCGCCACTCTGTCCCCAGCATTCTATTCTCTATGTTAGCTCACCCAATCAGGGGTTCAGAGCAACCGCATAAAATCGCATAGTTCAACACAGAGAAAAGGGCAGTGTGGATGTCAGCTGCGTCTGGCTCTAAATGTGTGAACCCCCAGGGCCAAGGACATCCAAGTTTTCACCAATTAGTCTTTACCATCGGCCAGATCGTCAAAAGGATTCGACTGAGCCAGAGCATAGCCTCGCATCCTTCTCAGCTCTGTCCAATCCCCTGCACCCGTGTTATCTTTGGCGCTTCTCCCTAGGCATAACCTACCTACAGCAGCCCCCTGGAGTCCAGCCCGAGACATTCAGCCCTCCCACCCAAACCACAGCCCTTTGCTCAACTGCCCAATCATCCTGGTGTAATCCAGAAACGGTACAAAAGGGGGTGGTGATGGACAGAGCATCTGAACCAATCAAACACTCACACCCAGTCAACAGATCTGGGTTTAATCCATCACTGTTCTTTAGCCCACTCTGCCACCCCAGTTCAGACATGGCCATATGCAAATCAGTCTGACTCTGTTCCTCATGGGAACAGTCCAGCCCGAACTGCCGAGCCATGCCTTCCCTGGACCGGATTCAAGATTCCTAGGACCGGTTTCTGGCATTTCAGCCGTATTCAGCCAGGCTTGCTTGAATCCAGTGGCAAAGTGAGCAAGGGACTCACGTCTGAGCATACCTTGCCAACTTATGGCGAACAAAGCGGTACAAAAGGGGGTGGTGATGGACGGAGCATCTGAACCAATCAAACACTCACACCCAGTCAACAGATCTGGGTTTAATCCATCACCGTTCTTTAGCCCACTCTGCCACCCAAGTTCAGACATGGCCATAAGCAAATCAGTCTGACCTTGTGCCTCATGGGAACAGTCCAGCTTGAACTGTCAAGCCATGCCTTCCCTGGACCGGATTCAAGATTCCTAGGACCGGTTTCTGGCATTTCAGCCGTCTTCAGCCAGGCTTGCTTGAATCCAGTGGCAAAGTGAGCAAGGGACTCACGTCTGAGCATACCCTGCCAACTTAAGGCGAACAAAGCGGTACAAAAGGGGGTGGTGATGGACGGAGCATCTGAACCAATCAAACACCCACACCCTGTCCAGCTGAAAGCCCAAAACCGGTCCTTGGATGCTTGTTTCCAGTCCAGGGAGGACCTGGCTTGGCAGTTCGGGCTGGACTGTTCCCATGGGGCACAGGGTCAAGACTGATTTGCATATGGCTGGGTTCCACCTGGAAAGGCATGGTGAGCAAAAAAACGATGGATTTAGGCCCAGATCTCTGTACTGGGGTGAATGTATGACATTGTTCTGCATTCTGTCCATCACCTGTTATTTTTGCAGTAATCCAGAAACAGCAGGATTCTTCTGGCTTCATGGTAAGGGTCCCCCCCCCCCCCTGAGCCACCTGCAAGATGATGTAATGATCTTGGTGGTTCTGAATCCTGACAATGATCGGCCTGGAGGGAGGGAGCTCCAGGCAGAGGCATAAATGCCTCATGTGCCATCTCCACTGTGAAGCATTGTAATGTAATGTAAAAATTATTTGTAGAGCACTCGGTCACCACTGGTTTCATGGCGCTTTCGGACAGATGAACAGAGGTGGAAGCAGGGGAACAGTGTTAATCATCATATGCTTGGCGGAACAGATGAGTTTTTAATAGTTTTCTAAAGGAAGTGAAACAGGAGGATGACTGTAGTTCTAAGGGGAGAGAGTTCCAAGTCTTGGGATCTAGAAAGGAAAACCCAAGGCCGCTGTGTTTCTTCCGCTTAAAGGAGGGGACCAAAAGAAGGTTATGATGCGAGGAGCGCAGGTTACGAGACGGAACGCAACGATGAATCCTGGATGTTACAAAGGCAGGGCCCAGCCTGGTCAATGATTTGAAGGTGGTACAGCCAAGTTTAAAAATGCCCCGTTTCACCACTGGCAGCCAATTAAGCTTTTTCAATAAGGGGGAGACATGTTGCTGTCTAGGTTGGCCGAAAACAAGTCTCGCCACTTGATTCTGCACCAGTTGTAATTGGCGAAGTTGGTAAGCGGGGATGCCAACGTAAAGAACGTTTTTTTTTTTTTTAAGTTTTTTTTTTAGAAAAACAAGTGCCACCCCCACCGATTCTCAGTGCTCTTTACTACGAGCAAACAAATCAAAAATGAATTACAGATTTGTTTGGTATATTTATTTTTACCTTTTGCTTTAGAAATTCCAACGTATACACTCAGACGAGTTGTCCGAGAAAGACACTCAACATGTAACTACTAGACAATAATGCAACAAAAAAGAAGAATATACATCACAAAATTCTCGAAAAAGATTTCAAAAAGGAACACACAATTAGTATGATACACATTTCATAGTGAATGATCGTTTAGCAACATTCATTAAATTGATTGGAACATTTGCTCAACCAAAAACAATATATACTCAATGAAGGAGACACGTTCTGGAAAAACAATGGAAGAATGTAGACAAATTAATCATATAGTCAGTAAGACCCAGAAATAAATTCTATATCCTTTGCACATTCCTCCAATGATGCCGACGCGTTTCGAGACCGTAAGCCAAGTTGACGGACTCTCATCAGGGCTCATTCAATGTGGTTCTAAAGGTGTGTGTTAAAAACAGAAAAGAGAGCGACATGTCACCAAATGTATTCAGTATCCAGGTGACTACCCCCACTGCCCCTCTAGGCCCATTTAGTACCGAAAGTGGCTCCTAGACAATAATGCAAGTTTTGAACGAACAGCACGCCTGTTTACCTGAGACCATTGAGAAAACGCCGAGCCTCCAGGTAGGCGGTTTTAAATCAAAAACGTTGGTTCTTAAACATCTTTGCGCACTCTTAATGTGTGAGTCGTTGTAATAGTCTAATGCGGCGACTTTGGTTCGCACTCCACAGGTATAAAGAAGGAACGACGGGACACTTGAAATGAGAAAGGGACAGGGAGAAATCCTGGTACTGTCCTAGGTATGAATCTGATGATTTCTTCTTTGATGTTTCGCGGGCTCGCCCGCGTGTGTACTAAATGAATATGCATTGCCTGATGGCATTTTAAGCTTGATGTTATCTTACAGATAACACGGTCCCGCTACAAGTATTGGTGCAAACAGATCCCCGAGATCAGGCCTCTGGAGCCACTTTCAGGTACTAAATGGGCCTAGAGGGGCAGTGGGGGTAGTCACCTGGATACTGAATACATTTGGTGACATGTCGCTCTCTTTTCTGTTTTTAACACACACCTTTAGAACCACATTGAATGAGCCCTGATGAGAGTCCGTCAACTTGGCTTACGGTCTCGAAACGCGTCGGCATCATTGGAGGAATGTGCAAAGGATACAGAATTTATTTCTGGGTCTTACTGACTATATGATTAATTTGTCTACATTCTTCCATTGTTTTTCCAGAACGTGTCTCCTTCATTGAGTATATATTGTTTTTGGTTGAGCAAATGTTCCAATCAATTTAATGAATGTTGCTAAACGATCATTCACTATGAAATGTGTATCATACTAATTGTGTGTTCCTTTTTGAAATCTTTTTCGAGAATTTTGTGATGTATATTCTTCTTTTTTGTTGCATTATTGTCTAGTAGTTACATGTTGAGTGTCTTTCTCGGACAACTCGTCTGAGTGTATACGTTGGAATTTCTAAAGCAAAAGGTAAAAATAAATATACCAAACAAATCTGTAATTCATTTTTGATTTGTTTGCTCGTAGTAAAGAGCACTGAGAATCGGTGGGGGTGGCACTTGTTTTTCTAAAAATTATATACGGTCCAGCCTACCCCACGTCCCGGGACCTACCTCCTTAACTTTAAACGTAAAGAACATTGGCATAATCAAGACGTGCGATGACCAATGCCATGATGACTAAAACCAGGGACTCGGTGGTCAGGCACCTAGAAATCTTTCGAATTCGCCGTAGATGGAAAAAACATGACGAGGTAACTGCCTTGATCTGGGGTGTGAGGGAAAAATCTTTGCTGATGATAACCCCTAAGCTCTTAACAGAGTCGGAGGGAGGAGGAGCAATGCCCCAAGACGGTGGCCAGAAGTTAGAGTTCCATGGATTAAGAGGGCCTCCTGTTAGGACCAGCTCCGTTTTATTGGGATTCAATTTCAATTGGCTTTGACTCATCCATTCGCCAATAAAAATCATAGTAGATTGAAAGTCGGCGATGGATGCCGATGTAGGGTAAAGATTGAAGACCATTTGGATATCATCAGCATAATTAAAGATGGTGACGGGGTGATTGTGTAGGGAGTGAATCAGAGGTTGCATATATAAATTAAATAGAAGTGGTGATAGGGCTGACCCCTGTGGAACTCCACAAGTTAGTTTCTCAGGGGTGGCAGAGAAAGAGGATAGATGGACGGCCTGGGAGCGATGAAGTAGGAAGGATTTGATCCACTCTAGCGCTGTGCCCCGGATGCCGGCGCTGCCGACACGGTCGATCAGAAGAGTGTGATCGACTGTGTCGAAAGCAGCCGACAAATCCAGCAGCACAAGAGCCTGGGGGATGTTATGATCAGCTCCCTTCCTGAGCTCATCCATCACTGCCATGATGACAGCCTCAGTGGAGTGCCCCGATCGAAAACTCGCCTGCTGGGGGTCCAAGAATTGGGAAGATTCGATGAAGGAGCCGAGACAGTTAGTCACATGGGCCTCTAGAATCTTACTGAGGAAAGTGGGGATTGAGTTACTCAATACTAAGGGATCAGCATTGGGCTTTTTAAGAATGGGCACCACAGCGGCACATTTAAAGAAATCAGGAACGGTGCCTGTGATCAAGGAACTGTTATGTAGTGAGAGTGGAGGAGCGAGGCAAGCTCGAAAAGCTTCTTTTAGGACCTCAGGGGGGCAACAATCATTTGGGGAGCCAGAATTGACTCTATTTAAAAGAGCCAAAAACTCAGGCATGGAAATTAGAGGGATATGATCTAATTCCTGTGGATTCCTGTTAATGTTAGTGGGGACCAGACAAGGAACAGAAGGCGGAATATTGTTTTTAATTAGAACAATTTTTTCGATAAAAAAGGTGTTTAGAGAGTCAGATAGTGCCTGAGAGTGGACCGGCTTAGCTAATACCCGATCTGGCAGAGTGAGCTCGTTAACAATGGAGAAGACATCTTTGGATTTGGACGAGGAATTGATAATTTTTTTAGAGAAATATGTACGTTTGGTTTGTAAGATAGAATTTTTATATTGTTTTAGTAGGGAGATGTAGGTAGTTTTCTCCTCAGGAATATAGTGGCGCCGCCAGCGGCGTTCAGCCTGCCGCAGGGCTAGTTTCTACTTTTTAAGTTCCTCTGAAAACCAACGCTGAGCGTCATGAGGACGCTTGATTTTAATTTTTTTCATGGGAGCGACTTTATCACATGCTGTTTCCAGCCAGTTAACAATGCTAGAAGCTTGGGCGAAGATGGAAGACAGTTCCTTGGGGGCAGAGGAGATCAGAAGACTATGGAATTCGCTCTGGTCAACTCGAGTCCAATTTCGAGCCAAGAAGTTATTGGCAGGAGTTGTGGGGACGTAGGGGATCTGAGTAATAACAAAGGAAATAAGGAAATGATCAGGCCAGGGGCATGGAGAAATGATAGGGGGAGTGATGGTAATATTGGAGGTCCAGACTTGGTCCAGAATGTGCCCCCTGATGTGACTGGCCTTATCAATATTTTGGGTGAAGTTTAAGCCAGTCAATAAATCAGAGAATTCTACAGAGAGATTGCTTTCGCCAGGATCTAGAGGCCAGTAGTTACAATCACCGACAACAATGATTCTGGCATGATTAAGAGCCAAATGAGATATTTGTTCTCCAAAGAGTTGAGGGAATGAAGGCATGTAATCCGGGGGTCGGTAGAAAAGGGCACAAATAAAGGCAAATTTAGAAGAGGTGAATTGGAGTATAAGGCTATCAGCACCAGGAATACTAACCCTTTCTAAGGTGGTAAATATGTGCATTGCAAGAGGTATTCCACTGGTACCCATGATTGGAAGTACTGTAGTAGGAAATGTTCTGTATGGGCACCCTTCACCCCCAACAGAAACTGCTTGAGGGATTTACCCTCTGCATCCTCAACTCAGTTCAGGAGGATTCTGTTAGAAGAGGTCTATTTGTGCACCTCGGATTTCAGGTTGCGCACCTCAGAATTCTGCCTTTGGCCTCTGTTACCCTCACCACTATATTTAGCAGCTCCTGTTGTATTACAATCATATTGGTGTCGACCTCTTTTATCTATGTCCCGGACCTTCTGGTGCTCTCTATGGCTTGCTGGGTAGCTGACGTGTCAGAGTTGTGGGCGTCCCCTCCTCCATCCCTCGATCCTCGGGTCCCATCTCCACCAGGTTTTCGAGTTACCAGTGAGCACCAACTTGGCAAATTTATTGAGCCTGGCCTGCCACAAGCAGGGAAATAATTATCTTTTACCTTAGATCTCCAGGATCCATATTCATCATCGAGCAAGGGAAGACAGCCAGGAGGCTGGCCTGTAGGTCAAGTCTGAACAGATCCCATCGATGAGCTACTCAGCGGAATGTCCCCAAAATGAGAGTGCAGTGGGTGGCAGTCACACTCCCCCCACTGGCAGCAGAGGAGCCCCTTACTGAGCCTTCCACTTTGTCCCCGCAGGCAGCTTGCAGAGAACAACTGCACCCCAGTTCCAGGGGTTTTCTTGTCTTGTGCTGTCCGAGTGGAGGAAACACTCCACTTGGGCCAAAGAGAAGGAGGACCCACCTGCAGCACAGCCATCATGGGAGGGTCGCTGAAAAAGGTGCTTGCTTAATTGGTTCATTCTAGCCCCGTGGGATGGTCTAGCCGCTCTGGTCAGTGAAGCAGTGCGCAGTCTCTCAAGTCGTTCGTTCCCCTCATGCACATATGGGCAGCAGTACTTACAAGGGGCCACCACTCATTGGGGGCAGAATGGAGGGGACACCTCTACCTCAGTGGTCCATTGATTATTTGGATCGGCGTGAGGGCCCATAGGGCTGCTCCATTTCCAACTGCAGGGTCTGCCCTCTGCTTTTAATCGCCCTCTCTCTTTTGTGGTACAAGAGCGGGGTCAGCACCTCTGCCGGTCTGCTTCCATGCATTGAGGCTCCTGTGCCCCTTGTTCACAGGCCCGACATTCTACGCAGGTAGATTGGAGGATCCCTCACTCACTATCCCAGTTTAAGAAGCAGGCCTCACCTCCGGAAGTTCCAGACACCTCATGCCAGCCTACGGTTTAGGTCTGTCAGCTACACTGTGCATTTCTCCGGATATGGGTGCAGCTACTCCAGCCAGCAGAGTCCTGGAAGTGCAGACTCAGCACTGAGGTTCACTGGTAGGTAGGTTTGCAAATTTTTTCTCTGATCTGGGAGGCAGAATATCAGAGGATTTAGCAGGGCCTGGTGGAAGCTCTTCTATTATGTGGCCTCTATAACATGTTTCATAATTTAACAGCAATGTTGGGGAGACGGAGAAAAAGAAAAGATGACAGCCTTATGGTGAGGGCAAAGGACAGGATTTACTATGCAGGGATCCATGGGCTAGTCTGGTAGCTTGCCTTACATATTGGTGGCTGGTGGATATGGTGCCATACCGCGCCTTTTCTTGAATGGCCTGGCGGCTTCAGGTGATCGTAACTAGCTGAGCGGTATGAACCTCATGCTCCACTTTCTACTGGTTAATAGGTCCACAGAGGATTGATTAAAAAAGTGTCTTTGCTCTGCAGTATACAGTGTTTTAATTACTGCCTGGGCTGTGTTCAAGGGCCAGGGGTGGAACTTACTGAGCCGGGAGCTGTGAGGTCAATTGGATTATTTGTCTGACTAATCAATGGCTGCTAGAAATGCTGTCTGACCCTCACTTTGCTTATATGGCCGGGAGGCTGCAGATGATGATGTCTGACTAGGAAGAAGGATCTTTAATTATCCCCAACCCTAAAAGGGACAGCCAATGGCAGGCCACCTACTTTTTCAATTAAAAAATTACTTTTTTTGCTGAAACGTCAGCAACCTTCTAGACTATCTGTTTACTTGGTGTATGGACATGAAAAAGGCACCTTCTTTACAGTTGTTTTCTTTTTACTTATGTACATAGCAAATACTTCACTAGGTTTGTGGACTTTGAAAATAGACAGGAGTAGGCCCCTAGTTCGTAGTCAGCTTACCATGTCCCCAAACATGTTTACTATGTCCATAGATACAGTAAACAAGTATTTGCAAAGCAATAGGTCTCACATTTGCAAGAGTTAGAGCTATTGGTGTTGTAAATTAAAATGTATTTTTTATGTTTTTGTTTGGTGTGTAGTGGATGTGTGTGGGGTGGAATTATGTGGGTTGTATTGGAAATGTTAGTTGTACAATTGTGTGGGGAGGAATTTTGTTTGCACGGAGACAGCTCCTACCTGAGGGCACAGAGGGGAAACCGAAAACAGGAACACTGGCATGCTTCACAAAAAAAGGCCTGCGTAGTTTAAAAGGAACACAGCTGTTCTCATAGAAAGAGTTTCAACCTGGCATGGTTCCCCATGCCTTTAAGTCATGGCGCTCTTCTCCCTGCAGATCGTTGGGTCACCTTTTTGACATGGACGGCATAATCCCGTTCTCACAGCTTAAAGAAGATTACGGCCTCCCAGAACTAGAGTGTTTACCTTACCTACAAGTCAGACACTGGGTGCTGCATTCAACAATCAAACCACAAGCCCAGCGTCTCCTGACCCCATACGAAAAATGGCTCGTAAAACGCACCTCTGACAAGAAACTGATTTCTGATATCTATAAAATGCTATTATCCAACATCACACACAACTATAACGCGGGCCATTCTAGATAGTAAAGAGACCTGGGGAGAACACTGTCTCACAAAGAATTGGAAAGCATTTACTACAGGGCGAGACATTCAGCGTACGACATGGGACTCATGGAGACCCTTACCAAGATTGTCACTTACTGGTACTACACGCCTGAACGCATTCACCATTTTGACCCACGCCGGAGCAATCTTTGTTGGAGGGAGTGTGGGGAGGTGGGCACCCTGGAGCATATTTTATGGAGCTGCACTTGTATACAATCATATTGGACCCAAATCCTTGACGAAATTGACTCCAACTTCAAGACACAAATCCCACGCTTTCCCGCCTATGTCCACCTGGGTTTGCCTAATCCACTGACATATCCCCTTAAATCGAGGAGGGGTCGCTTGATTACTTTTGCTTTAGGTGCGGCGACACAGAATATCCTAATTCACTGGCGTTCCACCCAACTCCCAACGCATACGGGTTGGCTCCAACGGCTGTGGTCGGTGTTGGGTATGGAGAAACTCACTCTCACACTAGCGGGCAGAGGTTCTGAAGTCCCTGAGCTATGGCGGCCTTTCCTCGCTATGCTGATTTCCGAATTCCGGGAGCTCACATGCCCTAGGTATCTCCGACTCCTTCGCTTTCCAGACACACAGATCCCGAGCGCTGACCCCAAGACCAGCCGTACAACACAACGCTAAGCTCCATCTGGTTCCTTTTCAGCCCCCCCCCCCCCTTTTTTTCTTTTTTGTTGGTTCAGGTGGACGAGTGGAGGGAGGTGGGAGAGGTCTTTTATGTTTCCTAGTTATGTTTTGAAGAGCCCGCTCCATGCTTATACCTTCGGGTATTGATAGTTATTACGACCTTGTGGTCTCTAAGGCACTGATTCTGAAGAGTAGTGTACTTTGTTTTCCTTCTTGTCTAAAACAAATAAAAAGATTTAAACCGTAAAAAACGTTGTCACTGCTGCAAAATGAGGGCCATGTTGGTGACTGCAGTCCCTACCAGGATCACACTCACTATTGCACTGCTGGATCCCCGTTTGCATGCACACAGTAAAACTGCTGCAGAGAGAGAGAGAGGCTTGCAGGCATGATTCTATTGCTGCAGACTGAAAACGCAACCATAGAATCATGCAATAAAATTGCATTACTACACTCTGGGCCACAGAGTGGTGCTGATGCTTATTCATACATGACCACTGCAGCACACTGAAGAGTACCATGCAATTCTGGTGCTGCAAGAAGGAGGGCGCATATGCAGATTTAGAGTGTGCACATGGATGCTGTACCCTGGGTGGGAGGGTCGTCATGCATACGATCGCAGTACTGCAACGTGGGTTTGTGCATTAGTGCACTCTTGCTCGTTGCAGCCCTTGAACACACCACTCCTTTACTACACAGAGGTTGAAGCACAGGGACAGAAGGGTGCATATAGAGGCATATGCACAATAACCCAATGCTACACACTAACAGTAATTAACATATGATTAAATTGTCACAAATTGAGGAACGTGTACAGCATTCATTATTACCCAGAGTGAATGGGATTAAGGAATAGTTGAATATTGAAATGAATGCACAAATGGAGACTGACTTTTGCACACTGATACTGCCATACATACTTGTTTCTGCCCTGCCTCACCTTGCACTCGGCTCCTTTGACCCTCTTGCTCTAGGTGCTCTGTCCTTGTACACAATGATTTGCTCTGCAATGGCTGCCGGCAGATGTTGGAAAATGAAACAAGATGTTTAGGAATAACAGGGTAGGGTTAATGGTCACGGCCATGAGCCCGCTGTTTAGGCTCCTATGCCTCTGGGTCCTTGCACCAGCGCAGCCCTTGCATTCTGCCCTTCCCCTGGCAGCGAGAGGGAGGGAGCTAGACAGAGATGATGGGGAAGCAGAGGTCTTGCACAGGAATCAAACAAGAAACACAAAAGCAGGCGCCTTGCTGAAACAAAGCGCAGCGTCTTTTATGTCAAACGTTATACACATGGATCATTAAACGGGCGCCATGGTGATTAAAAAAAGCATGACAGTGGGTGCCGTGTTATACCATGACATGCGGCCGTATACAAAAAAGTTCTCATTCAAGGCCACCCCGCTCTAGATGAATGGCAGCACGAGCAAAGCACGCACCCTGCTGTATACACTGTGTGGCGTGCCGTGCTGAAAAAAAACAATGTGCAGCTGCCATATTTAAGGAATAAAGCATCGCGTGCCGAGGTGGAACAATTAGGGGAGAAGGAGCAGGAGAGGCGCCAGAGGGGTTATTTAGAAGAGCTGGGTGCACACGGTCAGAAAGGCACTTGGGAACTGCATGCTTAAGAGTCACTCTGGGAGCCAGGCCTGGCAGCATTAGCAGCAAAGACGAGCAAGACTTGTGCAGCGGTGCAACAATTAGAACAAATAGTTCTCTGTAGACTAGATAAAGAATGGTAGTGGAAAGACACTGTAGTTAGACAGGGTTGTTCTGCAGGAAAAACGGAAGTGAGGTATGGCTGCCTGAACCAATTAGGAGGCAGAAAAAAAGAGTGACACTACACTGAACCAATGGGAAGGGAGCAGGCGGTAGCAAAGTTCTGTATCGAATACAGCAGGTCTTCCAGACAGTGCATGCGCGCTCCCTAGGCTTGACCTAAAAACACCAAATAATCCCACAGGCCTGGCCTCATTTGTGTGTGTTTGTGTTGGTATATATTTGCATATTAAAGGTAAACCTACTAACTTTACCAATACTTTCCCCATCCTGTATGCAAGTTTCTACTATATCACTTGCTGAAATGCTTGCCCCTTAACATCACAAGGTTTTGCAGAAGTTAAAAACTGAATAAAAAGGAGAGCTTACCTCGTCTCACCAATTTTTTGGAATGTGCAATACACTTGGAGGAAGAACTGCTGTGGAATGCCCTGGAGTCCCAGAATGTTCTATTGAAATGCAGGGTAAAATTATAAATATTACAACACAATGCATCACCACTCAACCATGTAACATTATCACCCGCACCTTCTTCCAACTTAACCATAACCAATATGCCAAAAAATGAGCAAACGTCAGTATAGCGGTCTACCAATGTAGTCCTAGTCCCGTAATCCCATACAATCACAGTGCAAAATACTGGAACCCAGCAACATACATACACATACCATTACAGCCACAGCTAACTTGATTATAGATCATTCAACCCCTCTAAGCAAGTTCTCATTCTACGTTAGTCCCAAAGGGAGCACAGAAATCATGCTACTGACCAACTCACCTTGACTTGACCAAAGCCAATAGTAAGCGAAGCAGCCAATGTGAATCCTTTGATGACAGGGTATGAAATGAACTGCAGCAAGAATCCTGGATTGACAAATATTGGAAAGTTTTTTTAAGTGAGTGTGGAGTTAAATCAAAACCACCATGTGCCCTTATTACCAGTGTCATCAATATAGTAAATGCAAGTGCATAATATCTTACCCAGGTGTAAGACAGCCATGGCTAGCTGAATGCAACCAGAAAGGAACGTCAACAGGACAGCATAGTTGGGGTCATTGTGTGTATATAAGAGGACTAAGAGAGACATGATGGCAGTGGGACCAAGAGTAATGTCTTTGGATGTGCCCAGAAAGCAGTAAATGAAGCAGCCCATAAAAGACGAATATAGCCCATACTGTTCGGAGAGATAAGCACATTGTTAGTCGAACAGTGACATAAATGTAAATCATACAAAGATAAGAGAACTCATTGTTAAAAAATTTACATTGTCAAAGGCTTTCATTAAGACTACTTATAGGACGCGCCGACCAAAACTAGGGACAACATTGAAGTAGGTTTGTAGGATATTGCATTTCTATTTAAAAAAAGTCCCAGCTCCATTTAGAATGGATAACAAAGGTAGGCAGACGTGGACGGAAAAATATTTAGTGAGATGTGGTTAACTCTTTAAAAGTTTTGTTTCTGATAGACACCATGAGTTTCAAAACTTTTGGTTAAATAAACATTTTTATATGTACAATCAAAAGGCTTTGTTTCAAATTAAAAGCACTTTAACTTAAGTATGCTTTTATTTCTCGAATACCTTGATATAAAAAAAACCTCTTGAAATGGTAGGTTTGTTGTGTTTAAATTTAACTTTAAGTAATTACGATTCCAACAAATTCAGAAAAAAAAGAATAAAATGCGCGATCATGATGTGGTGCTGTGAAAAGCTCATCACCTTGTTTATATTTTTATTGGTTTACTGTAAGAAATTGGGTCATTAGTTGTGCAGGATGTGAAGCCTGCGCAAGTAATTGGTCCACAACTGTCTCTCTACTGGGAACCAAGCACCTCGTTGTAGCACTTGACTTGGCCAAGGCAACGAAGCAGAGCAGTCCAAGGTCTACTTAGGGGGGGGGTGATATGGGCTTGTAATTGCCATTCGTTGCACACAATAACGCTCAATAGATTATTGTCAAGTCAGTGCTGTTTCTTTGCAAAATAAAAATGACATTTATTACACACACTAATAAATACTAGACATTAAATCTCAAATATGTACATTAGGTAGATGGAGATACTTTGGATGACATTATAAAATTCCATTTGGCCTATAAAGGGTCATGACCCGTAAAAATACAATACCTCCTGTCCCCAAATCGAACATCACTGTATTGAGATGTCATTTGAAATAAAGCAGGCCTATTGGCTTTGTTGAGGGGGTCTCCACAGTACACGAATAATAATCACATTTTAAAAATCATCATCAGATCAATGGAATCAGTAACCATGTTTAAACACAGTCATTATTATTATTAAAAGCATTACTATATATAAAAAATAATTGTCAGGAATATACTTCAAATAAAGCATAGACGTGTCCGAGTCTTTCTTTTACACTTTTTTTTTTAGGTGGGAGGGCGCACTGCCACTTAGTATCAAGGTGAAAAATCGTAACTTTAGACAGCTGGGGGCTTAGAGTTAGAATGGTTCGGGTGCTCCTCAAGGTAGCGTGTCCGTCCAGGCACGCCAAAGGAATAAGTCAGAGTGAAGTGCAGCCAAAGGAAGTGGGTGCATCTCTCGGTAGGGCACACCTTAAGTTCTCCAAAAAGAAGACTCACTGAGGGTAATATCGTGTTCTTTTAGAGTTTTATTGAGTATCCTCAAAAAGTTCATCATATGAAAGTGTAGGAATTCATTCCATAATTATTCAGTCATAGTAGCACATCAAATTAATATTTCTCAATAAAACACTCCAATGCATTTCGGGCAAAAGAGCCCTTCATCCGGGAGCTCTGCAATGTAGAGATATAGCCATAAGTAAACAATCTTAGTGGTGATGGAGTTAACAAACATGACACTGTAAAAGTGATGTCAAAACAAGTGAAAACCTGGTGATAGCGATAACGTATTAGTTTGAGTGTACATTTTTCAAAAACAAAAGTGAAAAGACGGAAAAAGTCAAACAACCCGGTGAATACCAGATGTAAACTGTGCACGGTGCGAGGTTGTGGGAGCGTGCTCTCAAATGAAAGACTCGGTGAGTGATCAAGATATCAGAACGGGTGAACTATATGTGAACAAAACGTGGGTAAAATAACCGGTTAAACGGGACACTGCCTTACTTGAGATCGTTAAAGAGCTTCTAGTCACTCTTGGAACACCGATGCAACAGTTCCTCATGGAACTCATGCTGTTTACACTTTATCAGAGCTACTTTGAATATGACAACAACTGGTACCTACAGCTATTCGGAACCTCGATGGGGAATTGTGCAGCGCCGACGTACCCTAACATTTTTATGAAACAATATGAAGAGAATCACATCTATGGAAACCCGGATTGGACCAACAACATTAAACTATTTGTACATTATATTGATGATTTGTTCTTTATTTGGATGAACACCAAAGAGAAACTGATGGCATTAAACGACATCAATGAACGTATCCAATTCACATGGGAGATCAACGAAAATACCATTACTTTCCTTTACGTTCAAATCACATTATCGAACACAGGCATCGAAACTGATCTACACCGTAAGAAGACCGATAGAAACAACACATTACACTTTTCCAGTTTACACCAGGCTTCACTCAAAAGACACTTACCTTTTTCACAAATGTTACGTGTTAAAAGAATTGCTTCCAATGACACACAACCCAATTTACGTCTGAGTGAGATGGGTCAAAGATTCATTGACCGAGGATATCCTAATTTGCTTATTGAACAAGCTAAATCACGAGTTGCACTGATGCCCAGAGAAAACCTGCTCAAAAGAACCAATAAACCCTCAGACACCAGAATGGTATTGGTCTCGAAATTCTCTACCTTGAGCACAAGATACAGGAAAATCATCCTGAAACATTGGCCTATCTTAAACATGGAACCTGACTTTGGAAACGCGTTTAAGGACCCTCCTATCTTTGCCTACATCCGCAATCTACGTTCCCTCTAAGGCGCGCGCGCGCACTGCTCCTGACCTCACCGCGCACCACCTAGCGTGGAGCGCGCACACGGTCAGGAAGTCGCGCTGCCGGCCGCTTTGAAAGAAGCGAGCGGCGCGAATGCGGCAGAGCGGTCGTGAGGCGTGCAGGTAAGGAGGTGGGGGGAGGGCTTGTGGCGCTTGAGGCTATGAGGGAGGGCGGGGTAGACTCTGGCCTTTTGTTTAAGTATTGCTGTTAATCAGAGCCCCTTCACGGGCTCCGATTAACAGTAATACTTAAACAAAAGGCCAGAGTCTTCCCTGCGCTTTCCTAACAAAAGAGTAGACAGTTTCCAAACACACGCTGTGTTTGGAAACTGCCTACGCTTTTGTTAGGAAAGCTTGTTAACTGACTGCACCACAAGGGGCCTGTGAGCTGATTCTGACGTGTCCACTGAAGGGTTGAGCCAGAGGTCTAGCTGTAGTGGAGGTCGTCGTCTTGGTACCACGAGCCAATAACATGCCGAAATTTTACAGGAGGCGATAGCATAGCTGCCAAGGTCTGAGATTGCCTAGTGTGACATTTTAATAATTTCAGTTCAATTATGAGTGACATTCCAACGAATATGAGTGACACTTTTTTGCAAGCAAAATCAAGCAAAGAAGACTAGGAAAACTTATAAATATATGCAATTACACCCATTTGAGAAACAAGACACTTGAAGAAGATGTAAAAACCGCTGGAAAGCACCAGAAACTAAAGCATCTAGAGTCCCTTTTAAGCTGATCCTACTGTTAACCACAACAAAGACCCAGATATGCACCACTCATTGACAGTCAGTGCCGCACCACTACTAACAAAAGGACGTTTCTGTAAATGTCAGCAAAGTCAGTATTTGTAAAACAGCCTGTTGAAAATAAAAATGTAAACGTTTCTACAAAAACGCTGTCATGGAGATTAGATGCAGTAGAGCATGTGCATAACGAGAGGGGTTCGAATAAATTTAAATGTGCTAGTGTGACTGCTAAACAATTTCAAAGCAGGCTGCCCTCTGCAACAGTCTAACTTTCATAACGTAATGTAAGTGAATGCTCAGCCCGCACACTGCCCAGATGGACAGAGGGGCTCCTTCACATATTTTTTTTCACTTATGGGCTGTCACAGAGCAACTACACCGACACACAATGGCAGGCACTGACCACGTGAAGTAATAGGAGCGGCAGCACTGTTGGCGCGCTAGCGCTAATAATAAAATATAAAGTACATTGAAAATAAAGATACCTCGCTGAGGCACAACTCACTATATGAGAGTGGACTTCAGTAACGTTAATTGTGCAGGACGCACCTCACTGCAATAACTCCCACCTCAGCAAGCACTGGCCCGTGCATGATTACAGGAGGGGCTGGTGTACTGCTAGGGAAGAACTGCAGAGGCTGCCACAGTCCGTGCGGACGCCGGGGTTCAGCTGATCCGCCGGTCGGGACCCACGCGTCTTTTGACAGAAATAACACAACTCGGACGGTCATGGTGTCAGCAGCGCACCACTGCCATTGCCCCTCCCTGTAGCCACTAGTTTATTTATACTGCAGCCGCCGCTCCACACCATAGCGTTACTTTGTGAGGCAGTGCTCACAGGGCAGGCCAGAGATGAGTGAGCCCTCGAGTCGGGCTCTGAGGCGGCCTGTGTCTTTTCAAGGCAACAGGTGGGATGGGCACGCACTGGCATGAGAGACTGTCTCGTGAGCAGCCTGCACTCTCACAGATTCCCCCGACGCTTTCTTGTTCTTCCGGACGTGACGGCACTCTACCGCCGCACATCCAAATGTAATCCCGCCCCCGTGGCGTCACGGTCGGTGTGATTGACAGGTGCAGTATTCTACTCAGAGGGCAGCCCGGCCCCCCTGCAGTGTAATGATGATGAGTCTGACGCGGATACTAGAACTCGAAGCAGGCGCACCTCGGAGCAGCAGAGAGAGCCCGGGCAGCATCAGGTGGCAAAATGCGTGACAATGCATTTCAGTGCGGTGATGCGGATCACCGCACTGAAATGCGTGAGCGTCACACCTGTTGCGTGACGCTTGGCAGGACTGCGATAGGACCCAGTGGTAACAGGTGCCCACCCTGTAACTAGGGGACCAAGTTTGAATCTTCGGTTCAGGAGGCTGTGAATCTTGGCTTATCTTCCTGTGCTGAAAAAAAAATTAACTTGTGAGGCGCTCCTAGTTTCTTATGCACGGTTTGCTTTGTGTAAAAATGCCAAAAATAAAATGTGGTTTCTTCTTGTCACTCAGGCCCCAATGTCATCCTCCAGCAACATTGACAAAATCAATGTCTAGCTAGCATGTAGAGTCATGACTACATAAAAAAACTTTTAAAAAAAGGTTTCAACCTTTAACCACATCGCTGCTGTGGTTATTTTTACCCTGTGCTGGAAACTGCAATTTGGCTTTATTCATGACGAGCTCAGCTCGTCATCAGCACAGCTCAACTGTGCCTCATGACGAGCTGAGCTCGTCATGAGCATGGAAGGGGTTAAAAATATTTAAATGTGTGATGATTTCGTATGATTTGAATTATAAAATAATCTCTCATATGTCGCAATGAAAGCACTCCATAGTAGGTGTAGTGATACTCAAGACTGCCAATAGCAGAAGGTGAGAGAGTAGTACTCCTCTAGGAGGGCACCAAAAACGAGTGGGACGGAGGGCAGAAGGACACCAAAAGCGAGTGGGGCAGAGGGCAGGATGGCACCAAAAACGAGTGGGGCAGAGGGCAGGATGGCACCAAAAACGAGTGGGGCAGAGGGCAAAAGTGCACCAAAAGCAAGTGGGACAGAGGGCAGGAGGGCACCAAAAGCGAGTGGGGCAGAGGGCCGAAGGGCACCAAAAGCGGGTGGGGCAGAGGGCCGAAGGGCACCAAAAGCGAGTGGGGCAGAGGACAGGAGGGCACCAAAAGCGAGTGGTTCAGAGGGCAGGAGGGCACCAAAAACGAGTGGGACAGAGGGCAGAAGGGCACCAAAAGCGAGTGCGGCAGAGGGCAGAAGGGCACCAAAGCGAGTGGGGCAGAGGGCAGGAGGGCACCAGAAACGAGTGGCAGTTGGCGCCGCAGACACGGGAGGTTCGGTTCCTGGCGCACATAGCCATGGTTGCAGCGCACAGAGACCCTCCACTGCCGCACACAGAGGAAAAAAATTAGAGGTAACATTGCCCGCAATGCCAACTTAAAGGAAATCCTATCCAAACCCACATCACAGCTGGGAGTATCGAAATGAACCAGACCATGTATGAATTGCAGTAATTGCAATAATGTAATTCGTGGAAACACTGTCACTCACCCCATGAAGGGGTTTGACATCAAATTGCATGCTGATGCCACATGTGATATGACAAATGTGATCTACCTGGTCAAATGCCCGTGTGACAAAAATTAAATTGGCAAGACCGAAAGGAAAGTAAAAATTCGTATAATTGAGCACAAATCTAACATCCGAACCAACAACACCAAATCAAACATTGCTGCGCATTTTAATGAGGCACGACACAACATCTCCCAACTCAAGTTCATGGTTATTGAAACCGCAGTCGCGTAGCTAGGGGGGAGCAGGGGGGGGGGGGGGGGGGTCCGCCCCAGGCGGCACCTTTTTTGAGGTGGCTGAGGCGGCTGCCGCGGCCGCACGGGCGGGCCGGCACTCTCACTGTCACTGACTGACTGGAGGAGGCCCGGCCGAGGCCTGTTGCGGCCGCGGAGGCCTGTGAACTGTGAGTGACTAGCGCCTGCTTTACACATAATCAGGTTCAGACAGAGTTTTGACCACCGGCACCCATTGTGGGCCAGCCGTGCGGTGGTGACACCTGTCGGACGGGACGGACAGTGACAGTCAGTAAAAGTAAATCAGGCCATCTCCCATTCTTATTTAAGCACAGTAGCAGTAGCACATCGATCATGCATTTAATTATAAATGTACACCTGTCGGTTTCCGATTAGCATGAATCACGATCCATGACGTCATCAACTCAGGGCCCCCACCTCCCGGCCTCGCTCACTCACAAGGCCGTCAATCAGGTAGCGTGCGCGGTGCGCACAGCCGCAACCAATGACGGCAGCCCTGTAACATTTTGGGCCAGCCCTCTCGCCGCCGCGCCAGTGTGACCTGTGTCGCGTTACGCGCTGCGGCTGCGCGCGCACTGCCCCAGCCCCTCCCGTCGTGTCGAAGGAGTGGACTGGGGAACACCACCACCACCATTCTCTTCTTGCCTGGCCTGGCCGGGGCCCTGCTGCCCTCAGCCGTGCCTTGTTCAGCGCTTTACAGTACTCACTGTACTGTCTCTCTGTGCTGTGGGCTGTCACTGTGGCTGCAGGCGGGCGGCAATCTCTGCGCGACACACACCAAAATAATTGAGGTGAGAGAGAGAGTCGGTCGCAGCGGGGCCCCGGGGGGGTGGGGAGGGGGAGTGGGGGGGGGGGGGGGGGATGGGGAGAAATGGAGTCGAGTCGTGTCCAGAGATGGGGGCAGACATACCAGGGTGGTGGGGCTTGATTATAGCCGAGTTTCAAATCGCTATGTGTGAGTGTGACTGTGACATCTTCATTAATTTCAGTGTAATTATGAGTGACATTTCAACTACTAGGAGTGACACTGTCTTGCAAGCATAGCTGCCAAGGTTTCAGATTGCGATGTGTGACACTGTCATAATTTTGGAGCAATTATGAGTGAAATTACGAGGACTATGAGTGACACATTATTGCGAGCAAAAGCAAGCAATGAAGACAAGGAAAACATTTAAATATCAGAAATGATCCCCATTTGAACAACGAGAAACTCTATGATCATCTTAAAACTTCTGTAAAACACCAGAAATGGAAGGGCACTAAACAGACACAGACTGTGTGACTACCGTATCAGAGGTCAGGCAGGCCGCAGGCACAGCAGCTGTTAATAAGATGATATCATTGATCTGCTCATTCATGACCTGCGCTAACCTAAAAAAGAGACATTAATAGTATAGCAAGTGCAACTAGGTTGGTCATACCATCACTCACTCTCAGGCATTATTGGTTGCTAGTGCAATAAGATCAAAGAATGCTGGGAAGTGTCAGTGCAAAACCCGGTGGTGTTTTGCTCTTAACATGCGATGGTGCAAATAAATAAATGAATAAATACAAATTGCACTATCACAAAGGTGTAAAGTGAAGTCCTAAAAAAAGTTATACATTATATTATACTGGTTTTTCACATATTCAAAGAAAGAATGTTTCGATGTATGACATGTTGTGCTCACCTATGTACTGAGCCCTTTCAAAAGAGAAAACAATTTTTGGGGGGAAAATAAAGATTTGTTTAAGATCGGTTATGTAAATCTGTCCGTGTAAACGGACCAGCTACTACCTTCATTATTTGAACAATATATAGATGCAGAGTATAATGCAAGCAAGGCTCGTGGATGGTGTTGGTGAAAGAGTAACTATGCTTGTGTGGTGAAGAACTTCATTCCAGTGTTGCCAGGAGAAAGCTACAATTCTGGGGGCCGGACACAGGCTGAGGCAGGAAAAACACCTGTGTTGCCGGGCAAACGGAATAAAAACAATTAAGAAATCATCCTGCCTCAGCCAGCCTGTGTCGACCCCCCCCCCTCCCCCACGCCCCCACCGCTCTGGCAATCAATTGGCATGCTGCCTGCAGAGCATTAGTTTGGACTCCAGTGTGCTCTCTGTCCTTGTGGGCCCCAGGCCCGGCCAACTTGAGCCTCCCAAAACAGCATGTGATAGGCGGCCCCAACATGGATCTCTTCTGAACTGCACATAAATTAATAAATTAAATTTAGTCAACACATCGCTATGATGCCTCAGCTGACTCAACCTGCCGCAATTACAGCACCGGGGATTAATTTTCAAGGCACTCCGGCGCAGGAGTCTGAGGCACACATAGTTTACAGCCAAGCCTGCCTTTATTATTTAAAAAACACCAGGCTAGTGCAAACTTTTTAAGTAACTAACCTAAAATGAATTAATTTTTAAGGCGCTGGCTGAGCCCTTACCGCAGATCACACCGGTCGGACCGCAGCCAGCCTGTCACAGAGCTAGGCGGGCCGGCTCTGCTAAAGTCAGGCCTGTACCATAAATTAATCAGTCAGCTGACTCACCGACTCCAGCCGCCGCAATCCGCACATGACATGTGTTACAGCAATGATTGCTGGTCAGGCTTCAGGAGAGGCTGTGAGACACCCAGCTGGCTGTAGTATTTCCAAATGCCACACCAGAATGGTGAGAGGCCCCGGGTCCGGCGCACCGCCCCTTACACAGTTAACTTACTTGGACAAGGTAATAAACTATGAGAACTGCATGCACTCTGGAGACATTTTAGATTCAATGTATGCTGCGGGTCGCATAGTGCGCTGAGTAGCTCCAGAAGTTAGTTACAAAGATGGACAGCCCTACAAATGTTTTACTGTTGTTTCTATAGCATTATATTGCACAAAAGACCGCCACAATTAAAAAAGGACATCTAGTTTCCATGATGTAAAGGCTTGTTCTACTCTCAATGAAGAGTCACTCAAAGTGCGGCTAATTGTACATTACAATGCCACACATAAGACACGCATGGACAAGTCACTCACAGATGATACACAGTAGGAAGCGTTCTACTGTGTACATTGTTGTTTTGGTAAAGAGCAGCCTCAAAGTGCATAGCTGCCAAGCTTTAAGATTGCTAGGTGTGATATTTTCATAATTTTATTGTAATCAAGAGTCTGCCGCCACAGACATTTGCACCAGTTTTTGTCCTTTTCGAGTGTCTCATTTCTGACTGCCTAAATGGGTGTAATTACACACACATTGTTTTTATTAGGTATATCATGAGTGCATGTAAGCCCATTATGAGATTTAACAAACTGGATTTTGCTTTGGGGTTGTGCTAAAAAAGTGACACAATCCCAATGCAACATCTGGGCCTCAACTAATTTTAAATTTTTTTTAAAACCCTGTCACAAAGAAATTGGCAACAAAGAGAAGCATGTTAGTAGATCTTTAATGCTTAATTGGTTACTAAGTCCGCATTTCCTAATATTTATATAGTGTTAAGGCATTAGGCATCTGCTTCAGAGATGCCCAGTAACTATCAGGGAATAACAATGGGTGAGTTAACCCTGGAGGTTAAAGTATTTCTTGGAGAAATTTCTGTTTGGTGTAGTCTCAAATCTGACTCGAAGTAGTATAGAAGGTTAATGTGCCTGCAAAGCACATCATATAATATGCAGGTGACATATTTTGTTTTAATGTACCTAGGTAAGGTTACTGTTTTTAACACAGTCAGATCCTTTTGTTACTTGCAGTTTATAAATAGTAAGCCTTTTAATATAGCACAGTGAGCTATGTAGGATATGTGACTGCTACTACTTTTAACCCTCACGGACTCATGCAACAACACATCTTGTTCACTGATTTACACGCTTGCATGATTTATTTTCAATCTGTATGTGTTATTAAAATCGCTCTGACACTCTGCATTGGGATGTGTAGCGTTATAAAAGAAAGTAAAATAGTACTATTTAAATTGTGTGTAAATACTGGGACAGATCAACACATCTGAGATACTTTCACTACATGCACTTACATAAAGGGGCCTAACAAAGTCAAAAGCATGCCTCTTAAGTACCTGTGAAGAGATAACCAGCTGTATGCTTTTGTCTCCGTTGTATTTACATTTAAGTGTGATGTTCCATGCCACTCGATCAAAAGGAGGCCTAATGGCCCCTTAACTGAGCCGCGCTCTGACAGCTGGGACGTGATGTGACGCCCACCTCTGTATGGTACTCAACGTACAGGCTGTGTCAGAAAACAAGACTGTGAGGGTTACAAGGTGTAGGAGTTGCATGCCCTTCTTGTTTCACTTTATTTTATTGCAATTGAAATGGAGCAGACTGCAAGCTAACATTTTGAAATTGGATGTATTTATCCGTTATTCTTTTTATTATGAATATCTTTTTCTTATTCTTTCAAGCTTAAAGATGAAGCGAATAAAAGAAAGCGGTGCAGCCTTAAGAAAAAAGAAAAAGGCTAGAGAGGAAGAATTAAAAAAGTATGAAGATTCACTACTGAAATACCTCAGTCACGAAACAGAACGTACTAGTACTATTACTACTACTACTGTTACTGAAGCAGAAACTACTAGTACTACTACTGTTACAGAAGTAGTTTCTGATTTTGAAGTCAATCCATTATCAAAGTCAAGTGATCCTTCAACTTCAACAAGTGACAAGGGGTCTGATGGACAACAAATTCCAGCTGTTGACTTAAAAGATGTTGGTCTTCGGCCAAGTAAGAAGATTAAAGATGGCACACGTATCTTACTGGTACAACAAGGGTCGTCTGTGGTTCAACATCTAGATTCAGATTTTGGTGAAACAGAAAGTACTAGTACTACTACTGTTACTGAAGCAGTTTCTGATTTTGAAGTCAATCCATCATCAAAGTCATGTGATACTTCAACAAGTGATAAGGGGTCTGATGGACAACAAATTCCAGCAGTTGACTTAAAAGATGTTGGTCTTTGGCCAAGTAAGATTAAAGATGACACACTTATCTTGCTGGTACAACAAGGGGCATCTGTGGTTCAACATCTAGATTCTGATTTTGGTGAAGTCATTCGTGAGGGTGCTTTGATCAAAGGACGAACCAGAAAACCTACACGCGAGTGGTTTTTAAAACACTGCCAAATAATGAAAAAATGTTGAGGTCATGGTTGGTGGAGTGGTGTGGCTCACCAGTTAGAGGCGGCAGACCCGGGAGCAGATGTCGTCCGGGACCAGGGTTCAATTCCCGACGCGGCAGGGTCGTGGACTTGGGTCAGCGGACTCGATAATTCTCGCCTCGGTGCCTACTCTAACCAGGGATCACACTCGGCAACTCTGGGCATTAGCTTGCCTAATCTCCACAACGCCCCCCCAACGCCGGGGATGCCTGGCTCCACCCTGGGGACTCCCAGCAGGGACCATCCCACAGGGAAAAGCCAGGACGGGTTCCCCAGCGTTGCACAGCGCCAGGAAACCTCCGGGTAGCAGCGCGCTTTACAAGTGCAAACATAATAATAATAATTGGTGTACTCTCCTTCAAAGAAAGCTCTTTACTGCTTTTGTTGTAGACTATTTTCTGACAGAAGTCCTTCGAATTGCGATTCTGCAGATGGATTCAACACGTGGTAGAAACTGAATCCCAGAATTTTCGATCATGAGTCTAGTGTTGCCCATGTTCGATGTTTCACACAATGGAAGGAGTTGGAGATTAGAATACGATGTGGAGCAACAATTGATAAAAAGGCACAAGAACAAGTTGAAAACGAAGTAAAGAAGTGGAGGGAGATACTTTCAAGATTGTTGGATATCATTAGATTCCTAGCTAAACAAAATGTGGCTTTACGGGGTCACCGAGAAGGAATTCATTGCAAGACTGATGATGAACCTGAATCAACAGGAAATAGAGGATATTTTCTAGAATTAGTTCATTTGTTGGCAAAATACGATCCAGTGCTACATGAGCATACTGTAAGAATTAAGCTGGGAAAAAAGTATGCTAAATCATATATGTCGCCTACTATTCAGAATGAGTTTATAGAAATTTTGGGAGAAAAAGTAAGAAGCAAAGTTATCGAGCAAGTGAAAGAAGCAAAGTATCTTTCTATGAGGTTCGACAGCACCCCTGATATTTCTCCAAGTTTTACGCTACATTATGATTAGGACTCCCGGTTTTCCGTTTTTACGGATATTTACATATAAATACAGACGGAAATCTATATTTCCTTTGTCTGTATTTATATATAGAAACGGCAAAACACTGGCAAATGTTGCCGCGCTGCCGCTGCCTGCATTCATTTTAAATCCCTTCAAATCAGTCTTCTGGCGCCCTCGTGTGGACAAATCGGCACATCTCCAGGGCTCCGCCACTTAAGCTCTGCACCACCCCGCTGCCGTCTGTACAGGCAAGGTAAGAGGCTTTCCCCTGCCCCCCATGCCCCAGCATCAGCAGAGGATCGTCTTCCGTCATCATGAGGGGGAGGTGGGGACTTTTGTTTATTTTGAAATCCCCGTCTGTGCTGAATGCCACAGGGTGCCTTAGTTTATTGCGGTGGTGGAGGGAAAGGGCCCGCCGTCGCGCCATTCCACGATTGATGGCCTATTTAGGATTAACATGCTAAGTAGGCCATCAATCGTGGAATGGCGCGACAGCTGGCCCTGTCCCTCCACCACCGCGATAAACTAAGGCACCCTGTGGCATTGAGCACACACACAACAAAAAAGACAGCTGGGGTGACAGATAGAGCCGCTGAAATTATTAGCTGATATTTCACTCATAATTGGTTACCGATTTAGCATGAGTACAGAGCACTTTCAGGACCAGGACTTGTGCACCCTGGGTGCCTCTCGCTCTGGCTGGCTCGTTTCCGGTGGAACGGAGCATTGTGGCTATGCAGATCACACAATTGTCTGGGGCTGGGGGGGACAAAGAGCAATCAGTTTGTGTTCACTTGATTTAGTCTACGCAATTTGATATGCGCGATATTTACCCGGACTGAGCACATGAGTCACAGCAAAGATGCAAAGGGAAACATCTAGATGCGCAGATCATAGCTGTGCATGTATAGTATTCTTGCAATAGCGTGGGGGCCTTGGATAAATGAAACGTTAGCAGCACTGGCGATGTTTGCCTTCTTGTGTGCACATGCCACAGGGTGCCTTAATTTATCGCGGTGGTGGAGGGAAAGGGCCTGCCGTCGCGCCATTCCACGATTGATGGCCTATTTAGGATTAACCTCATGCTAAGTAGCCCATCAATCGTGGAATGGCGCAACGGCGGGCCCTTTCCCTCCACCATCGCGATAAACCAAGGCACCCTGTGGCATTCAGCACACACACAACAAAAAGACAGGTGGGGTGACAGATAGAGACGCTGAAATTATTAGCCTGATATTTCTGTCATAAGATTTTTACAAGATGACGTTAGCAGCACTGGCGATGTTTGCCTTCTTGTGTGCACAATGCAATCGCTTTTTTGTGAATCAACTGTATAGTGAAGTTTTTGAACATGTACTCAATCCTCACCCTGCAGCAGGTCTCGCAGTTTGTCACTGTGAATTGATTTTAAATGCTGCTTCTGGCCTTCATTTAGTTCAGTATTACAACAGTGTTTATTTCAAAGAATCTTATCAAGCACTAGCGGCAGTATCAGCAGTTTCATTCGATAATACAATACTGAGAGCCGGTTGGCTGTTTCGCACAGTGGATAATTTTAGATTGCTGTAGTGATTTCATTAACAAACCAGAAAGAGCCTCAATGTCTGCAAATTCTCTTGAAATGCACATGTGCTTGTACTACAATGGCAAAGTTTTCAATTGAATGTATTGTGTTGACCAATACCAACCGGGCGCAGGTGTGCATTTTCAATTTAAATAAATGTGGAAAAATACTAGCTGTAGCTTCGTCTTTTGCTTGTGGCAAAAATAAATATGGATAAATACAGAAAAAATGCCCCAAAAATAAATATGGATAAATACAGACGGAAATGGCAAAAAAATAGATACCATAAAACCGGGAGCCCTAATTATGATCAATAGAAATAAAGTGATGGTTGTGGAATCATTTGTCGATTTCATTGAAACTAAAGGAAAAAACGCTGAGAATATTTCAAATATGATTTTGCAGAATTTAGAAAGCAACGGAATTGATATTCAAAATTGTAGAGAACAGGCATATGATAATGCTGCTGTGATGGCTGGTCAACATACTGGCGTTCAAAGACGCATCAGAGAAATTAATGGAAAAGCAGAATTTGTCGCATGTACAAATCACTCGCTGAATTTGGCTGGTTTACATGCAGCTTCTTTGCTGTGATTTCTGTTACTTTTTTGGAACTGTGGAACGTTTGTTCACGTTTTTTTCTTCCTCGACCCATCGCTGGGATATTCTGACTTCAGTCACTGGTCAGAGTGTCAAGCGTGTAATAGAAACTCGGTGGAGTGCACGTGGAGATGCTGTGAGTGTTGTAAAAAAGAATTACTCAAAAATCTTAAGTGCTGTAGAACGTTTAACTGGTGAAGAAGAAAATAGAGTTACCAGGTCAGATGCTGGTGTGCTGTTTGTTGCTTTACAATCTTTTTCCTTCCTGTGCTTTCTTGGACTGTGGGAATCTGTCCTTGTAGAAATTAACGACACTCAGGTCTACCTCCAAACCAAAGGATTGAATATACAACAATGTGACATAAAGCTCAATGCTTTAAAATCATTTCTAACTGCAAATATCAGTAGCTTACGCCAAAGAAATGTGTGATGATCTTGGGATAGTCATGGATCGTCGGTGTAGAAAGAAGAAACTAATGGCAGGTGAAGAATCACGAGGTGCTGGATTGTCATACGAAACTGAGTTGAGGAGGGAAATGTTTTCTTCAACGGACAGAGTGATCCAAGAAATCACCACAAGATTTCAACAACTTGATGTTCTTGCTGAAAAATATGCTTTCCTTACTCCATCAAATCTTTTGGATGATAAATACGAATGTTAACTAAATCAATGTCATGATGACATTATCGAGGAAGAGTTCCTGGTTGAGAGAAAAACACTTCAGAGTTTTATTTCTGTTGCTGCTCCGCAACACGAAACAGAGACATGGAAGGAGAAGTGTGGCTCAATGATTAGAGCGGCAGACCCTGATGCAGAGGTCTAGCCCGGGACCAGGGTTCAATTCCCCGCCTCAGCGGGTCTTGGGCTCAAAAATTCCACGGACCTGATAATTCTCGCCTCAGTGCCTATTCCAATCATGGAGTCCCACTCTGCAACTCTGGGCAATAGCTTGCTTAATCTCCACAACGGCCCCCACAACGCTAAGGATGCCTGGCCTCCACCTTGGGGGTGCCCAGCCAGGAGTGGACGCCTCACAGGGAAAGCCAGGATGGGTTCCACAGCGGTATCCGCACAAGTGCCTTGAGACCCTTGCGGGTGAGTAGTGCGCTATACAAGTATCAATTTACATTTACAAGGACAGTCCCCTTGAACTTTTGCAGTTTATACTAACATACACTCTTGAGAACTCCGTTCCAAATATTGTAATACTACTGCGAATTTTCCTTACAATTGCTGTAAGTGTTGCTAGTTGTGAAAGGAGTTTTTCTAAATTAAAATTGATTAAGAATTACCTAAGATCTACAATGAGTACCTTGTGTTTAAGAAATCTTGCCATACTGTCTATAAAACAGCAACTGAGTGATGAACTAGACTTTGATGATGTCATCGATGATTTTGCTAATAGAAAAACAAGAAAAAAAACAGTTTAGAAATTTTGGATTTAAGTTTTACTTGAAAATTCAACATGGTGTTTTCATTTACTTTCCTATACAACATTTTGAATTTTTGGTTGTAATTTTGATGTGTATTAAGAGGGGCTGCAAACTAAAACAATATTTTTTATATTATTACAAGACCGAAGAATAAAGTCATATTAACCTTATGTGTTCTTTGTGCCGAGGCTGCTCTGAAGGAGAGCTGCACTATTACAAGCTGGTTTTGTGTCCCAAGAGCACACCTCTTTTTATTACCAGGGAGATGGTTGCTGCTGCTTAGAAGTAATGGCAGGGCGCGACCCCTGGCTGTTGCCTTTGGGCCACCAGAGTGGGCTGTTTATCCAGTCTGTGTTGGCAAGGTGGAGCTGACTGACCCCTTTGTGCTGTGTTTAGTTCTAAGGGCGCACACAGTGAATCAGTCCCTGTGATAATAATTAATTTGCTGTTTTTGAAAGGTAAAGAAACACAGGCTTCGACACTGCTAAGTTGGTTTTGGGTCTCCAGAGCACATCACGTTTGTGCAGGTCCCCAATGCTTTAATGGGGGGACTATGATGTATGGTCATTTAATGGTCAGCTGTAGATGATGGATCCCTGAACAGTGTCATGTATGTGCATGTTTGCTTTGTGCTGAAGGGTAATTGTTCACACAGCTCTCTGATGGATGTCACATGTGGTTTTTCTGAGTCCCCAGATAGATCATGCAGTCTGTGTGTTCTCTTTTGTACTGCCAGTCACCGCTGTATTCAACTGTCTAGCCTTTGACCGTGTCATGTATGTGTATTTTTGCACACTTTGAACTATTTTTCCATCATCTCAAGAGTATCCCTAGTTTACAGTATTGTGGCTTTTTATCGTTATTGGTCTTGTGTTAAGTCTATGCATAAAGATATATATTTTTTATAACTACTTGTGTGGTGTCCCTTTGTAGTGTTCTTCACTGTATTACTGTGTCTGATCATAAATGCTTTACACACTGCCTCTGAGATAAGCCTAGCTGCTCGTGCTACGTTACCACAGGGTTGAGCAGGGGTTATCAAAGAGTATAGCCCCCTTACTCTGACTTAGGAAGAAGGGTACCCACTTGGACAGTGGCCAGCCATTGCACCCCCACCTTATTATTGTTTTTGTGTTTACTTCCAAGTTCTGAGCCTCCTGTAAAATGGCTGCCGTATTTGTTCAGGTTTTTTAACTCTCTTCTTAGTCTGTCACTTATGTTTACTATCACCCCCCTTCACGCCAACTCGTTTTAACCCTGCGAGACTTTGGCACTCATCTGAAATTCTGGCGGACGAGACACTCAACTCACCACACGTTCGAGTCACCTCGTGTGACTAGAAGCTCTTTAACCATCTCAAGTAAGGCAGTGTCCCACTGCGTTTAACCGGTTATTTTACCCACGTTTTGTTCACGTATAGTTCACCTGTTCTGATATCTTGATCACTCACGAGTCTTTCATTTGAGAGCACGCTACCACAACCTCCCACCGTGCACTGTTTACATCTGGTATTCACTGGGTTGTTTGATCTTTTACGTCTTTTCATTTTTGTTTTTTGAACACTGTGCACTGTTTACATCTGGTATTCACCGGGTTGTTTGACTTTTTCAGTCTTTTCACTTTTGTTTTTTGACCACTGTACACTTGAACTAATACGTTATCGCTATCACCAGGTTTTCACTTGTTTTGACATCACTTTTACAGTGTCACGTTTGTTAACTCCATCACCACTATACGTGATCCGTGCGCTATATAAATCGCAATACATTTACATTTACATTTACACTAAGATTGTTTACTTATGGCTATATCTCTACATTGCAGAGCTCTCGCATGAAGGGCTCTTTAGCCCGAAATGCATTGGAGCGTTTTATTGAGAAATATTAATTTGATGTGCTAGTACGACTGAATAATTATGGGACAAATCTTAAGTCCTACACTTTCATATGATGAACTTTTTGAGGATACTCAATAAAATTCTAAAAGAACACGATATTACCCTCAGTGAGTCTTCTTTTTGGAGAACTTAAGGTGTGCTCTACCGAGGAATGCACCCACTTCCTGTGGCTGCACTTCACTCTGACTTCTTTCTTTTACACTTCAGACCACATAAAATGCAGCCATAGGACCAACCTCTAGAGGTCCCTGACCTCCAAACTGGAGAGTAAAACCTCAAGCCTCAAGAGTGCTTAAAAAAAGCTGAACTTCTCCTTGGGGATTTGGGTTTCTATGCAACAGAAGGCTTATGGCCAGGTTGAACTTCTCCTGGAGACTTATTTAACCTCTCGAGGATGGAGCCCTTGCAAGTATTTCCAACAAAAACTCTGAGTTAATAATCCATTATTTTTTGCTGTAGTTTTTTTTTACTTCACAAAAACATTTCAAAAGAGAATGTGCTCACTATACGTCATCATACACGATCATCTGTTTTATGTATGACTTTCACACATAAATTGAGAAATATGGATGTGGCAGAACGGGCAGAGCTGCCACCTTCAGATATGGGGTATCAGATTAGAATCCTGGCGGAATCTGACCTTCTGTCATGTACTCTGTTGCTCATGTAAAGTGCTCTAATGCATTTGGGCAGTGTTTATACACACACACCTGCACACAAATAATCTATGAAAACAGGAGGACGACAAAAGTCGAGTATCTGTCTCGTAAGGTCAGGATGTGCCTCTTGATCTTATCAGACGCATACGGTTTTCATAACTGATGTATGTGCAGTCCTTTATTCCCAAATTATTTGGGACATCATTGATAAATCAGTTTTAAACACTTGCCTTTCAGCAGCCAGGCAGTGGATTTGTTTTCATGGACCACCAAATATTTCCTGCTCTTGCTTCTATAATCTTCCACTAGTCCAGATGATGACCCTAAAGCTGCAGTGGATCGAAGCGTCGACACCCAATGCTGTCTGATGATTAGAGGTCCATGCTCTGTACAAACTTGTATACTTGTTTTTTGCCTATTCTATCGCTGCCTAGTAATATCCACACTATAGGAATGGCTAGTTGCCTCTCACGTCTGATTATGTGCGAAAAGCACTATTTTCTGGATACTGCTATATTGTATGTGTTTAAGACAATGCAAATTGACCATGTCTCTTGAACTAATTATTTGTACATTATTTTCTTTGTGTCATTACTGTTTTGATACATTGGCAATTCTACATTTGCATTTTTTATTTTATGGTCCATCCGAAATCACTGTTTGTGTTACTTTTAGAAAGCTTGGATTTTCCTGTCTAAAAGCCTCTGCTAGCCTTTTCAGAGCTAATCCCAAATGGTCACCTGGCAGCTTGCTGGGAGTTGTAAGTTACTCCCAGGGAAGAGGAAATGGGTCTTTGCTCGGAGGAGGTACAACCTCCCCCTGCCAGGATGGCCTGTGGGGTGTGCCCAACAACTGCACAAAGGGGCATTAAAGGGCATCCCCTGGCACAGGCTTAGTCCTGCCCTTGTCCAAGAAGCCAGAATGCGATCAATCCAAGTGGTGGGTGGAAACCAGTCCCAGAACTGCAAGGGAAAGAAAAGGTCTGCCATGTTGGATTTTGAAATGGCAGTACACTGTGGGATATGTTAGGGCCAACACGCCCAGGAAATGATGTCAAAATGGGTAGGGTTTCCCCTGGGAACTTTTTCCCAATTGGGCAGGGAGTCACCCCCCACCAAAAGGCCAGTGCCAGGAATAAAAGTGGAACCTATAGATACCCTCCCCAGAACACTGCTGGACAAAAACGTTTTCAATTATTAAAATTCTTTTTTTTTAAAAGGCTGTACTTGCTGAACTCTGAGGACTTCAGAAAGAGGACTGCACTTACTGTGACCTCTTGAGAGAAACTTCAAGGGCTGGACATACTCCCAGTTGAACCCAGGACAGAAGAGTTGCTCTCAGTTTAACTTAAGACAGACCAAGGAACTTCAAGAGCTATTTGGCTAACCTCTTCAGAACACAAAAAGCTGCAAGAAGCCCAAGATTTTGCTGAACCCAGCTGACCAGTTCCAACTGACTTTGCCTTGGTTCCTGCTAATGAATTTCTTGGAGACTGAGTTCTAACCCTGAAGTGGGGCTCAAAAGGTTCTGGGCCCTTGGCTGGTGATAAGTGTACTCTTCTTCTGCAAGAACTGCAAGACTGGACACTTAGAAACTTTTTCCAAACATTTTCCAAAAAGAACCAGAGGCTACCATCGGACCGCTGCGGAGCTGCAGCCACTGATCTAATCACTGGTCAGATTCAGCTTTTTGAAAGAAGTTTGGCTTCCAAAGGAGTTTCTAAGTCCAAATGTAGAGGTGGATGTTGAAAAGCACCCGAACACCGACGAGACCTTCCTTGGCACACACTTCAGGCTTCTCCTTCATAGAACTTTCCTGCCATCGACCTTGAGAGCCGCAAACATCCCGCCAAAGTAAGGCTCCAACAGAAGTCCTGCATGCCAGCCGGCCGGCAGGCTGGATCCAGCTTACAGGCTGAACCGCTGCCTAAGTTGTTAATGAGTAAGTCAGAAGGTAAACTTTCCAGTTAGGTGAACCTGGTCCCTGTATCCAACCCATGCTCTAAGGCGGGTTGGCTTCAACTTTAGACTTTGACCCGGTCTAGTGCAACCAGATACTCGCTGTTGAAGCTTTGCACTATATGGCACTAGAAACGTGTAAAACTGACTCTGAAAAACATATCTCTGGTTCCCTACAACCACTATTTTCGTTTTGGATTCTATTTGAAGTTAAACATTTCTCTATTTGTATAAATTGGAATGTGATTTTTATTGTGTTGTATTTTCTACTTATCAACTGTCTTGATCCTTATAATTGTTTTCCTTTGTGCTACAGCTACCAAGGGTTGAACTCAAGTTTAAATTACTGAAACATAACTGACCTAGTAAGGAATACTGCCATTATTACTTGAAGAGGACTAACATCCACTTCAACTAATAATCCATTTTCGCACATGTTTAGCATAACAAATTTAAATTACAGTCAATACTGCTGTTCAGCAAGGATGAAAGGAGCACCAGAGCCATGCCTTTTCAGTTATCATGTATGCAGTGTAATTGCCCTTTGTATGTTCTTCATGTCCGAATCGCTTTTCAATCTTTTATGGGCATCTGCTGCCTTCACACCCTTATTTTTCATTTGGCATACACCAGTCCATATCTTTCCACCATACTTCCACTTTAGACTTGGCACTCGAACCCCATAATCTAGCCACGATTCTGCTCACTAACATCAGGCCAAGATTGCAAAATAGTTGCAGGTGTCAGGGTGGGATCTTCTCACTCCAAATCCCCAAGAGGAACAGTTTTGCTTTTAGTTCCAAGAGAGCCTCTGAAAACTCTGCTAGGCACACCCTCACAACAGTTTCTTAAGAGGGAGTAACAAAGGTACCTGGGTGGCCACTTCCTCGAAGGCTTATGCCCGTACTGGCCCTGTGAAACCAAACCAGTAGGATCTAGGAAGGATTTTTAATTGTAAAATGCTATATTAGCCACTACCCTTGGGCCTTGCTTTGCTTCCTCCCAGTCCTCATCACCCCCATTCTTTCAAATCTACAATCCGTTTTTCCATGAGCTAGTCCATGGAATCTGATGAGTTATTAATGATGTTCACATACATATGCAGGACCCTTTAGCAGCATAACTACCTGTTACAAAATGGGCGCTGACGAGGCCACACGGCCGAAATGCATACGCCTATTGCCCATGTCGACAATTAAAGAGACTCCAAGCTGTTCCCCTTTGTGGTCTCTGCCTTTTTCTTTGGAGAGGGTGCCTTGAATATATTAGCACGGCAAGCCAGCAACGTGCATCAGAGATCCCTGCATACAAGCTGACCTGGTCTTCACTGGCGTTGTTTTGTTTCGGCAAATCCTTCTTTGAGTCCGAGTTATCGGAAGGACCAGGCCCACCACTGCACTCAGGAGCAACAGAAGCGGTGTCGGAGTCATTGTACTCCGCGTTGGGCGAGGCGCATTGTCGGACTTGTCCCCGTGGAGAATGCACCTGATGGCAGCGGTTATGCAGTCAGGGGTTGCAAGGAGTATCGATGTTGTGCAGGGCATTACGGAGCACTGGGAGAGAGCTACTCGAGGTGCCTGCAGTTCTCGTGGTCCATCCCAGCAAACCACTGCATGCTGGGATCAGTAGTTTAATCTACCATCGTTAAACGGAAGCAGGTGACTTTATTCTCTGCTTATGGGAGGAGCCAACCAGAACTATTTCTTGGGAGCAGGACCCTTTAGCAGCATACCTACCTGTTACAAACTGGGCGCTGACGAGGCCACACAGCCGAAATGCAAACGCCCATTGCCCATGTCGACAATTAAAGAGACTCCAAGTTCTTCCCCTTCGTGGTCTCTGCCTTTTTCTTTGGCGAGGGTGCCCTGAATATATTACCTACTGGCTATCGCCAGTAGGTATATATAGTTAGGATTTTTTCCCTATGGGATTTTTGAAAATTCTATGTCTAATAACTTTGGCGTTTGTGGACGGAATCGGCTGAAATTTTCAGGAAAATGGCACATTTTGTTTCTGAGCAGCCCCTGAAAATTTGGTGGGGTTTCGTCAAGGGGGGGCCGAGAAAAAAGGGGGGTCCCAAAACGCGTTTTTCCCATTCATTTTTCCATAGGGCGGTTGGACTCACTTTTAGCTCGAACGGCTGAATGGATTTGCACGAAACTTGGCAAAATTGTAGGGACTGTTAGCCCGATGTGCCTTTGCTAGGTCTCAATATATGTGCTCCAGTAGTTTTTGAGAAATTAACGTTCAAAACAAGATATATATCTGTAACAGCGCTCCGGGCAGCGATCCGGTCCGCTTACTTTTCGCGAAACGGAACTTTGCGCGCAGAAAGCTGATTGGCTCTCCGGTGTCTGTCAACATTCTAAACAGTCCGGAGCGGCCGCCATCTTATCTCTCGGTAGGATCGAGAGAGAAGAAGAGGTGAAAAACGAAGGGGGAATTTATTGAAAGGGGGCAAGGTATACCCCTCTTGACCCCCTAGGAATGTTGTTGGGGTTATTAAAGGGTCCCGTGGGGAAAATAAAAAAAAAATGATTTTTCACGGTAGAAGCGCTTCACGGGCCGCGAACTGGGCCGCAAACTGGTAGCGAAACGGGAATTCGCCATTTTGTGCTTCGTTTTGATTGATTATAGACAAAAAATATCGCCGCACATCGGCCACAATGCATGAATATCGCTGAAAAGTCAGCGTTATTCATGCATTATCCAGCAAATGCTCTTAGCCATGTTATCCACCTTCCATTGGATAACATGGCTAAAAACTGCTCTGTGCGTGAGCTTTTTTTTTTTTTTTTTTGCTGCGTGACGTTTGTTAATGTTCGATTCGATGGAAATCAGGAAGTGTTGACCACCATTTTGTCACTGCGAGTAAATATTTTGTTATAAATGAATCCTTATTGATAAACATTGTCTGCGCCATCTTGCGTTTTTGTCCAATGCCACAATTTTGTCGTGCACGGCAGCCATTTTAGATGCCTTGACCAGGGCCACTCTCTGCACGCCGCCGATCCTCAGCATGGCTCCCCACCCTCGCAAGCATCTCCCCCACGCACTGGTCACCCCCGCTCTTTCTCTCATGCATGGGCCATATACTTCCCCCCATCTGCGCTGCTCTTCTCTGAGAATCAAACCCTGTGCCCGCCCGACACCTCCCTTTCACCCTATTCACTACCGCACCCTCTGACACTCCTCTTCCTCTGTGTCCGATTGTCCAGGCCGGACCTAGGCTATCACCTAGCCCTGCGGATGTAGTTTATGGCCCCAGCTGTAGAGTATCCAGACATGCCAACCCTCCCGATTCAGGCGTGAGACTACTGATTTCAGTGCTAGTCTCCCGCCTCCCGATTCCTGCAAGCAAAAACCCGGGGGCATATTACCAACAACTAGCGATAATTTTTGTCTCTAACTTGTTTAGAGACAGAAATTATCGCCGCACATCGGCGAATTTTATCGCACATAAACCTTGCTATTAGCAAGGTTTATCGCAAATGCGATAAAAAACGGCCGCAATGCATGAATATCGTTGAAAAGTCAGCGATATTCATGCATTATCCAGCAAATGCTCTTAGCCATGTTATCCACTTCCCATTGGATAACATGGCTAAAACTGCTTAGGGCAGGTGTTAGGTTTTGGAGATATTCGCGCTTAGCGCGAATATCTCCAAAAGTTGGTAATAGGAGATAGCGATGGTTAGGGACTGTTTCCAGTCGCTAAAATCTTGGCACGCCCACTTTGCATGTCATTAGTGATAAATATCACTGATATGCAAAGCGGGGCCCAAGATGGTCGCTATCTCCTTTTAGCTGTCACTAACTGGTGTTAGCGACAGCTTGGTAATAGGGAGATAATTTTATCTCTTTTTTTTTTGGCTTTTAAAGCCCAAAAAGCGGAAATAAACCCCCTTGATAATATGCCCCATGATTTCTCGGGGGTTTCAGCTGACAGGGCTTGGTATTGTGTTACGTGCTAATTCTTCCAGGAAACGTCAGAGGGTCGATGCAGGGGTTCTAGAAGGGGTGATAAACCATTTAAGCCTCATGAACAAGCGCATGGTCTTTTAAAGATTTGTGAAGTACTCGGGGCGGCGGTGTGTGTGTGCCCTCTTTCAGGAGCGGGCGGGGGGGGCACTGCCAGCAACTTGCCAGGCCAGGCAGTGTTCAACACGTGCATCACCCTTTCTCTGCCTGCTATTGCGCTCCATGCTTCGGAAAGGAAAGAAAAAGAACGTGCATTTGAGTTTGAAATGTCCGATCTTGTAGCAGTACACTTGCAAAGCCCACACATGACAATAACCCGATTCAAGGCCCCATTCACCCGATTTTTTAAACATATATAGCACTCCAACAAAGTTAGATTTTAAAACTTTATTAACATTTAACTATAATGAACGGAACAAAAACTGTAAAAACATTTAAACATTTTTCACCCAAAAAAGCAACAATGGTCAGAAGCTGTCTTTTGTGCGAATAGTCCCAAGGCAGCACAACGTGCAGAGTTCTGGACGGCACCCAGGTGATGTCGCCTGGGTGCCGCACTGGTTTTGGGATCCTACAATGCTGCTCCGAAAATTGGCGTGGGGCGTCCCGGGTGGGGCGGGGGGAGGCCTCGTCAGTAGCGGTCTGTCGTGCGAATAGTCCCAAGGCAGCAGAACGCGCTGAGATGTTGATGGCACCCAGGTGATGTCCAGTAAACTGCCGCACTGGTTTTGGTATCCTACAATGCTGCTCCGAAAATTTGCGTGCGGCGGCCCGGGGGGGGGGGGGGGCGAGGGGGAGGCGGCGTGAACGGGCCTCCCCCACTCTTGCAGTGCAGCGATAGGCGCCTGCCACATGACTCTTAAAATGGCGGACGGCTCTTCGGTTTTGGGCCTGGTCCACTGAAATGGCCCTGGGACACCTTGGAACTCGGACGCTTGCCTGCTAGGGCTTGGGCTCCATTCTCGAAAAGCGTCCCCTCAGCCGTGAAGATTCTACAAAAGTCTTGGGGGCCCCCGACTCCCGCAGGCTTCCGGTGGGGAGCGGCTGCCATGATTGCTCGCGGAATGACCACGACGGAGCCACGAGATGGTGGTGCTCTCATGCTGACGCCAGCTTCAGTCTGAATGATCCAGAAACAAGGTGGGGCTTTCATCGTTTGGGAAAAAAAAATGTTCTAAACCAATGAAAAGTGTTATTTTTAGGTCATATGACCAAGCCTTCCATCTTTAGGAAACCAAAAGTAAAATGATCCAATGAAAAGTTTTATAAACAAGTCACATGACCTGTTATGCGGCATAGGGCTACAAAAAGCGTAGAAAATCCGTTGGCACGTGAGGCGGCGTCAGTAGCGGACCGATGTGCGAATAGGCCGAAGGCAGCACAACGCGCCGAGATCCGGATGGCACCGAGTTAGTGTCCAGCAAGTTGCTGCACTGGTGTGGCTATCCTACAATGCTGCGCCGAAAGACGGCGTGTCCAGCTGAGTTGCGGTCACTCTTGCGGTACAGTGACTCGAACGCGCCGAGATCCGGATGGCACCGAGGTGGTGTCCAGCAAATTGCCGCACTGGTGTGGCCATCCTACAATGCTGCGCCGAAAGACGGCGTGTCCAGCTGAGTTGCGGTCACTCTTGCGGTACAGTGACTCGAACGCGCCGAGATCCGGATGGCACCGAGGTGGTGTCCAGCAAATTGCCGCACTGGTGTGGCCATCCTACAATGCTGCGCCGAAAGACGGCGTGTCCAGCTGAGTTGCGGTCACTCTTGCGGTACAGTGAGTCGAACGCGCCGAGATCCGGATGGCACCGAGGTTGTGTCCAGCAAGTTGCCGCATTGGTGTGGCCATCCTACAATGCTGCGCCGAAAGTCGGCGTGGGGTGCCCCGTTGGCTTATGAGGTGATGTCAGTAGTGGACCGATGTGTGAATAGGTCGGAACCAGCACAAGGCGCCAAGATCCGAATGGCAAGTCCTGGATGTTGAGTGCCTCAGTTGAGATTTCTGAGCAGTGCTTGTAAGACTGTCTGAAGCTTATTTGCACCTGCTGCAGCTTCACTATTGCCCTGGTGTGGCCAAAGGTCGCACATGACATAGGCGGCCGGCTCCCGAGGTCCGGCGGAACTTTTTTCCTTTTCCTTTCTGCTTCTTTTCCTACAATCCGTTTCATCTGAAGACACGACCAGGTCCCTGAATGTGTGCAGGGGGACGCTATTGATTGAATGAAAATGGCGGCTTGACACAAAGCTGACTCAAGCGTTGCTGTTGATGCTATACAGACAAAAATTGGTTTTCAGTTTGTACATTCTTCAGGATTTTTTTTTCTATCCAAGTCTGATTGAGAGTTTGTAGAAAAATGGCTTCAGATTTTCCACATACTACTCTTCAACATTCTTCCTAAATGTAACAATGTGAAACTCACTAGGAGAACGGCTGTTTCTGTTTCCTTTCAAAATGCTGCCAACAATATTTTCTGAATGGAAGACACCATCTTGTAGCATAAAGGGCCGAAAGGGGTTCTGGTCTGGCCGATGGTTGGTGGAGACATTTTGACTATATCTTGGACCTGCCCGGCCTCGCACAAAATGGCGCCGGTATAAATGGGACTCGTAACTCCTTGCCCGCAAATGTATATCTAGAAAATGTTATTGTAAGTGGCCCTGTCGTATTTTAATTACAAAATGTACGTCCACCGATTCCGCAACTGTTAGACACCTTTGTTCTTGCAACATAATGGCCCGCTCGTTACGTTCCTCTACAGTGTAAATGTCTCCTCATCATATACGATTTCAGTTTGCTCCGTGGCCGGCCCACGTGGTTATAGGCCCGTATTTGTATACTGACATTTTCACAATAAAGGTTTTTAAAACAAAACACGGTAGTAGTATTTACATTGGTAAAGTTTTTACTTTTAGTCACTGTTTTCGAATCAGTAAAAGGCAAGTGAAATAAAGCAGTCCAATTACATGACGGATAAAAGGTATAATATGTAGGAACGCAGTAAAGATAAATGGTCAAGGGCAGTTGTGTTTTTCATTTCTGCAACATAAAGTGATCGATAAGAATCTGATAATCAGGCGTATCGGCGACTAAGACAGCAGGCCGAATCTCTTTTACTCAACGGCTCCGTCATGGAAGGAAGAAACGCCCTTTTTCTCGAAAAAGGAATATATTTTACTTGCAGGACAGTTGTAAATTTTCCGGGAAAGTACATTAGCCTGGAATATTATAACATATATGTTTTAAAAAAAATAATGTTCGAAAACAATAAAAAGCGTAATTTTTAGGTCATATGACCAAGCTTTTCATCATTAAAATAACAAAAGCAAAATGAACCAATGAAAAGTTTTATTAACAAGTCACATGACCTGTTATGCTTACGTTACGCGCTGCGCGCCGCGCCTCGGATCACTTCCGGGTGCGCTAACGCGGCGTGTCATATAACGCATTACGCGACAACGTAGGTCAAGAATATAGTCAAAATGTCTCCACCAACCAGCGTTCGGAACACAACCCCTTTCAGCAGTCCAAAAAGTTCTGTTAAATGACAACAGAGGGGACAGGCAACAAGAACCATCAGTCAAAGAGGGGAGGGCAAGTTCTTCTCTTCCGGGTCATGTTGGGGCGCTACCGGAACTGATCGAATTGGTAGTCTACAGTGTTTCTGGATGTTTCAGACTAAAGCTGGCGTCAGCATGAGAGCACTACCATCTCGTAGCTCCGTCGTGGCCATTCCACGAGCAATCATGGCAGCCGCTCCCCACCAGAAGCCTGCGGGAGTCGGAGGCCCCCAAGACTTTTGTAGAATCTTCACGGCTGAGGGGACGCTTTCGAGAATGGGACCCAAGCCCTATCAGGGAAGCGTCCGAGTTCAAAGGTGTCCCAGGGCCATTTTAGTGGACCAGGCCCAAAACCGAAGAGCCGGCCGCCATTTTGAGAGTCCTGTGGCAGCCGCCTATCGCTGCACCGCAAGAGCGGGAGCAACTCAACTACATGATGAGCGAGACGCTGTAGTCGCAAGAGCGGGCGGTAAACAGCTGAATGGCGGAAGAGGCACAGTGTAGCAAAAGCGGGCGGAATGGCAACTGAAACGGTAAAGGGGCGCCCCACTACAGCGTGTCTTCAGGTCAAACGGATTGTGGGACAAGGTCCAGAATTGAAGAGTCATCAAAAGGCAAAAAGTTCCGCCGGACCCCGGGAGCCGGCCGCCTATGTCGGGGGCGATCTCAGGCTACACCAGTGCTATAAGACTTGGGGAGGGTGTCGGAGCCAAGCGTCTTCTCCGAGTCCATGGCCATCACACCGCCCCTCAGGGGCCTCCGTCAAGCTGTTTAGGAAGGTAACATATCACATTGTTTTCTAATGCAGTCAGGTCCACAAACGACACTCACTTACTTTGAGAATAGTGAAGCTGCAGTAGGTGGAAATAAGCTTCAGACAGTGTTACAAGCACTGCTCAGAACTCTTAACTATGGCACCCAACATCCAGAACTTATGCCATTTGAGAATGGCAGTGACATTGAAGCAACTCAGGGACCAAAACCATTAACGTACTTTCACGTATGAAAATCTTACTTGGGGAGGGGGCAGGAGCGAAGCGCCCCCTCCCAGTCCGCGCCACCACACCGTATGTTGAAAATCTGAAGCCATCGTTCTACAAAGTCAACCAACCTTGGATTGAAAAATCTAGAAAAAGGTACAAACTGAAAACCAGTTTTGGTCTGCATAGCATCAGTAGCAACGCTTGCTATCAGAGTGCATGAGTTTCATGCTCGATCGATTGAGCTAGCCGGATCGGGCAATAAAAAGTATAAAATAGTTATGTAAATAGTTATTTAATAAAATGTTTTACCCTGTTTCTTTGCTGGTGTGTTGTCTATATTTTTAATATTTGCATAGGGTTTGTCGTTATTTTGGGCGGGGTGGGTGACGGAGTCGAGCTGTCTTGCAGCCCTCATGGTGTGGAGCTCAGTTCATCTCACTATTTTCGTATTTCTCATGAAGGGTTGTTCCTAATATTTCTATTTTAGCGAGGTCAAAAAGAGATCCAATTAGTGGCCTACTGATTTTGCTCGATTACTTTTATTTTTTTACACGATTTTTCACTATCTGCAAAGACTAAACAGAGTATTGCGACTTTGTGCTTGTTTGTAAATAGAGAATGATCCAAAGAGAACCAATTCTAAAACAGTAAATGCTTGGATAACAATCAATCAAATGGAGAGACAAGCAGGCACGACGGATTACAACGGGGGCAAAGGCCTGCGTTAACTACCGTTCACTATCTGCAAAGAGAGAGTACTACTAAGAGAAAAGAGGGGAGGGGGGGGGCAGCGTTCAAAGCACATCAGCGTGCATAAATACGAAAATGTTTTTATCTATCACGTACTTGACATTTTAAAGCTTTTCATATTTGCTATTAAAAAACCAATGAAATTCACAGAAAAAACCATAGGTTATAGTGGATATATAGTTAGGAATTTGCATTTACAAAACCTTGAAAATTCAATGAAAAAACCATTGGTTTTAGGCCATATATAGTTAGGGATTTGCATTTACAAAACCTTATTTTACTCGCATAAAACCATTGAAATTCCATATATAGTTATAAGCGCTAACTATATATCGCGCACCCGCAATCCACTGCTGATGATGTCACATATTACATCATTCATGACATGGTTAGTGACATCACTGATGACATCACTGATGACATCTCAAATGACATCACTGATGACATCACTGAAAACATCTCATTTGACATGACTGATAACATCACTGATGATATCATTCATGTGATAATACCATGAACCTCTTCAGACTCTAATATAACCTTAGATACAATCAGTGTAAACAGACAGTCACAGACTGTCACTCATCCATGGAGTTACTCACACACCTAGTCAGTTATGCCAAAAATCAATCACACCTCCATTTTCTCAACTATACAGTTATACACACCTTACTTATTCAAACATATACTAACACATATTTACTTTACTCTCTTATACAATCTCTGATACATGTTCACAATGATCCATACAGCCACTCACACATTCACTGGCTCTTATGCACAGTTATTTATAGATGTCAACTCTCACATGTAGTGTGTTTTACATATGTACTTAATTTGACATGTAGCACTGAGATATCCATTCACTCACTAATACACTCATGCACAGTCAACCGCCCATACAGCTGTTTCCACATACACTTTTGAATCCATACATATAGTGAATCAACTACTCACACATCCATGTACAGAGTCACACACCTCCCAGCCACCCATACACACACACTCAGTTTCCCATACAAATACTTGGACAAC
>NC_141695.1:793160034-793172534 GCF_964263255.1 Lissotriton vulgaris
CTATACTATCGCTCCCTCCCTAAGCGCCAGCTGCATTTATTTAACTTTCTTTGCGACGTAAATCCTGATGCAGCATTCCTTACTGAGACCTGGTTGCATGAAGGCTCCCTACCGGATAATATTACTGCGCTTACTGACAATTTTTCTTTCATGGGGTTAAACAGACCTTGTAGAACTGGTGGAGGTATTGCCATCATTTTTAAAAAGGTCCTTAAATGCAAAATTGAGGAACTCCGGATCCCTAATTGTGAAGCACTGCTTTTTACTCTCTACCTGACACTGAAATTTACATTCTCCGGGGCACTAATTTATCGCCCTCCTGGGTACCACAATGATTGGTGCTCCGTTCTTCCTGACTCACTGCCCCCACATCCTACAGGCAGTCAACTTCACTTCGCTTGGCGACATAAGTCTCCATCTGGAGGATGATAACAACAACCTGTCCTCACTTTTATCAATGATTTAGGCATTCTCAGTCTAGCCCTCCTCAACTTTGCACACACTCACATCGTAGGGCACCTTTTGGACCCCATTTTTTCTAACTTAAAATTCCTGACCATCACCCCTGCTTCAACTCTATTGGTCGGATCACATTGCGGTGTCTTTCAGTATTATGGTCCCCTCCTACCCTATCTTTCTGATTGTGTCGAAATCTAAAGCAGGAACTGATCTAAACTTAACATTTCAGCACTGAATGAGCTGCTTTCTAATACGAAGCTTACCCTTATCTCTCAAGCTGACTCGGACCAAATTTCTGTTCATCAATGGCTTACTGAGGCTGTGGACACCACCTTGCCACCTACTTTAAAAGGGAAGGATAGAACTCAATCTTCTGCTCCTTGGTTTACTGATATACTTAGATTAGAAAAGAAACAATGTAAAATCTTGGAAAGGCAGAGGAGGAAACGGTATGCTGAGGAGGCTAAATCTAAGTGTGTGGAGGCGAACAAAAGATATCATGCCCTTTGTAAATCGGCACATGGAAAGTACTTTATTGATAAGATTGTCAGCTTTCAACACTGTCAGAAGACTCTCTTTGAGGTGGTGAAAGAACTCACGGCGGCTAGTAACAGCCGGCCTCCGCCCTCTCTTTCACAAAACCAGAGCAATAAGTTAGCCAATTTTTTTTCTAGAAAAAGTTGATAAGATTCACAGCAATTTAGCAGCTGATGCTGTAAAGGCAAAGAGCTACATGCATTTGGCTACTCCTATGGGAGAAGAAGAAGTCACTCTTCCGGTTAATAGGTTGGAAGAGATCCCCAAAATTAGGGCATGGTCCTTTCTGGATCTTGCTTCACTAAAGAATACGCAGCAATCCATTAAGACGGGCTCTCAGCTGGACCCCCTCCCCCGCCAAACTCAAATTTTTAGATGACTCAGTTTTAACTGTCATTTTAAAGCTTTTAATACCGCTCGGAGTGCAGGCATCGTATACCAGAATTGGAAACATGCTCTGGTTCTCCCCCTACTAAAAAAGTTGACTTGGATGGACCCTTCCTGGTCAAGTTTCCGTCCTATTTCCCTCCTTCCGGTCTTTTCCAAAATTTTTGAAAAGCATGTTAATACACAACTTTCCACATTCATTGAGATCCATTGGCTTCTCAATCCTATGCTTTCTGGTTTCAGGGCAGCGCACAGCACAGAGTCCGGTCTTCTTGGGGTTACTGAATGTCTTCGACTACTTCTTGACTCTGAAGGCACAGCCGCTCTCATTCTGCTTGACTTTTGCACTGCATTTGACAAAGTGTCTCACTCTATTCTGAATGGCAGACTTCAGTCTTTGGGTATAGAAGGCTTGGGCTTGAAGTGGGTGACCTCCTTTTTAAAGGACCGCACCTTCCAGGTCTCTTCGTACAATGCAAGATTGAAGACACTAGCTCCGGCGTCCCTCAGGGTTTTATTTTGAGCCCCTTGCTCTTTAACATCTACATTTATCCATTAGCAGATGTAATTGAGAAGTGTGGGCTCACCTTTTTGTCATACGATAATGACACTCAGATCATCCTTTCATTATCAGCCGCCCAACATCATGACCCCTTGCTGCTTCACTTAGGCCTGAGGAATATTTCCTTATGGATGAACAAAAACACACAAACTCAACGTCAATAAAACAGAGGACCTGGTCTTGGGCAACAACCATGATCTCTGGGTACCTAGCCACTGGCCTAACTCCCTTGGGCCTCTACCGTCTCCGTCTAGTATGGTAAAGAATCTCAGTTTTATCATTGACGACAAACTTTCCTTGAAGCCACAGGTGTCTAAGGTCACTGCTGCCTGTTTTTCAGTCCTCAAGTGGCTGGAAAAAATCCTTTGGTTAATCCCCTTAGCAGCGCAGAGAACGGTAATTTGGGCTCTGATCAGATCCAGACTGGATCATGGCAATGTGTTGTACCTAGGCGCGGATAAGGCCTCAATTAGACACCTCCAGACTATTCAGAATGCAGTTGCCCGGTTACTTTTTTGGCTACCAAGACATGCCCCTGACTCTCCTCTGCTTCAGGAACAGCACTGGCTTAAGATCTTGAAATGTATCAAATTCAAGACATAGTTCTGTATGTTCACGGCCTGGCGCCCTTATACATCCAAGGACTGGTGACTCCTTATATGCCTAATCGTTTGCTGAGATCTTCTATCCACTCGCTGTTCACCACACCCAGGTTTCGATTAACCCATATTAAAGGACGCGCTTTGCCTACCTTGGTCCAAAGTTGTGGAACTCTCAACCAACCACTCTTAAGAACTGTAACTCTTTATTGGCTTTTTGTGAAGAATCTGAAAACTTGTTTTTTTAGGTCTCAGTGCATGCGCTACTCGGAGAGACATTTAGTAGGTGAGTTTTCAAAGTGCTGCTGGCTGGCCTAGCGATTGCGATCATGCGAGCGTGCACACGCGCAGCCTCCATCGGTCTGTCACGGGTCATTAGCACCGCTCGGCCGCACGACTTTCTCTTTGATCACGATCACTTTAGCTTTCCGTTACTTTTACGGCCGCGCGGCCAATGATTGTTCTCTTTGCTCACATGCCACTCCCTCCTGGTTACTTCTGCTTGCAAGGTCGAACTTTGGAATGCCAGAAACAAACGCGGAAGCTTAATATAATAAAGCATTGTCGTTACATAGTGACATATCGTGTCATCCATACCGCCCCATATTTCCATAGGCACTTTAAAAAGTCAGGCTTGATTGTCACCTAGACACCCTCTTCTCGTTTCATCAACTTCGAGAGGCTGAATGTTAAATGGACGCTGTCACCATTTCAATCGCGACAGGCAGGTTACTTGCAGATTTCGCCTGTTCTAGACATACTTTTTATGTTTTATAGACACAAATACCGTAATGTTCGGCAGCATAAGGCTTTAAAAGGAAACACACAAATTAGTGTTTGTGAACAGGCACTGGACCTGCTGATCTTCCTCCCCGTCTACGGTCTACCTCATTACTCCAAACGCAACATCAAATACATTTGATGCCACAGTGTTGGAAAGGAAGTTAGTCAGTTTGTAAAGGTTGGGTGTGGCACAGTGAACACTCAGAACTTAAGTGATGGATGGGGTGGTCTTATTTTACGTGACGCATTACAGTTAACTAAATATAGCAAGATTTCAATACAGCGCTGGTGGAAACAATCACCCATTTTTTCTTTATTGTACACAATTAATATTGGACTTGTGTTTCAAGAATTCACAATTGGGTTTCCAATTTTAGGGGGAAAAATAAAAAATAATAAAATTGTTTAAAACAATTATACCAGGCACATTTTGCTCCGTAGCTGCAAATAAGGCTGGAAGGATATTGCCAAGCGTACAATGTTACGTTATCAGGATTCCTTACCAGCGAGTCACGTGATTGGCAAATAAAAGCCAGTCGAACACCTTTGCGTTATTACGAGGTGCGCAGTGGAAGTGGTGGTGGTAGGTTTGAGTGGGCGGGGCGCCTTTCCTGCGCTGCTTCACCAGCCTCGCGTGTTGGGAGATCCCGCTTGTGTTATGCTTGTTTAGCAAATGCAAGACTGCAGTCCTCTATGACGTTCACCCTGGCTGCCTGTAACTATGTTGGTTGGTACGAGCAGGTGTGGGTGTCTATCTGCAAAAGTGCGTTTATTTGTCATCGGTCTCTGTATTTGAATAGATGTGTGTATTCGTGCTTGCACTATACAGAACTAGTGATCTCACCGACTGACCAAAACATACATACTCAAAATCCGCCGACGATGAGACCAGGAAGTGTCCCCAGCAAAACATTTCCTGTGACAGAAGAAAGGAGGGCTCAGCAGTTTCCTTCTAGAGTTTGAAAAGGAGTTAGTGCTGCACGGCAACGAGGCCTGACTTGGGGAGGCCCAGCCACCTTTTATGCACATAGCGCACTCTCGCAGGCCTGCATCCGCCATGACACCACACCCTTATCTGCCGCGCACTCCCCACTGTACAGATTGCTGACTTTCGCAGATAGTCTCCGCCCTCTGCGTGATTGCTTCTCTGCCCTGCACCTGGCTGTCCTGCAGTCTCCAACAACATCAATTCTCTCTCCCTGCATCCTACCTGTCCTTCCTCCTCCACTGAGCTGCCCCCTCCCCCCACACAGCTACTGAGTGCAGACTGATAACTTAGGCCCCCACACTCCATTTTCACTGTCCCTCTCACTTCTAAGTGTAATGACCGATCACCCTTTCCCACCCGGCCGTCCCATCCTCCAGAGAGCCCAGCTTTACCCTCACAATTTGTATTCCTTTTATTAAAAACACCTATAATCGGTCCCGAAGCTACCAAATAGAAGAAGGTGCAAGCAAAACAGCACTGCATATATCTGACCACAGGACACTTCTGCCCAGAACCAGCTGCTCAGGCGCCCACAGGAGTACGCTATGACGGTAGCACTGTAAAGCAGACTGCAGTGGGCCTGGCATGTGAGAGAAGTACAAAGGACAAGAGATAGATGACAATACACTGTGGAGGATAATGATCTCTAAACTACTTTCAATTCAATTGTTAGTTTTAGGCATTAAAGGATAGCAATTTAGTAGTTTTGCACTGTTTTGTATTGGGGTCCTTATTTACTACTGCATATCCCATGGCAGAGTACCAAAGTGCATCTTCGGAAAGGTAGACCGCAATGTGTAGGGAGTGCTTGGTTGGTGAGGTTCTGCTTTTCTTGTGGACCTATTTGGGAGTTCCATTTACTTGTGGCCAGAGGAGCTCTTTTCTTGGCACACATCTCTTAGAAGCGATATAGAGGAGGACGTGTTAACGATAGAGGCACTCGCTATGGTTGTACTCAGTTAGCCCCTAAGATTAGCTCTGTATGTCCCTTATCACAAGGATGGCTTTCCTCTATTTTCAATCCAGTCTGAGTACAGATTACACCAGATAGGTCAATACACTGACGTCTTATGGTTCAGGGGTAAATGACTGACAGAGAAAAACAAGCATTTGCAATGCATTAGGTCGCGCATTTGCAAGAGTTTGAGCTATTGGAATTGTAAATCATATTGCCTTTTATCTATGTGTTGGTTTTTAAAACAGATAAATAAAAGGCATTGTCATTTACAATACCAAAAGCTTAAACTCTTGCAAATGCGAGACCTATTGCTTAGCCAATACGTCTTGCCTTTGGGACCTTATACGTGTTTAGCCATGCAACAGCTGATGCTGTTGCACCAAGGATATTGTGCTGCATAACTAAATACTTATAAGGTCCCAAAAGCGAGACCTATTGGCTATGCCAATGCTTGTCTAGCTATCTGCCTGGGCCACCGCTATCTGCATCTATCCTGCACTGGGAAACCCCTCGGGGTAGTGTGTGCATTATAAGTTTGTCAAATAAATGAGTGTCTCTTATGGAGTGAAAGTCCTTTATTTTGTTAAATTATCCTCCTATCCCTAATCTATCCCTCAAACGAAAGTGGGCTAGGAGATGGCACTTTTTCCCCACTTTACTCTTTCACTCTTTTGTTGGCTGCTTTTTATGGGACCCATTATGTCATTTGCAGTGGAATCATTTTGGTTTGTGCAGAGCTTAATTATTTATTTAATTAAATGTTTTACTTTTATTGAAGTTGTTGACAGAACGCACTTTATGCTTATTTCAAGAATACCAATAGAAACACTCTGTATATGTGATTACTTGTTATTTTAAACTTCAACATCGTTCTTAGGTAGGTATAAATGGGTTAGGCATCAGGTTTGGGTGTTAGCTAGCTTCAAATCTATTGGCATACATGTCCTGCTGGTGAAATACATTAGCTTAGATGCAGTGGAAACACAACCTTCTTCTGACCAGAAAATTGGTGCTGTACAGAAGGATGCTATGGCTGGCGCTATCAAACAGCACAAGCAACATCAGTGTGGCTTCCATCACAAGCATAATTGATGCAACTTCTGCAGCAGTAATACACGCATCTCTCTTACCATCTTTTTCTCTCCACTATACTGACAGTAGAAGTCTCTCATCAACCTCAACTGCTACAGTACAAGAAGCACAAAGTTAGCTTCCCAGATACAGATTGAAACTTTTCTTGCTGCCTTTATGTGACAAATATCTTGGGATACTCATTTCAGCAAAATGCAAAAGCATGGGGTTTGTATTCAACCATTGCTGGTGCTTGGTCTGCAGAGATCTGCCCCAAAGTTCTTATTTATTTATTTTATTTATTTAAATTTATTACCAGCGCGCAGCTACCCCCAGTGGTTTCCCAGCGCCAACAGAGAACGGCAAAAGAAGGAGAGACCTATTGGCTGAAAAGCCATGTTTTAAGGATCTGCGGAAAGAAAGAAGGTCAGGTTGCCTGCGAAGGGACAGTGGGAGAGCGTTCCATAAGGGGGGGACCAAGGTAGGAGAAGAAGCGCCCTCCCATACAAGAAAGTCTAACTTTTGGAACTCAAAATTTCTTTTGAGTGGAGGACCTGAGAGTGCGGGAGGCAATGTATGGGCAAGCTAGATGTTGCAAATAGCGGGGGGACTTAGCATGCTTGATACGAAACATGTAGGTAAGGGCCTTGAACTTAACCCGTTTCTCCACTGGAAGCCAGGGGAGATCTACCAGCAGCCCGGAGGTTGATGAAGTTTTGTGTGCTCAGCAAAGCAGTCTAGCAGCGGAGTTTTGTACTCGCTGCAGTTTACGTGTTACATCTTTGTTAACACCCAAGTAGAGAATATTCCCGTAGTCTAGCCTAGAAGTAACCAAGGCTTGGACCACGGTACGCTGGGTATGGGAAGGGAGAATACACACGATCTTCCTTAACCATTTCAGAATGGTAAAGCAGGTGGCAGTAACCCTGGTAACCTGCTGCCACATAGAAAGAGAATCATCAACAATGAAACCAAAGTTGTGCACCTGAGTGGATGGTTGTGGGAACATACCCATTTCTGGCGGCCAGTGTTGAGGACCCCAGAGACCTCGATCCTTGCCCAGGATCAGGACCTCTGTTTTATCGCCATTAAGTTTTAAAAAGTTGGCGTTCATCCAAACCATGACTTTACAGAGGCCAGATCTAAGTACAGAGGGCTCGGACGTTTTTCCAGCTGAGAGAGAGAAGAGGATCTGGGTGTCATCAGCGTATGAGAAAAGCGACAAGCCAGATTCCTCAACCAAACCAGCCAGCGGTCAGATGTAAATGTTGAACTGCAGAGGGCTGAGAATAGAACCCTGAGGGACCCCATAAGGTAGAAAGTGAGGTTTGGATTTAGAGGTGGATGAGAAGACCTGAAAGGTGCGGTCAGCGAGGAACGAGCTAAGCCTGTTCAAGGCCATTCCGGTGACACCAGCAAATTGGAGGGCCTTTATGAGTGCGGTATGAGAGACCGTATCAAAGGCCGCACTCAAATCAAGCAGTACCAAGGCCATGGTATTGCCCGCGTCAATGTTGTGTCGGAGTACTTCTGTAACCCCAAGCAGGGTGGACTCCGTAGAGTAACCGGTCCTGAAGCCGGACTGGGAGGGATGCAAGAGCCCATTCGTTTCTATAAACTTGGACAGATGGCCATTAATGTGTCTCTCAAGAATCTTTGAGAGTGCAGGAAGGAGTGAGATTGGGCGTAGATAAAAGGGAGGGCAGGATCAGCGTTAGCCTTTTTTAATAGTGGGATAACCATTGCATGTTTCCAATCTAAGGGGACAGTGGAGGTCAGTAGGGATGTGTTGAGCAGTTGAAGAATGTGGTTAAGAAAGGGTGGATCCATTTGACGTAAAACTGCAATGGGCAGTAAATCACAGGGGGATCCTGATTTAATTTCACTGAGATGTTGTATCAGTGTTACCATGTCCAAGAGTGGCCAAGTGTCAAGGGGGATCACATTGGTCTGGTCAGTGTAGTTTTCGGGCACTAAGACAGGGCCATCGGCAGGAGCAGTGGAGAGGGGAGAAGAAACAGGGGAAATGCTAGCCAACACCAAGTAAATAGTTTCCGCTTTATTTACGAAGAATAGAGCAAGATCCTCGCATGGTGTTGCATTAAGACTGGGAGGTGGTAGCAGAGCCAGATAAATCCTTAACCATGTTGAATAAGATTTTAGGACAGTTATTAGCCTGTGTAATAGATGTGGATACATAGTTGGCAAGTGCAGCCCTACAAAGAGAATGATAGGCCCGTTTACTAGTAAGGTAGGCGGATTTGGCTTCAGCTGCATAAGTCTTACGCCACCGACGCTCCAAGTTTTTATATTTGGTTTTCTCCTTCTTTAGTTCGTCGGAGAACCAGGGGGCGAGGGAACAATGGTTATTAAGCTTTCTGACAGAAATAGGGAGGCAGGTATCAAGGGCCGATTGAATCCAGACTTGAAGAGCTACCAGATCCGATGCAACATTACTATGGAAGATAGGAGCATTGGTGGACAGCAATGAGTTACATTTGTTGATGTCAAGCTTTTTCCAGTTCCTAGAAGGGTTAACAGTGATGTTACTGTTCACATGTGCACAACGGGAAGTTTCAAGACTGAAACCTACTAAAAAGTGGTCAGTCCAGCACAACGGAACGGCTGCTAAACAGTGTAAAGAAGATAAATTGGACAAAAAATGGGGTCAAGAAGAGGACCTGCTTTGTGTGTGGGTCCACTATTATGGAGTAAAATATTCATGGCTGCCAAATCAGAAACGAGAGAGCTGCCAATGTTACAATTAGAATCCTCGAGATGGAGGTTAAGGTCACCTATAATTGAAAAATTGGCTGAGCGCAGCAGCAGAGGGGGTAACAAAATCTGGAAAGTTTGTTGCCCATGAGCCAGCAGGACCAGGGGGGCGATACACTAGCATCCCAGAGAGAGTAAAATGCGGCTTCAAATTAAGTTTAAAAATAGCAGCTTTAAAATGATGGCACTTCCGCGTTTCCTTTATGTCCTCGAAAATACACCGTTCTTAGTCCCACAAGCTTACTTCAAGGCCATATCGACAGAGGTTTCTGGTTTATTGTGGGGGAACAAACCGGCGTGGATCACACAAGACAAACTGGTGCGCACCTGGTATGATGTAGGGATAGCACTCCCGAATGTTCAGCTGTACTATTGGGCGGCGCATCTTAAAATAATTAACTATTGGTTACACACCCCGGAAAACGAGCCGGCTTATCACGCAGACAGACAAAGCCTGGAGGAGAAGGAACTGATGGCAAATTTATACAGGCGTCGTAGGCCTCCGGGACTGCTTGGCCCTACCGCACATACAATACATATTTGGTATCAAGCGCAAGCCCGATTGCGATGTATGGGGACGATCACACAAATGATACCACTGTGGGACTCCCAACAGCTGGGCTGCCTCCACAGAAGTAAAGGATTTCAAAACTGGGACAACATTGGAATTTCTGTGGTAGGGGACCTTTGGAAAAAGGGGACGGTGGTCGATTTTGTACAACTACAGACACAATACGGTATGGCCCAGATGGAGAAATTTAGATATCTCCAATTCCGACATGCACTCCGGACAGCCATACCATTGGGGACTTCCCTACAGGAGGCCATCCCATTGGAGGATAGACTCCTGACAGAACACATGGCAAACAGGGCGACGTCCTTGACGTACTGTAAGCTAATCAACAACCTGCCAGACCCAACATCTAGACTGTGACGGACCTGGTCCCGGGAGGTGGGCGACTTTGAGGACTCGGAGTGGCAGGTGGCTCTGTCCTCACCCTGTGAGACGGCAATACCATCCAGGCTTCGACTGGTCCAACTCAAAGTGTTACATTGCACATATACCACTAGGACGACACTCCATGCAACAGGAGCGGCAACGCACAAATACGGCCTGCGCGGCTGTGGGGAGGAAGGCACGTTTTATCATACCATTTGGTATTGTTCCTGTGTCACGGCATACTGGGCAGAAATAATGCGAACTATTTCCCAGGCCCTAGAAATCTCGGTCCTACCGGAGCCGAGGCGATGTTTGTTAAATGTATGGGAACCAAATGATCTCAATCATCGAGAACAAGATTGGGCAATGCTTGTTATGCTTATGGCAAAACGTAATATTGCTATGTTATGGGGGTCGGACGTACTGCCTACGCTCCAAAAATGGTGTAAGGATATGGATGAAGTGATGGTGGCGGAAAAGGCAGTTTTTGTGCATCGCGGTTGTCCTAAAAAATGGGGAAAAGTATGGAGAGCATGGAATAAGTTTAGGGGAAACATCTGTGACCCGCCAGAAATTGAAACGGACGATGTCTCATTGTAATGGAGCGGTTGTGTCCTGGGGGGTGGGAGGACGGGGTTGTAGATACGGGACTGGTAGTATGACATATGTAAATATGAACATGTCTTGTTACTCTAGGATTCAGATGCAAATGCAGACTATAATGACTTTTGATGTATGTATGACTGCCATTTATCTCAAAATTAATAAAAACTTTAAAAAAAAATAGCTTCACAATAGGGTGTTCAAAATTTCGTTGAGTCTACAGCAGTACGTATTTTCAAAAATAATGGAAATCCCTCCTCTTAAGTACATTATGATCCATCAATTACAGACAACTCCAAGATGGTAGCCTGCTTGAATGACCTAGACACTTTGTGTTGGATATAAACATTGTATAATGCTTCAAATGGGCTTGAAGGAATCGTCATTTACATCATATCCCCATTTTAAGATCACACAAATTGTACACACCTGGACAGGAAGGCCAGCGACTTCAGCATAGGCCAGGGATTGTGGAACAACGGTAAGTCCCACAGTCAGCCCTGCGATGAAGTCCATTTCCAGCCACTGCAGAGAATACTTTGGCAGCCACTGTAGAATGGGAAGCTTCTTTTTTAAGGTCTGGCGGGAGCAGCAGCTCCTCCAGTTCAGACAGATCTCTCCCAGTGTGCGCCTCTGATCAGTGGGAGTGGACCACTCCATAGCTGCCTCAGATGTGTTAATTCGATGTCTGCTCTGGGTGAAGGGAAGAACTCTTGCTCAGCCCTATAGCCGCTTGTCCTGCACAATGAAACAGTACAGTGATGGATAGACTTGCAATGAATGGTCACAGAATCTGAAAGGCCCAGTGCCAGTAAAGTAATAAAACCAAACACACTTTGGGAACCTCTGCAGAAGGCATTCCATGGTCAGATGTACTGGTTATTACCTGAAGCACCCATGTACTCTTCCAGGTGTTTCAAAGTTGGGAGGAGAAGATCTTGGCTCGTAGCACCACACACTAATCAACATGGATCAGCAGAATTCTGCACGCTAGCCTCAGGTTCCAAAAACACTTTCAAATTCACTTTCTCTCGGTCAGTGATGGAGTGAATTCACCAGGGGTCAGTCCGTCAAATCGTTGTGGTGAGTGCAGTTCAGCAGATGTTCCTTCGGAGGCCAGGTGTAGCTTTGCATAGTGTGCCTTGAAATTTTACCCCTTCGGCCACAAAGTCATCATCAAACCAGCACCTGTCAAAGCACACAAACCTGGATGTAACATGTCATATGCAACTGAACAGGAGACAGAAAGAAATGTAAAGAAAGTTCAACCAAAGGTTCTCAAGGCTTTACAGTATCTGGTTGGTTCTCTTAATCCTTTGCAAGAGACAACACAGTGATTGGAGGTGAAGTCTGAGATTTGGAAGGCAACTATCACAGTTTAAAATCCTGAGCTACCAAAACTGCCAGGCTGGGCGTAATAGCTTCAACCTTTTCTAAAGCGAGTGAGTACTCTGAACCATCAGGCAACACATGAGTGGCTGTTCCTTGAGGTCATATTGATTGTATTAAAAAGACTCAAAAGTGACACTTTAAACTGCCCTAAGGTACCTAACCCTGTGCCCAGGCAAGGCAATGTACAGGTAGCTGGGCTAGGGCCTCTGCACCCACCCCGGCCTTGTGTCCAAGAGGCAAAATCAAGAAACAATTTAGATTAAAAGCTTTGTTACTACCAATTATGAGAACTGTGCACATTATATAAGGAACCACAGTTTCACAAGACTGAGATATGCAGAACCGACAGGAAACAGTGGTCGACTCAGCCAGGAAGAGGTACAGATGCAATCACAGCATCAGCATCCCTGGTGCTGAAAGTGACAAACATCCAAATTGTCTTTAGC